>NW_020174431.1:332778-355762 GCF_003031525.2 Neophocaena asiaeorientalis asiaeorientalis | reverse complement strand
TAGAGTAATCTTGGTTGCAGGTTTTTCTCCTTCATCACTTTAAATATATCCTGCCAGTCCCTTCTGGCTTGCAGAGTTTCTGCTGAAAGATCAGCTGTTAACCTTATGGGGATTCCCTTGTGTGTTATTTGTTGTTTTTCCCTTGCTGCTTTTAATATGTTTTCTTTGTATTTAATTTTTGACAGTTTGATTAATATGTGTCTTGGTGTGTTTCTCCTTGGATTTATCCTGTATGGGACTCTCTGTGCTTCCTGGACTTGATTAACTATTTCCTTTCCCATATTAGGGAAGTTTTCAACTATAATCTCTTCAAATATTTTCTCAGTCCCTTTCTTTCTTTCTTCTTCTTCTGGAACCCCTATAATTCGAATGTTGGTGCGTTTCATGTTGTCCCAGAGGTCTCTGAGACTGTCCTCAGTTCTTTTCATTCTTTTTTCTTTATTCTGCTCTGCAGTAGTTATTTCCACTATTTTTTCTTCCAGGTCACTTATCCGTTCTTCTGCCTCCATTATTCTGCTATGAATCCCTTCTAGAGTCTTTTTAATTTCATTTATTATGTTGTTCATCATTGCTTGTTTCTTCTTTAGTTCTTCTAGGTCCTTGTTAAATGTTTCTTTTCCTGCAGTTGGCTCTCCCACCTCAGCGTCAGAGCCCTGACTCCTGGCTGGAGCACCAAGAGCCTTTCATCCACACGGCTCAGAATGAAAGGGAGAAAAAGTAGAAAGAAAGAGGATAAAATAAAATAAAGTTATTAAAATAAAAAGATAATTATTAAGAACAAAAATTTTTTAACAAGTAAAAACAAAAAAACGGACGTATAGAATCCTAGGACAAATGGTGAAAGCAAAGCTATACAGACAGAATCTCACACAGAAGCATACACACTCACAAAAAGAGAAAAAGGGGAAAAAGTAATAACTCTTGCTCTCAAAGTCCACCTCCTCAATTTGGGGTGATTTGTTGTCTATTCATGTATTCCACAGTTGCAGGGTACATGAAGTTGATTGTGGAGCTTTAATCCTCTGCTTCTGAGGCTGCTGGGAGAGATTTCCCGTTCTCTTCTTTGTTCGCACAGCTCCTGGGGTTCAGCTTTGGTTTTGGCCCCGCCTCTGTGTGTAGGTCGCCGGAGGGCGTCTGTTCTTCGCTCAGTCAGGACGGGGTTAAAGGAGCCGCTGATTCGGGGGCTCTGGCTCACTCAGGCCTGGGGGAGGGAGGGCTACGGAGTGCGGCGTGAGCCTGTGGAGGCAGAGGCCGGCGTGACATTGCACCAGCCTGATGCACGCCCTGCGTTCTCCCGGGGAAGTTGTCCCTGGATCCTGGGACCCTAGCAGTGGCGGGCTGCACGGGCTCCCGGGAGGGAGGTGTGGAGAGTGACCTGTGCTCGCACACAGGCTTCTTGGTGGCGGCAGCAGCAGCCTTAGCGTCTCATGCCAGTCTCTGGGCTCCGCGCTGTTAGCCGCGGCTCGCGCCCGTCTCTGGAGCTCCTTTAAGCAGCACTCTAAGTCCCCTCTCCTTGCGCACCAGGAAACAAAGAGGGAAGAAAAAGTCTCTTCCCTCTTCTGCAGCTCCAGACTTTTTCCCGGACTCCCTCCCGGCTAGCTCTGGTGCACCTACCCTTTCAGGCTGTGTTCACGCTGCCAGTCCTCTCCCTGCGCTCCGACCAAGCCCGAGCCTCAGGTCTCAGCCCCGCCTGCCCCGGTGGGTGAGCAGACAAGTCTCTCGGGCTGGTTAGTGCTGGTCTGCACTGAACCTCTGTGCGGGAATCTCTCCGCTTTGCCCTCTGCACCCCTGTTGCTGCGCTCTCCTCCGCGGCGCCGAAGCTCCCCGCCTCCGCCACCCGCAGTCTCTGCCCGCAAAGGGGCTTCTTGTGTGTAGAAACCTTTCCTCCACGGCTCCCTCCCACTTGTGCAGGTCCCGTCACTATTCTTTTGTCTCTGTTTATTCTTTTTTCTTTTGCCCTACCCAGGTACGTGGGGAGTTTCTTGCCTTTTGGGAGGTCTGAGGTCTTCTGCCAGCGTTCAGTAGGTGTTCTGTAGGAGTTGTTCCACGTGTCAATGTATTTCTGATGTATCTGTGGGGAGGAAGGTGATCTCCACGTCTTACTCTTCCGCCATCTTCCCCCTCTCCAACCATATTTGTTAATTTCATTTTACTAGTGGAACAAAATACTGTTTTGCAAAAATGTCAGTACAAGTCACATTTAACGAAATTCACACTAAAGTTGACATAACTTGGTTGAAATTTTAATAGCTGTAGACAGTTATTCCACAAAGTATCTTCAAAACCTCTTTGAAAGGCCAATTTTTACTTTTTTTTTAAAAAACTGAAACATTCCTTTTGGGGGAAAAATTGAAAACATTATCAATCTGGATATATTAAAATCTGGGCTTGACATCAGTTTTCCTCAGAGCAAATCAGACAGATTCGTGTTGCAAGGCCTGTTCTTGAGCTATGACCCCAGCCTCTGAGGAGCCTTGTTTACTGACAGCACATGGGACTTTCTCCCAAGTCTGAGCTCTGCCCCCTTCCTGTCCTGCTGGGAACCTGGGGTCTTCCCTTCCACCCCATGTTGCTGGGGACCTCATAACCCCACCCTCTTCCCCCACCCCCGTGTGCTGGAGCAACACTAAGTTTCTATCTGGGAAAACTTAATTTCTCTCTATAAGCTCTGGGAGCCTGCTCCTCAGCACACACACAGACACACACAAACAGAGACACAGGCTCACTTGCACACACAAACATGTGCACACAGGTACATGCACGTGCACAGACAGATAGGCACACACACATGCAGACACATGCAGTCACACATATGCACATATACATCCTGAGGCACACACATGCACAAACACAGGCAGAGGAACATGTGCACACACATGCAGGCACATAGACACACATGCAGAGGCACACACACTTCGGCACACGCAGCTAATACTATTCAGGGCACTTCTCCCACATCCAAGGGAACTATATTATGGGCTCCCTGAGTTGAAATTCAGAATTAGTATCAGTACAGAAATAATGTTACGAATGATCGGTTCTGTTGCTTTGAGAACTTAGAGTACCTTAGTGAGCAGGTTGTCATTCACACAACTTCCCTACACATCAGAATCCAAGGTGGCAAGGCTGAGGGCTTGGCAGCTTGGTAGCCATCGATCTTGTTCTTCGTAGAACAGGTCTCAGTATAGAGAGCCCCTCATGTACTGGGGGTATGAGATTCCTATTCCTATTCCTTTTTTAAAGGCTCCTGCTTCAGGATATGTTAGAATTCTCAAGCCTCTATTAAGGGATGGATGAGAAGTAAGTGGGGCCTTAGGTCACATCCTATTCAAATTGCCACTGCCGTTGTCCACCTCAGTGGAGCTTCTCGATTTCCAAGTGGGTGACTCAGCCAGGTCGCTTGGCCTCTCTGGCCCTTGTTTTCTCAACCTGAAATGGGAATGATATGAAAACACACTTGACAGGATTGGAATGGTGAAAGCACACAGTCTATCTGAAAGGGCTTAGGAAGTTGAAATGCCCACAAGGGAAAGAGACGTCTCTGAAGGTGTCTCTCTGCCTCAGTGTGGCTGTACACGTCCCCCGTGTTTTCCTATAAAACATCCTCTTGTAAAGAGCTGTGGAGGAAGCACTGTCTGTGCTGAGTATCATTTATGATTGATTCAGAGGCCATAAAAAAACCATGTTGGATTTTAATGCCCTTCCCATGCCCTCGTCCTTAGTTGGACTTCCTGTGTCTCCAGGAAGATGCCTGGCCAACCTCAGAGAGTTCTTAAGCATTTTCAGAGGCTATTAGTGCTGACCTTCCAAGGTGGTTGCTGTCATTTGATGAGAAGGTGGGCGTGCCTGGATACCTGAGTTGCTGAGACCAAGGCTGCCAGCTATGTAGTAACTGTTTCTTGGGTCCTGGCTCCCCCCGTCAGGACACTGCACCCATCACAAGAGCTTGGCGGATGATTTAGAAGGTCCCTAAGACACCCTGAGATGGGGTCCACCACTACATCCAAATCTCTGTGCTTTGCTAAGGCTTCCAGGGGGAGGGCAGGCAACTGCAAATAGCAGTGAGGGCTTCTCCCACAGATGGCACCATGTCATGGTCCTGATAAATTTCCCTGCCAGCCCTCAGATCCCGTCACCCCAGAGCTCTGGAGACTGCAAGAGAAGCAGGTTCCCCTGAAGGTTCGAATGCTTGTGCTGTGGTTTCTGCTTTAAGACAACTAAAACGGAAATGAGGAGGCAATTCACACAATTTTGAATAATAATAATACTAATAATAATAGCCAGAATTTATTGATTGCCTCTCATGTGCTGAGCCATGCCTGTACTAAGTTCTTTGCAGACAAGATGATTCATTGTTACCAAAGCCCTATAAATTCTTTTTTTATCTGGATTTTACAGATGAGAAAGCTGAGACTGAAGTTTAGATAAATAAAGCAACTTGCTAAAAGTTGTATTTATAAATACAGATTCATTTGACTAAGATGCTTAGGTGATTGTATTTTTATGACAAATGGTAAATTATTTGAATAAAACAGACTAATTTGAATTATTTACCTGTTTGTTCCTTTTGTTTATTGTCTCCACGGAGATCTGAATTCCTTCTGTAGAGGTGCTGATGGAGGGAGTCAGCAATCTTAGACCTTTCTCCCATCCTGTAGAAAAGCAGCTTAGGGTGGCCGGGGGTGGCAGTGAGGGGGTGAGGGCAGGGTGTCTCTTTGTACTTGGGGACAACCTCCCAGAGTAAACCCACTTGCAGGATTCCGGAAGCCAAAGGAACAGAAGTCGGAAGGAGCAATATGGGGCACGGAAATGCCGGACCTTGCTCCCTCCTTCTCTCTGGCTTCCCTCTCTCTCTCATTTTAGCCCTTCTACCTCCCTACAGAGACAGCTATTACTGAAATTAGCAAAAACTGGTGGACTGTTTCTGTATGGCAGTTAGGCAATGAGTGTTAAAATACAAGTTCATACCCTCTGAGTCAGAATTTCTACTTCATTCTACTTCAGAAAGCAGAGCAGGCAAAGAAATATATTCAAAGATGTTCATTCATCATGGCATGGCACAGAATACAGAAATATAAAAAGTGGCTTAAGACAACACAAATCTATCATCTTTACAGTCCTGTGGGTTCAAAGTTTGTCAAAACTCTCACCGGGTTAAAATCAAGGTGGCTTCTTTCTGGAGGCTCTGGGGAAGCATATGTATCTTTGCCTTTTGTGTTTTGTCAAGGTCACTGCATTCCTTGGCTTGTAGCCCTTTCCTCTGTCTTCAGAACCAGCGACATCAGGGCTTCCCTGGTGGTGCAGTGGCTGAGAATCCAGCTGCCAGTGCAGGGGACACGGGTTCAATCCCTGGTCCAGGAAGATCCCACATGCTGTGGAGCAACTAAGCCCATGCGCCACAACTACTGAGCCTGCGTGTGGCAACTACGGAAGCCCGCGTGCCTGGAGCCCATGCTTTGCAACAAGAGAAGCCACCACAATGAGAAGCCCGCACACCACAACAAAGAGTAGTCCCCACTCACTGCAACTAGAGAACACCTGCAAACAGCAGCGAAGACCCAACACAGCCAAAAATAAATAAATAAAATTTAAAAAAAACAAACAAACAAAAAAAAACAAAACCAGTGACATCACCGCTCTCTGACTCTTCATGCATCTTCATTCACTTTTATATGGACACAGTTGGGAAAAGGTCTCTTACTTTTAGGACTCATGTGATTATCTTGGGCTGACTTAGGTAATCAGGATAATCTCCCATTTCACTGTATACATCTGCAAGTTCCAGGGGTCAGGAAGTAGATATTTTGGGGGGACCCTCATTTTGCTTACCAGACAGACATGGTCTTTTATTGATCATGCTGTTGATAGTTGGAATTAATTCTACCATATGCTTTTGTAATTCCCATGCTTTTCTTTTGCTTTTTAAAAACAATTGGTTTCATTTCTTAATTGGTATTGAATTGATTGAATTAATTCTCCTTTCTCTTTCTACCAGTTATGTTAATATAGTGGTTGCACTTCAGCTTTTACCATGTTTCCCTTTATTTTTTTTTGTAGAAATGTCTAAAGTTAATTTCTCCTTCAACAAGACCATCATGTGCTTTAATTTTCCTTCAGATATCACTCTTCCCATCTCCATGTTATTATTGTTTCAGATTTAATTAGAACTCGTTTTTCTAGCACAAGTCATCACCATCATTGTCACTATCATCATCATCATAGTCTTCATTTATTTCTTAGTGATAATACAAATTTAACTGTGCTTACTCATGATTTTACTGCTCACTCGTGGCTCTTCCATCCTATTTTTTCTTTGAGTTGTTTTTTTCCTTATTGAAGGATATGCTTTATTATCTTTGTTCCATAAGGAAGTGTAGGTAGTAAACTATCTTATCCTTGAATGTCTGAGAATATTTTTATTTCTCTAAAGAATTCCAGATTTGCAGTTACTTGCCCTTAACACTTGAAGATATCTGTTCCCCCTTGGCTTCTGTATACTTTGCTACTGATAAGAAATCAAGTGTCACATATTGCAGTACTTTATTTATGTTGGTAGATAATCTTTCCTTTTCCCATAATATATTCTAAAATATAATCTCTCAATCTTTTGTACATTGGCGGTTCACGGTGATGAATGCAGGTGTGGATTTTATGCTTTTATAAGTGCTGAGCACTTGATGTGATGTTTCTGTTAGACTGCTCTTGAGTTTCTTCAGTCCTGAAAAATTTTGAGTTATTATCAATTTAAGTATTTCCCCCTCCTATAATTGCTCAGTTTCTTCAATTAAAAGTTTCTCAATCTATCTTTAACATCCCTTAACAATTCTTTGTATTTTCCATTTATTCATCTCTCTGACCTATGTTCTGGGTTATCTCTTCAGTTGTGTCCAGCTGGCTGTTCTTCACATCTATTGAATTATTAAAAAGTTATTATATCATTAATTCCCAGAATTTGCACTTGATTTTTTTCCATTGTTACCTCCCCTTGCTATCGTTTTATGAATGTCCATTATCACATGAATATTTTATACCTGCTTGTTTGAATATCTTTTTCAGATTTCTCAATTGACTTTTTTCTTGAGCTTTAATGCTTCTATTTATCTGTTAATTCCTGACCATGGTTGTAGAATTCTTCATCTGCTTTGCCATCTTGGTTGAGTACTATTTTGTGTGAATATATTCTCCCACACTAGTGAGCCTCCTGCCCAGACAGGCATGATGTTTTCTCAGCCCACTGGGAATATGGCCCTGAGTCAATCTTGCTAGCAGCTCAGGGCTTTCAGCCTGCATGGCTGCAGCGTTTCCAAATCCTAGGTCCATCCCTAAGTGCCTCTGCTTCCTCCTTCCTCCAGAGGCACATGGTTTTGGCCACAGTCTCAGATGGCTGGGCAGAGATATTTCAGCTTCTGTCACGGGCAAGGATTAAGGTCTTAACAACAGCTATCCTCCAGAAGTTTAATTCCAGCTCTTTGCCAGACCTGGGCATTCTTTAAAGGAATTGAAACTCTAGCCCTGAATGTTCAAATATGGTTCCAGTATATGATGAGCCATGAGCCGTGCAACATGTCACTCTGTTTCTATCCACAGAAATAGTCCTCTTGTTTTTGAGTGCAGGTGTGTCTTTGTAAGAATTATCTGTCATTGTTGTGTATATATTCTCTATACATATAGTATATATTTTATAATTATAAAACATATATAAAGATGATAAGGTATATTAAATGACTACTAAGTGAAAACCAAAACAGTAAAATCAATATATTATAATAGTAATAAAAGCTAGCATTTATTAAGCAATTACTGTGTTGTCATCCTCTAAGCATTTCATATGAATTGATTCATACAATTCTCTAGATGATGACATGGATTGTGTATTAATATTAGCCGCATTTTACAAATGAGAAAATGAAGATTCAAAGTAGAAGTAGCCTGATCAGGGATGCACAGTGAGAAAGTAGCTGAGTTTGTCTTCTTTCCAATATTATACTGTTTCTTACTGCTCATGAATACATGGAGGATGGACACCAGTCTGTGAAAAGAGATTCATTATGGGTGGTGGGAATATGTGTTTGCTTTATTTTATTTTAGTTCTTCTGAATTTTAAAAGACTCTTGCAGGGAACCTATAACACTTCTGTAATGAGAAAAAATAGTAACTAAAGTTATTCTTAATATGCTTTTTAAATGCAAATGATGCCTTCTTCCTTCAGCAACACTTTCATTGTTTGACAACAGTAGCCGAAAATGAAGTAGCCAAGGACCAAATTACCTGAAAGATGGGTGGGAAGACTTACAGTGGGATGGGGGATGGGGTGGGGTAGGAGGGAGATGGGCAGTGCTCAAAGATGCAAAGGAAGGTACAGGGGTGGAGACCATTTGATCTCTTTCATTGTAAGTCTAAGAGTCCTAACTGCAGGCTCAGTATCGTCCCTGAGCCCCTCTGGCTTACATGCTTGATTTGGTGCACCTTCTCCCATTTATGGTTAACTAACCGCCTTTCTCTGTATTTTGGCTCCAGTGTTCAGTTTCTATGGCAATGGATACTATTTGAAATGTAGAAAAAGGCCACTCTGTATCCCTGATAAAGGCAACGTTTCTCATTCTTGTGCTCTGTACAGTCATTAAAAGACCATAGTCTCACGTCTACCTGGTGACACAAAGGAGATGAGGAAGGAGTTGTGTATACACAGAATATGTGGTGTAAAAAGCCAAAGGAGTACATAGTTGTTCAGAGTAGATGCTGGGGGAATGGTGAGTCCTTGGAAAGAGAGTAGGATGTCTAAGATGACAGAGCTTCGAAAGAGCCTGGATGCGGGTGGCCTGTGCTGGGTTGGAAAAGGACCATTCAAACTGCATTTGCAAATCCACCCTGCTGCTGGTGCTTTTCCAGGGAAGAGCAGACAAGGGACCCAGGAGCCAGGCGATGGGACCTGGGTCCCATGGAGGAGTGTCCATGTGACCTGTGGGATCACCATGTTCCTGCTGGCCTCCTCGGATGCGTGGTACACCTCACAGTCCATCTGTGGTTTATTACAGGATTTAAGGAGCCAGGGCGGTCAGAGGAAAGGCTATGCAAGTACTTGCAAAAAGAGCACTAAACAGTGATATTTGTCTGTGATCCTTCTGGAACTTCCAGAGCTGAGCTATCTTTGCTCATTTGTACCTGGAGAGCCCTGGAGAGGGTGCACAAACTTCTAGAGACTTGGCCATGAGTTGGTGATAAAATGCTGAATAAATCTCATACCAGATTCATGGTGGTCACTATAATTGTGATACAGAGAGTGTGTTACTTACGAGGCATGTTTTATATGCATGAAACTACATAGCCTATGGATTTAGAATGAAGGGTCACAAATTATATTTAAAGAGTCTCACTCTGAGTTTTGTTTCATCAACCAGCAATCCCTCCCTCCCCTCCATGTTTGTTCCCTTTCCGCCGGCCCCCTACAAGACTTTTTAACAAAAATTTTGCCCTAGAAGTTAAACCTTCTGTTCTTCCAAAATAGGCAATGGCTTGCATTGTTATCAGAAATAACAGCAACTCCAAAATAATCATGTGTATTCCTTTCCTCTTTTAAGTTCTATTCATCAGAGAGAAAATAAGCATGTATTTCCCAAGACTTGACAAAGAAAAGCAGAATTTGCTCTTTTTTCTGAGAAATTTTTTAAAGAAAACTGTGCTTTCCTTAATCAAAACGTGGGATTTCAATGTCATGATCTTGATTTATATCAGACTGACACAAGCGTGTGAATTTCACAGCAGGAATCTGTGGATTGCATGGAGAGCTGGGCCAAAAAGAAGCAGCAGCATTTCTGCTAAAGAGCAGCAGTTTTAGTAATTCTTGATGACAACTACCTGTTGAGGGGAAAAGGAGAAATAAAACAATAAGCTTAGAGACGTCACAGATTACTACATCACAACATTAGCACCTCTAAGCGTGTGATGAATTGTAATTATGCCTGAAATCTGAGCTGCCTGCAAGACACACAAATAAAATATTTCAATTCATCATCTTTTAAAAGTTCTTATTACTGTTTTCCAAAGGAGCTTTGCATCCTGTCAGGTTTACCTAATTCAACTCAGAAGTTGGTTTTTATGCTGCTATAAATGGTTTTTACAGTTGTCATAATCTCAGAAACATGCTGGATACTATAACTGCAGGGGTCCTAATTAAAGTGTTCCATGACTGATTTTAAATCAGTGTCAGTTTATATCTCATTACTTTTTCTTTGATTATTTTTCTCTAAGCAAAAAGGAGTACATGTGACAATTCAATCATGTATATCTTCAAATATCAAAATAAAAATACGGCTTAGTTGGATTTGACATACAGTGAGTGCACAAATGATTTTAGAGGCAATTAAAAGGAATTTCAACATTACTTACAAAAATGATTTGAACAGAAAATGTAAAGTGAGTTGTATGGAGGCATTTGAGTCACTATTTTTGTATCTATAATTTTTTGGCATCAACGTTGGAACTTTGCTAGATCATCATTTGCAATGATAATTGGTGAGCCTATCTTGGACTCTACAGAAGGCATTTTGTAGCATAAAGTATGATATGGACTTTATTTTTTTTTAAAGGAGTTTATAATGAGTCCTGTTCAGAGTCAGATCCGAGGATGTCAGGCATTATGAATGTCTCCAGAAATCGTGTGTTCTTTCTCCCTTCAGAGTTTCCTAGTTGGTGGTCAATCAGCCAGAGCATAAATATTTGCTGTGATTTGGATTCTTGAAGGGCTTAGTTCTTTAAAAAGTGGTCTTATTCATATTAATTCAAGCAAGTTGGGTTTTGTCTGGTGTCTACATACTGGCCCACAGTAGGCTATTGGGAGCAGCACACAAGCAGCCTAACTACTTACATCTGTTAGCCCGTCACTTGGGGATGAGGACGATACTCCCACCATGTCCTGGACCCCAACGTTAGAATAACTTTGGAAACTAAGTCAAGCGCAGGTGTGCAGGTGCTCCTCAAGCTCTGGTTGTAAATCTGCTTTTCACTGTCCAGGAGGGCGGCAGGCCTCACTGGGCACGGTTGTGTCTGTCGTGCTGCTGCCTGGCCAGCACTGCAGGCAGCTCTGCATCCCCTACAGGCTTCACCAGCCCCTGCCCATGCTCACTTTGTCTCTGCTTCCTGCCAGCCAAGGCTGCTGCTTCCCTGCAGTCACTGCTCTGGGTGAATCTTCCTGCCTCAGAGACATTGTGCAGGGTTGAGTGAGTGATCTTTAGCCCAGAGACCCTAAAAGGAAAGAAAAGTACATTCACACATGTTACTGAATTCAAATAAAGATGAGTGCAACATTCTTTATTTTATTCTTCCCTCCAGGATGATAAACATCTCACCTCATATTCAGTCATGTGACTTCATCTTATATCTTTTGTTTGAAAGAATTTGAAAGACACATGTGGTGAGTGGCTGAGTATTCATTTCATAAAATGAATACATGCACTGTGGATGGACTGTATGGAGCAAAAGTAGCCACTCGTCTGGGAATCAGGAAAATTAGGCTCCAGTCCTCACCTTGCTATTAACTTTTTGAATGACCCTGGGTAGGTCACAGAATTTTCACGTCTGAATTATCTTGTTGATAAAATGACAAGGATGGCATTAAAAGGTGGTTATTTTTCAACTTCAACATTCTTTGATTCTACTCTGTTTCTCAATATATTGTGTGTGGAGCATCCTATTAGATGCTATGAAGGTATAAAAACAGAAGAGAAGGCTGAAACTCTGTTCAGCTCACAATGTAATTGGAGGAAGGAAAACATGTACACATCAGAAATACAGTAGAGGGAGAGAAGAGTTTAGAGTTAGAGGCTGACAGCCATGCATTGGCTGCAGAGAAGGGACCCCGATGGAGCAGGCTGAGGTGGGCAGGAGGACAGAAAATGATACGGGGTGAAAAATGATGGCATTTAGCCCAAGACACATGATGTGCTCAGTCGAAGCCCCATAATCCCTTTACCAGCATCGCATTAACCTCAGTATGGAGCACCAACCTCCCTATAAATCACTGGCATTTGGACACTGATCCAAATGGATATAGCATGGAGCTATTAATAGAAACCTCTGAACAGATGTGGTGGACAGACCTCTGAGCAGAACGGCGGCATGACCACGCCAGGCTGGCGCCGCAGGGAACGGCCTTTCCTTGCTCTTGATCATTCGCGGTGCTCCGCATGTCAGAAGGAGACCTTCACACCTGTGACCTGGTGCTGCCAGAGGCCCAGGGGGCCTCAGTGTAAAACATTTCTGCTGTCCCTGTTTTAAACGTGTGCTCCCATTTTTTGCTACTTCTTTGGAGTGTCTCAGTGTTTAGATAAACAATTTAAAGGCCATTTATAATGTGCTGAGGGAATTCTGTAATGTAAGGAGTCCAGCTGAGGTCCTTAGGCTGGACTTTGAATGCTGGGGTTGTCTAGCCTGTGCCCCTGGGTTTCTTTACTGGTCAGGCAGTTGTCACTTTGCAGACCTGCACCGGCCATCTGCCCTGCTGGCACATGGCAGGAAAGACCTTGAAAATTAGTGCATGTGACTTTGCATCATTTTATGTGTCCCTCATGTTCCTGCTCATCTTTGACCTCCTCCTAAGATGTCTGTTCTCCTCCGTGGTTGCTCTTTGTCACTGAGTTTACTGTGATCTGGCCCAATCTGATGAGCTTATCTTGAAGTTCCTTCTGAATAGGCCATTCTTCTGGAAAATTTTAGGCACATTTCCCCCCTGCCATACTCTTTCCTGTCTCATTCTGAATATAGCTTTTTATGAGAGATGGATCAACTGCAGTTTCCCTATCTCATTTCAATTTATTTTCTTTCTTCAAATGGTAATTGAATGCTTGGTATATATAAAGGACTCTACTACAACTAGAAAGCACACAAAAACATTTTAAACACCAGACTCTATCCTCAAGAAACAGAAGATCTCATATGATAGATAATGTAAATAAATACAGCTTGATAAATGGTGGGTGGTAAATGTGTTCTAAAGATTCCCTTGGAAGACCATCAGTCTTCCTTAACTGTTGTTAAGCCTTCTGTATTTTGAGCATTTTGTGTAGACTCAACTTCTACCTGATTTGTATTTTCTTGATCAAACCCACTTTTAACTGAGAAAGTGTTTTTCATTATTGGAGAACTTAAGATCATGTCATTGAAGTGATGAAGGCAATTTAGAAAGGGACACTTCAAAATTGTTCATACTAATGATGGTCTTCAGAATAAGTTTATAACCTTCTGAGGGGATTTTGAAGAAAATAATACCAATCTATATGTATAAATCTTTGTAAGCTGAAAGAATAATTTATCTTATTTGAACATTATTATGTAGAAGAAAAGAAAGGAAGAGAGGAATAAGGGGGGAGAGAGAGAGAAACACAGAGTTAAATGTAAAATTAGGAAGCTGAAATATGCTTTAGACAAAAATACTTCATTATTTACCTTGGAAACGTCATTTAAATCTGATAATGCAGCATTTTTATTCTAGAAAATGGGGGTTATTTTTTTACTCTCAGGAAAAGTATTTGTTGAACTTTCACAGAGTTGCTTATTGGTGAATCAGCCAGATTCAGACTTAAGACTGATACCCAAAGGACAATATCAGCTCATCTGAGGCACCGCCAGGAACTGCCCAGGGTTCATGGTGGGAGCAGATCTGTGCATCGGAAGAGCTTTTATAGATTTAGAGAAATTTTGAGGGGTACAGGTTAAATGGGGGACTTTATCTTCTCACTGGGGTGCTCTGCCCACAGATACCTGCACCAGAATGTTGTGTTCTTACAGGGGGAGAAGCTGAATGTCTGCTTGTAAGCAGGTCCTTCCAATGGGAGTCAGACCTGCTCCACCAGGAGAATGAGGAAAGCACAGATTTAGTGCCACATCTCTGCAGTGGAAACACAGTTGACTGAAGGAGATGTTGAGACTGACTTTGAGCCTAGCATTGCCCTGGTTGCAATGGAGATGGAAGGGAACGGGAGATGGAGATTTGAGATATCAGTACCTTTCGAACTAATTGGAAAAAATATGACATACGTGAACTAAATAGTAATGCAAAACAGTTGGTGAAGAAGTGCTGATGTGCGTAGTAGAGAAAATAACAAGCGAACTCTGGTGGATATCCATGCCCAAACTGTGATGAAAACCAGATTAAAGAAGAGAGATTGGATATGGATGCCTGCTGGGGATTAGTCAGGATTTGGGTAAATTGAGGGTAGAGGAAAACAAGAAAAGCAGGTTGAGTAGCTCTGAGGATGAATGAGCAAGGCTAGAGGCTCCAGGGTGTTAGTTGGAAATAAGGATGCCTTGACAGAGACCCAGTTGTGAAGGTCTTTGATGACTTAACCAAGGAATTTGGAAGTTTTCCATTAACAGTGGAAAGCTCTAAGAAATCATTCTTCAAAATTTTAGGGGGACTATTTTCTATTTCCTTATTATTATTTTTTTCCTGTCAGTCTCACTGCAGTTTACTCCTTGTCAGAAATTTGTAATCTGGAGAAACGTTTTAAGAAAAATGTTTAAGAAAAAAACCAGTGTGGTCCTATATGAAGAAAAGATGAGTGAGGAGAGAAGCCGGATGTATCAAGACTGATTAATAGACCAGGCATACACTGATGAGGTCTGACCTCCTGTTAGGGTTTTAAAAATAGACACAGAGGGGAGCGTTTCAAAAGACAAGGTGGGGACTAAATAACTGGAGAAGATAAAAGAGAGAAAGGAACAAATGGATTCCAAGGTTTGATCTCAGAGGAATGACTTACTATGTATGGATGGAGAGGGTATCAGAAAACATCCTCCAGCCAGCAAATTCATCTTCTCCTGTAATATGG
Source organism: Neophocaena asiaeorientalis asiaeorientalis (assembly GCF_003031525.2). Classification (NCBI taxonomy): domain Eukaryota; kingdom Metazoa; phylum Chordata; class Mammalia; order Artiodactyla; family Phocoenidae; genus Neophocaena; species Neophocaena asiaeorientalis. Next base: position 340,937 of record NW_020174431.1, on the reverse strand, counting down.
TCCAATAAAAATGTAATGTGGGCCTCGTATGAAGTTTTACATTTTCTAGTAGGTACATTAAAAGAATAAAAAGAAACAAGAATTTTTACACTAATAATATTTTATTTAACCTAATATAGCCAAAATGCTTTTATAGCCAATCATTTTACATGTAGTCAATGTAAACAATTATTAATGAGATAGTTTACATTCCTTTTTTTTTTTTCATACAAAGTCTCTGGATTCCAGTGTGCATTTTACACTGACAGCACATCTCAGTCCAAGTGCTCAGTAACCCCGTGAAGCAGGGGGCTACTGTCTTGGATGCTGCAGCTCTAGACTTAGAACTAATGGTGTCAGAGTTAGCACCACTCACACAGGTGCCAGGACACTCCTGTCCTAGGTGCTTCAAGGTTAGAATTATGTGGATGGTGCTTGTGCACAAATAGTGCCACACTTGGACCCTTGATTCATGAGAAGCCCTGAGAACAAGAGATCCAAGAAAGCATTTCTAGAACATTCTTCAGAAGATAGCAGAATTCATGGCTGCTCACTTGTCAAAATCTCCTTTGAAAGAAGATGTAGATTTGGAGAATTTCCTGAAATGTACTAATCCTTTTGTCCATTCAGAGATCATCAAATGAAGTCCTTTGACCCAAATGTAGCCTGTACCCTGCAGCTGAGTTCTGCTTGGACAGCCTAGCATTTTAAACAAAACTCAAAACACAACAGTGAATTGAGCATCTGTAAGCAAAGCGTGTACCTTCCATGTGCCACGTCCAGCACCTCCGCAAGTTTCTGCTGCCTGCCTGCCAGCCTCTGAAGGCATTTCCACTCTAGGGATTCAAAATGGAGGCCTGTGTAAAAGCTAGCCTAACAGGGAGCAGAACACCTGGCCCAGCACTTTGGTTCATGGAATTGCTTTTCACCTTTGACCCATCAGCCTGGATTATTGTGCTCACTCCTGCTGGTGACATTTAACACACTCTGCCCTGACTCTTTCTGGAGCCCAGGAGAAATTTTCTGTCTTGGTCCTAAATAGCTGGGCTTCTCCAGAGCAACTCATCAGGACACTGAATCACTTCCTCTCCTATTTACGTCTGCAAGGGCTGCCAGAAAACTGATGGCTGGATTCTTATCCCACTTCTGCTGATGAATAGATAGGACATGAATGCAGTTGTTTTCTGTTAAACTCACTCTTGGCTATAGCTTATCTTTTCTAGATTCACTTTTCCATAGAAGTTTCCTTAGATAATTATTTAACCTTTATTTTGTTGTTCCACTTCTATTTATGGTGTGGATTCTATCTGTCATCTGTCTATCTATCACCTAGATATCATCTGTCTCAATGCAACCATCCACATTTCTCCGGTACTTCTGCTCACTCCATTGATTTGTTTCTCAGGCAGCTTCCATATTCTTCACTTACCTGATGCTGAGCCACACCTGATTGCTCAGAGTTGACCACTTGACTCACTGCTGGGCCAGTGACTCTTTTCCCTACAAGTTTTTGGATTTGGGACTCAGATCAGTGTCTCACTAATGGCAGAATTTATAATAGTAACACTCAAGTAATAATAATAGTAACAGAATGGTATAAGTAACAGTAGCACTTAGAATAATAACACAAGCACAGTAATAAAAATGGTAACACTAGACTAGTAGCACAAGGGCATTAATATTAATAGGAAACTAGAACAGTAATAGTAGTAGTAACACCAGAATAGTAACACAAGGACAGTATTAGTAATGGTAGTGGTAGCTTAGTAACACAAGGGCAGTGTAGTAACACTCAAGATTTGTCAGCAGTCATGCAAAGGCACCATTCTGGAGAATGAATGCATGTAAAACACTGGAGGAGGGGAGGGGATGGGGGAGTAGGGAGGTGAAAATTGAAGAGTGGGAAAGAGTCCAGATGTCCTTTTAAGTCTTAGGTCTGCCTGTTTCTGAGGCTTACCTCAGCCTCAGTTGGCTAAAGTTTGGTTGTTAAGTTTGTTTGGACTCTATGAGACACCCAGTGCCTTTTCCAGTAAAGGTATCTTTTTATTAAAGATAGTTACAGGTAGAGAAGTTCTCTGGAGCTTGCAACTTCAGAGTGACGACTAAAAACTAACACTATTTTTAAAGACAACTTAGGAAACAGATTTTCTTTGAAATGGATTCTCACAAAAAGTAAGAACAAATAGATTTATAAATATAATTATTTGGGGAAGTTTGTCAAGAGTAAAGCAGGAAAGACTCAAAGCCTGTCATTATTTTTGAGTCAGTGTCTGCTATGGATGAACCAACCCAACTGTAGAATTTGGCAGATGTAGTCAGTCTTGAAACATTAAAAATGGTACACAAATGAGGTTCCTGTTATTTGTGAAACAGATTCACTAAAATGAAAACCCCTTTGAACATGGTCAGAGTTGATCTGGAATGGACGTCACCACCTCGTTTTTATAGAAGCTTATTGTCTAAGGCCAGCATGCAGGAAGGATTTGAGTGTGCTGATTCCTTAGGAAGGAACTGTATTGGAACCCATTCATGGCTGGTCTCCTAGTAACTCTGACACAGTCAGTTTCCAGCTTGACTTTTGAACTAGCTACATGTTCTTCATTGAGGACCAGATGAAGCAATTGGGTGGCATTTAGAGGGTACTGCTAGGTTAAAAAACAAACAAACCTTTAGCTGTTAAAAACACAGTAATTATAGTGAAATTCTCTCACTGTGAGAGGCACATAAGAATGGAAATGGATAAAAAAGCAAATATATACCCAAAATACCTCATGTTTTACTTAAGCAGGACAAAAATTCACTGAATGGAAATGTAGAGAGAATTGGGCAGATTGACTAAACTGTATAATTGAGTAAACTGTATAAATTGATAAATTGTTCTCTCTCTCTTTCAAATTTGAAGTTGCATGAGTTGAATGAATATATCACACAACTCCATTGTATAATTTTACTGTGTAATTTTTACATACCACCAAGGAAATAATGGTCACTGCATTTAATAATACTAAACCTTATGTTTATTTTTCATCTTTTCTTAATTTATTACCCTGTTATGCCCATAGCACAGGCTATTAACAAAATTTAGAAGTAAATTTAATATCACAATTGTATTGTGTTTTCATGCATCTTCTTTTCAGTATTGTGCTGCTAGAGAAAGGCAAAATACCAGGGAGATCCCAGAAAAATAATGTCCATCAGGTTAAAAAGGAAACACTGAAACTTGGAGAATAATTTTTAAAAAAAATCTATAAAACTATACTTTGTTCTTATGAATTTTGAGGTGTACTTTGATTTCCTATTTTCAATTATATTCCCAAAGGCTTCTCTTTCATGTATTCAATAAAGTTAAAGATTTCCGAAAACATTTCCTCTGATTCTTTTTCACCAGGCTTCTGCTTAATGATTTGATACTTTCTGATATATATGTATGTGTATATATATAATATAATGATAATTGGATGAAAATTTTAAAATGCAGGCAGAGCATTACTTTTTTTTTCATTTGTATATGCCAGATGACATAGCTCACTCCCAAAATGGACCGGTTATCTCACTAATAACTTGATTGCTTTGAACTCTCCTTTTTAATATTGTGTGGACAAAATCTTTTAAAATGTTGGTAACACTTTGAGGTTAACTCTATTTAGACATATTTTTCCCAAGTCTGATTCTGCTGCTGTCTTAAATTACACACTTTCTGAGTTTACATTCCTACACAAGTCTGTACCACCATACTCTGAAAAGATATATTTTTCTTCAAATACCCCTCTTCTAAAACTACCGACTTACCCTGGAATCACTTTTGTCTTCAACAAAACTACTGAACCAATTTTAAAAATAACTACATGATAGGGCTTCCCTGGTGGCGCAGTGGTTGAGCGTCCGCCTGCCGTTGCAGCGGACGCGGGTTCGTGCCCCGGTCCGGGAAGATCCCACATGCCGCGGAGCGGCTGGGCCCATGAGCCATGGCCGCTGAGCCTGCGCGTCCGGAGCCTGTGCTCCGCAACGGGAGAGGCCACAACAGTGAGAGGCCCACGTACCACAAAAAAAAAAACAAAAAAACAAAAAAAAAAACTACATGATAAATGTAGACATAGGGTTAGAATCTGGGATGGTCTTACCTCATCCTTCACAGTATTTTTTCTTCTGAGTCAAAATAAATACTCTATTTTTTAACTAATGAATAGCAGCTATCTTACAAATTTCTCATCTTTAATAACTGGGTTAAAATAACATCTTAACACACATGTCACATCCTTCATAAAGTTTTCCTAAGTTCCTCAAGGAATGTTAGATATGCACTTTGAATTTTAATAAATATTGGTAGAACACCCTTGGTCTGTTGGATTTCTTATTCGAGTTGAAACTGTGGAGTGTATAGTCAGTGCCTGTGAAAAATTAGATTCTAGTAGTTGCAGGTGTTTATAGAAAATAACCTTTTATAGCACTTTATTCATGATACTTTGATTCTGTTTCTCTCTTCGCTACTAGACATGAGGTTTGTGGTCAAAAACCACTTTATACCCAGTGCAGTTTCTGCCATTCAGTGATATTAACAAATATTTGATGGTTGAAAAACAGCCTAGAAGGTCTCAACTTTCTGAAAAATTGCCATTGTGCATCTAATATGCCTTGTCATCAAGCCCCTTTTAAATTCTCTTTCACTTTGAGCCCTACTGCACTCTTTATTTCATTTGATCTCCTATTTTTTTTGTTTGTTTGTTTTACTAAAAGCTAAGCTGATAATCAACATGATAGTATAGGACAGAAGTGGCTACAGCCTTGTTGATTATTTGAAATTTGATTCTTATTTGGATTTCAGGATGTGGTGAACACATCATTGGAGAAAGAGGAAACAGACAAATTAGACAAGGACTCTGATATGAGTTTAGAAGGGCTGATAGGCGTGTGTACCTGTCCCTACACATTCTTGTACTTAAATATTAACTGCTTTGCATAGCTGCATGTTATTTGTTGGCTCGTCCACTTGTGGGAAACCGTTGACTCTATCAAAAATATATGAAAAGCTACGGAGGGAGTCTTTTCTTCTTTAACCTAAGTCTTTAATACCATCATGTGCATCTTTTGTGAACAATTATTTAAACTGATCACTCACTTTTATTATAGATTGACTAAATATGTTTCACAGTTCATAAAGGACTTGCAAATTTATTATATCATCTTGTTTTCTCAAAAATTTGGTGATAGGCAGGAAAGCCAGAATCAGTGCACCCTTTTGCAGAGGGAGAGGTTGAGAGATACTAAGTGTTAGAAAGTTGATAATTCAGAATCAACCCAAGTCTCCTGAACCCGAGGCTCAGATGCTTTCTCCTGAGAGTAACTTTGTCAAAGTTGAGTCCTCAGGCACCAGGTGATCAGTGTTTGAAGAGAAAAAAGCCAGTGGACCAGATGATGAGAACTTAAGTCAGAGTCCGAAAGTTTTGCAGGGGCTTCATTCCTAGGCCTGAAAAATGATTGATGAAATAGAAATAGCTCTCTTCTAGCAGATGCATTGGAGACCGTGGCTCAGGATGCCGGAATGGCTCAGGGCACTGGTGGGCTGGCATAAACACCACGAGGTGGACCCACTGCAAACCCTTAGAAAGAACTCAAAGATGGAGCTGCAATCTCCACTCAAAATGGGTACCTTGGGAGCCTAAATATCTGGTATCCAGAGGAATACTGAGTTGCTAAGATGACCACATTCCTAGAAAAAGATTGGAAAAATTCTTATAAATCCAAGTTGATGAGTCTCAGTTCCATCCATGTGAAACTGATAAAAACCAAAGTAAGGGTTAGGCTTATTGAGGAGAATACAAACCCTATCAGTGGTAAAAAGGCAAAATCGTTTCTATAATGGAATACCTTGCAAACGAATCAAAATTGAGTGGAGCTTATGTAAGTATACAGTCAAAAGAAAGGACTAATTTCCTTCCATCTTTATGTAATTTGCTTTGATCTTCAAATAAAATCTCACCTTCATATTCTCCACAGCACATACATCTTACTTTGTACATAGTAGGTGCTTAGTAAATATTTTATTTTTAATTAAAGTTTTTATTTTAAAGCTCATATTTTAAAATGAATTGTTATACATTAGAGGGGAAGTTTGTCGTAGACTTAGTGCCAAGTGCACCAATTTGTGCAGAAGAAACAGATGGAGATACAGGAAAATGGGGCTCCACTCTGGTTGAGATATGAAGAGAAGAATTTCCTAGGAGACCATTGGTGAATTGATGTGTTAAATATATTTTATGAATTATCTGATGTAAGAGAGTGTTTTTCTAGTTCAGATTCTGTCACCAACAGTCTGTGTAAACTCAGTGAAGAAATTTAATTCACCTGTGCCTGAATGTCATCATTTAGAAAATCAGAGTTAGCAGTCTGTGCAGTGATCCTACACTCATCCCCACGATGACCCAGAATTTAAACGCAGCCCAGTGGAAGCTTGAATCCCATCGCGTCTCTAACATTTTATCAACTAACTACCCTTTCCTTGTTCATTTTAAAACTATTTTTAGAAGCAGGTCTCCCCAACCCTCTCCTGTCCTCTCCTGGGCTGTAAGCTCTTCTTTGGGAACAGGGATCTGAGCTTCTGAGCTGCTGGCATTTGAGTACATCTGAACATATCTCACCCCTGCTGTGACCAAAGGGGTGATGGCCTCTTGGGAACCCCCATCCTAAGCATGCACACTCCAGGAACAAAGCCACTTCTCATGGAGGGTGTGGTGGTAATTCTGAGGGCTTGTTCCCTGCATTTTATGAAAAGCATAGACTGTAAGTGAAAATTGAAGAGTGATTTATGAAACAAAACAAAGACTCTCTGAAACATTGGGGGCATAAATAACTTTGATTTGGAACCCTTCAAATGACTACAACATGAAGGGAAAAGACTTTTTTTCCCACTATTTGGTCAGCGATTGACATGTAACTTGGCTTTGCCAGATCTCTAATGTTTTACAAAATAGCAACATCAGCTAAAGGGAGAAGATGCCTTTATGCTCATAAATGAGATACCTCTTGAGGCCCACAGAAAATTGAAGTGCCGAAATTCCTGTGTGAACCGGTAGGAATAAGAGTCTGTGGAATTTGGGCTCTTGTTATGGAAGTCCATGAAAGGGTCCCGAGGCCAAATAAAACACGTTTCATGTTTGTATTTATTTCCATCCCTCACATTAACTCTTGGGGCCTAGAACCATGTTCTTTGCATATGGCAGATGATCAGTAGTTTTTAAAATTAAAGACTGTTTCTTCTAACTGTATGATTGTAAATGCATTTATATTTTTAATCTGAAAGATAAAGCTATCATGAGCTGTCAGGAGCTATCAGGAGCTAGTTTCTTTTGCAAGAATGAGTAGAAAAAAATGGCCTATCCCTTTGGTGTGGTCAGGTGGAGGGAGAGTTCTTGGAAAAAGTAATCTGAATTGTGGTCTTAGAGCCATATGAGTCATTTGTTTGTACTAAACACTATCAGGAAATTGGTCTAATGTGCTACTGCTTCAGGAGAAAAGGTCCACAGTTCTTAGAATGTTGAAATCTGGTGTTTGAAAATATAAACATATTTTCTTACTCTTCAAAAACATATTGAGTCTGGATACAGAATACTGTGTGTATGGGTGATTTCTCTTCTTGATTATACAACTAAATAGGTAGATGGGTAGCAGATAGGTTATTACAGTATTGAAGGGATGGGGAGGAAATGTCGGGATGAAGTAGATAGAATGTCTTCAGTGTAAGAAGTGACTAAAAAATTAGGTCTCTTTTGCCTGGAAGAAGATGAAGGCTGAGGTGAAGATATGATCAAAGTCCACAAATTTCGTGAAAGCCGCTGCTGACATTATCAGGGACCTGTTAACCCAGTTCTAGGACATCTGAACCATAGGGCAGTCTTTGAAGTTTCAACAAGGTAGTTTTAGGAGAGATGAAAGGAACTACTTTAATACAGGGAGAAGAAAATTTATGGAAGTTTTGTGAAGTTACGGAGTGAAAATACTATACAAACATTTCCAGGGGGAGTGACAGCTCCAAATAAGGTTTATTTAGGGAAGCTTGGGGTACATTGAAAACTATTTAAGGTCATATAAAGCAACCATGTTCTTTATGACCTTCTCTTAGTTTCACTTTCTAAATCAATATATATGGAGTATGGGCTTCCCTGGTGGCGCAGTGGTTGAGAGTC
>NW_020174431.1:267863-332486 GCF_003031525.2 Neophocaena asiaeorientalis asiaeorientalis | reverse complement strand
ATGGAGTAAAATTATTTATTTTAAGATGTTCATAGTCATTAATGAATTTTCATATACAGAGTTACTATAAAAATCCTGACATGCACTCAGTCAGTACCCAGTTAGACAATGATTTCTAAAACCCTTCCTTCCAGAATATATCAGTACTTTCCAACAGGGGTCAGTGGAATTTCTGTTTTTTTGTAGGAGACATGCATCTTCTGACCTTCAGCTGTAACCCCTTGGACATTGACATGATCAAACCTCCTCCTCCTCCTTCGGGAGGGGGGGCAAGCAGATTCATATTTCCACTACATTTTCTCATGGTGGGGAGTGACGCACAGCACTCATATTTCCACTTTATTTTCTTTCAGTATTGTAATCCAACTGCATGGAAATCATGACTTCTTAACAACCAGTTCTTTCTGCACGTGGACTTTGCATCCTGATTTAGATGATTTCTGCAGAAATACCTTTTCTTCTTCCTTGCTGTCTGTCTGAATTGAACAAGCATCACTGAGGCTCCATGCAGAGCCTGGGGCAGCTCTGCTCTCACATGCATCTAACCTGGGAAGGTCCTCAGAGTAGACTTCCTGGGTCTACAAGCTCCCAGCTCAGAAGGGCTCTGTGCTGGGTTGTTTTAACTCTCTCTTGACATTCTTAATCATTTTTGTATGTAAGGTCCCACATTTTCAAGTTGTACGGGGCCCTGCAGGTTTTGTAGTGGGCCCTGCAGATTATGTAGCTGGTCCTGGAGAAATGGGCATTGATTCCAGTTTTACAAATGAAGAAAGCAGTGCTCAGGACGGGAGAGCAAGTATCTCCTTAGAGGGACAGAGTTAGGGAGTGGCTGAGACAAGCATCACATTTGAGGTTCCTAACTCCAAACCATCTTCCACGGGTGATCAGGCACCATCACCATTGCCCCCCTGAGAACACAGCCGTGGCCTCAGCAGCATTGCTGTGGGAAAAGAGCCTCTGTCGGGGAGGGCAACTTTCCTAGTCAATGCAGGGAAAGCACAGCCACTTCACACTTTTTAGTTAAAGACTCACTTCCTCCTGACGACCTTGGACTGGCCTCAGCCTGATGGACAGGAGTCATGGCTGAGTGGTGAGGAGGGGGCGTGAGGGGTGAATGAACAATGCTCTCATACTTTCCAATTAAGACATCCATCGAAGTCCTGTGAAATGGGGCATTTTGGCATCCACTGTGAAGAAGTATTTTATGTTGAGTGATGATTTCCTCTCTGCCTGGGCCCTCTCCCTTTGTCCCCTTGCCTCGCCTCTGCCGGTGGTGAATTGGGGACCATGACCCCACCGTGATATCACTGTTCAGGCAGCCGTGGCGCATGGCCCTGTCATCAGGAGCAGAACAATGATGCCATTTTCCTCTCAAGCTAGAAGGTCTTTTACCAAAGAAAAATAAAGTGCCTGAGGCCCCCCTGCCTTTGTTTTTTGCTGCAGTTTCTCCTTCACCCACCCCTCTCTAGTTTGTTCCTGTCCCTGCAGAGGTGTAGCCATGGGGCCACTTACAGGGATAACCTGCAGCCTGTTGATAAAATGCCAGTCACTGCCCAAGGCTGCTGTGCTCTTTGGTCTCTGGTCTTAAAAGTGAGGCATCATTTATGTACCTACGGCTTCTGTTCATGTGAATGAAAAAATGACCTTTTTCAATGATTCTTCAGCTAAAGGCAGAAGCATTGAAGCTAGATGGGAGGACATGGGTTATCGGTGTAACTGAAAAATGTTTACAGTTAAGGGTCCTGGCAGAACACAAAAAATAAATTGTTTTGCCTAAGAAGAGGAGGAGGGGCTTGCTTTCAGACTTCCTTTGCTCAGCCATGTCATTTACATCACGTTGCAGGCATGTTGTTAATAGCCTCATGACTTCAGCTGTTCCTGAAGTCATCCCACTGGATTGGCTCCATCGCTGGTACATATTTGGGGGGAGGGGAGCAGAGAAGGAAGACACCCATCACTTCATTGGCTTGTGACATGAACTTAGTTCAGTGTTTTGCTGTCACCAGCTTGACCTTAATAGTTTTTTAACAAGGGGCCCCACACTTCCATGTTGCCCTGGGCCCTACAGATTATATAGCTGGCCATGCCTTTTAGTGCTTTTCTACCAACGCTAATGCTCACCACTGAATTCTCAAAATTCCTTTCCATGATTATAGGGGATCACTTTGTTCTCTACTTGAAATTTGAAGATGTATGTTTGTGTGCATCTGTGTGTGCATGTGTGTGCACATGTGTGTGTGTTTAAAGAGATGTGTGTGAAACAGAGGAAAAAACCTTCACAGGGGTATTTTGAATTAGAGATAAAATAATAGAAAAGCTCCTGAATCAGTTTCACATCCATTTGTTGGTGTGTTTGTTCCATCTGTTCCAGTATAATTTAATATCTGTCACCTTCATCTAGGACGTGATGTTCTTGGATGACACTTCAGTTTATTTAATTAGCACATGATACAGTGGGTGACCCCTATTCTTTAGATGTGCCACATTGGAATGGGGGTCCTTTGCTAATATTATTAATATCACATCTCTGACCTCTAGTACAAGTAAGCTCACTGTTCTGGAAGTTGTAAAATTTGGTAAATTTACTTTAAAAGCATTCCTATGAAATTTTTTGAAATCTTGGATATTGAGCCATTGATAATGCACAGTTTGTTTCAGGTGATTGCTTATTTTATCTGGCTTCTGATTATAAGGAACACTGCAGATTTGGAGCCCATGTAACAATTGAGTGGTTACATATACAGTTAGAAGATGGAGGATGGCTGGAGCGTGAACGTTGCCACAGTGTCTGTCTGAGTGCTGGCCCAATTGAGATGGACTGAAGGGGACTGGAGACTGGTCCTTCTCCTCCGTGTGTATCCAGCAGTTCTAGGGGCAGCTTTGCAACATCCCAAAACAGGGGTCAGCAGACATTTTTTTGCAAAGCATCAGCTTGTAGACAGTTTTGGCGTTGTGAGCTATGATGTCTCTGTTACAACTACTCAACTCTATGGTTGCTTCGCAAAAGCAGCCCTAGGCAGTATGTAAATCGTGTTCCAATAAAAAAGTAAAGCAGGCAGAGAGGTGGAACTGGCCTACTGGCATGGCTTGTAGACCCCTGGCCCATATATACCATTTGTGTCACCCTCGGCAGACAGGCTGGCCCTATGCAGGCCAAACACAAGGAATGATCATCTCTTTACTCTCCGTCCTAGTATCAGAAAAGGACCTTAAAAAGTTTCATGCAGAAAGTAAATGGATAATAAGGCTTAATTTATAGTCCTTGCTGAGGCATTTATGTCTGTGTGAGGAGGGTGGGGGTAGAGGACTTGAGAAGGATGCGAGAAGGAGATGTGCTCTGGTTTGACTGAAGACAAATGAATGGAGCCCAATGTTTGTGATTGGCAGCTGGGGAAGGGCTTGTGAGTCCTCTCTGTGCCTCGGTCCACAGGACACAGACTGTCTATTTACCTCCCACCAAAGACACACCAATTACCTCCCCGGTGAATGGAAGGCACTCCCAGGAGGGATTCTCTGAACAGACACAAGTCCATTAGCTGGTGTATTAAACCAGATTCAGCAGGATGCAGTGGCAAAGGCAATTTCATTCTTCTCCTGCATTGTCCTTCTACTGATGTTTTCATCCCCAGTGGGTGAGATTTCAGGCAGGTTCCAAAACTTCTCTGCTCACTTTCAGGGAAATAAATATAGGCTAATGTATTAGTGAGAAACAGAGTCAATAGTATACGTGTGTGTGTGTGTGTGTGTATGTACATATGTGTGTATATATATCAGTATATATATAGAGGGGAGAGGGGAGGGAGAGAGAAGATATTTATTATAGGAATTGGCTCACATAGTTATGGAGGCAATCTGTTATCTGCAAGCTGGAGAACCAGGGAAAACATTGGTGTGATTCAGTCTGAGACCAAAGGCCCAAGAACCAGAAGCACCAATGTCTGAGAGCAGGAGAAGATGGACGTCCCAGCTCAAGCAATGAATTTGTCCTTCCTTCACCTTTTTGTTCTATTCAGGCCCTCCATGGATTGGATGGTGCCCACTCGAATTGATGAGGGTGATCTGCTTTACTTAGTCTATTGATTCCAGTGCTAACTCCCAGTACCACCCTTACAGGCACACCCAGAAATCATGTTTTATCAACTATCTGGGCATCCCTTAACCCAGTCAGGTTGACACATAAAATCAATCATCACAGCCTGGATCACTGTCTCTGGCAGTGACCTCAGCCAGGGGGTGGGGAGGGGTGACTATTGAAAAGGGGACATCTGGCATTGTCAACGATCGTGGGCTCTGCCCCACCAATACCTAGAATTAGAGTTTCCCTCAAATAGAGTGAGGAGGTTCAGATGCCACATGGCCAGAGAAGAAAGGAAACCAAATGTCTCTTACATCCTTTTTCCTGGATTTTTTTCTGTACTTGTGTAAGTTTGTTCACAGGGCGGAGGCCTAAAAATGGGATATCTGGGTCAAAATCTGATGATATTTCCCAAATTTCTGTTGCAAAAGTTTATCATCTTATCAGCAGTACATGAAAGTTCTGATTTCTCCACACCCTCCAAATACTGGATATTTTCAGTTATTCAAGTGAACTGCTTTCACAGGAAGCATTAAATCTCGAGAAATTCCTTGTTGGAATAGTCTAAACTTGTGCTTTTTGTGACTTTATATACTTAACATAGGTGGTTTCTCTTAATAAACAATAATATTTTCAAAGAGAAGTGCAACTGTTACGATGTTTAATCATTTTATTTAAAATCTCCTGGGAGATTCTAAATGTATTCTATAGTATTGCATATGCATTAATAGATATTAAAATACATCATTATGTATGTATGTGTGTAACACTGAAATATGTATATATGTATATGTTTATATATACATAAAGAATAGCAAACTAAGATTATTTTTTCCCATGGTGAGATCACTTTCCAGTTACTATGAAAAATGTGTTAATACATTATATGGCTGATATACTCCAACAAAGAGAAATGTACTCAGCAAGATACTGATGCCAACCAAGCTCTTCTACATTGAAATGTTTCCTGTGGAGTTTTATGGGTACCTCTCTCAAGACATCACATTGTATGTGAGAGCTACATTTACTAAAGGTGTGGGTGTTAAAAACGGTATTCAAAATAATAGTGACAGAAGTCCATGATATAAAAGTGTGAGAAAGCCTGGGTTTAGCACAATTAAACAGATTTCATTTCTGCAGGGAGTCTATGTGCCTTAATATGCTAAAGCTAGTTTGATCTCCAACCGGAGGAAATAATTGGGAGCTTTTCACTGTTGATGAAATTGATATTTCTATCATGAGACTGTATCTATTTGGGGACTGTATATTAAAATTCGTAGTGTTAGGATATTTTGAATACAAGTGTCATCCTGGCCATGTACTGTTGAACAATTGTCCCCAACCTTTTTGGCACCAGGGACCGGTTTTATGGAAGACAGTTTTTCCACAGACTGGGGGTGGGGGGTGGGATGATGGTTCAGGAAGTAATGTGAGCGATGGGGAGCGATGGGGAGCAGCAGATGAAGCTTCACTGGCTCGTTCGCCACTCACCTCCTGCTGTATGGCCTGGTTCCTAACAGGCCATGGACCGGTACTGGTCTGCGGCCTGGGGGTTGGGGACCCTTGCTGTTGAGGACAGGACTGTATTGCTTTCCTGTGCACAGATACCCTAAGTCAGGGGTGTTCAGTATTAACTGCAAAGTTTCCAGCTTGATGTAAACACTTCATAACGCTGGACTGACTGGTTATGCAAATGGATTAATTAGCTCCGTTTCATTGGAATCTAGACAACTGACATTCTTCCACAACTTCAAGTCTTCACTTGTTCTGATGGCAGTGACTTCTAGAACCAACTTCACATTTACATATTCATTAGTAATTTTAAAATTCCCTTTGATTGAGCAGTTATTATTTAAATCTAATTCTAGCATCTTATATTTCAGTTCAGTTTTCTAGTATTTTGAAATATTATTATTTCTCAAGGACGTAAACAGCTTTCCAGTCACTCCTCTGTGGGGTTTTGGATGGAGAGAATGGAGATCAGTTATCGATGTTATTTATATTTTCTGCTTGCCTGCATCATTGGGTGGTATCTTCACATTTTCTCTATGCTTGCTATGTTGGGAACACACTTACCATCATGGTCACCTACCAAACACTGACCTTTCGATTCCAAGCTTTTCACCAGTGCAGTGTGTGTCATTGGTACTCTGTAAACTCCTCTGTTCTCTAACATCTTATTTATCAGTTACTGGACACCTCCAGCCTCAGATGGGCATCTAGCACATGGCAACATTTCAGGTAATGCTTGTTGGACAAATAATTGGATGGTTGTGTTGGTGAAAGTTCTGCTTACCAGAGCTAGACGTTTTTTGTTGGGTGTTTCTAAAAATGCGGTTCAACTGAGTATAGCTGGAAATGAGTTTTCTGCTTTAGTATTTCTCGAACTTGGGTTATATACATATGCATTTAAAGAAAAATAAGAGTTCTCATGGACTCACAGTGTTTATTTAAACAGCTTATAGTATGATAAAAGTATATACAATCTCTAATCTAGGTATAAATACTTTATGCTTATAAATTCAATAAAACAAGAACACATAAATTTATACATAAATATAAGATTTAAAACCAATAAAATTCAAATTAACATAACTTAATATGGAAAATTAGCTTTTCTGTTAAGAAACTGCCATTCCAGATGTAAGTATGATATACCTATGGTACAGTCTTGATTTAAGTGTGACCACCATAACTGCTGTATATGCCTCAAGTCTCTCACTGCTTTTCTATATTCAAAGTTCTCCAGCCTCTTAGCCCCTTAGTCCATACAACATTGTCAGATCACTTTGATTTCACTTGGTAGAAACACTTAGACATTAAGTATACCTCTGCAGTTGAATCATTATACCACAAGAATGGAATTATTACCCCATTTGATTGTAAAGACAAGCAAAATGTATGCTCAAAAACCCAGAAGCCATATACAGTCATGAGGTGGTTTGAGATGACAAAAACTAAATGGCCCTAGCTATGTATGAAGGTGGTTGCTAACTGGCAAATAAAATACTATTTTGAGTAACTTCAATACAATAATTTAACTGTACAATGCCAGTAGTGCTTTGGACAAAATGAATAGAAAGAAGTCTTGAACTCTTCAGTAATCATAGTATCAGTGATAATATTCATATTTTTTAAACTTTTATATATTCTTAGGTAAAATCAATAATTATGTTAATGTCTTTAGAAACCAGAATCTTAGCACAAAGAAAAAAGTTGATACAGATTAAAAAATTAAACAAAAACTTTATAAGTTTAAATTAAACATATCACTGTGTACTTTTTTATTATTTTTATTGAAGTATAGTTGATTTAAAATAGTTTATCAGTTTTGGGTATACAGCATAGTGATTCAGTATTTTTATAGAGTATACTTTATTAAAACTTATTTCAAAATAATGGCTATAGTTTCTTGTGCTGTACAATAAACATATCCTTGTTGTTCATCTGTTCTATACTTAGTAGTTTGCTTCTCTTAATCCCATACCCCTGTCTTGCCCCTACCCCCTTCACTCTCACCACTGGTAACCACTAGTTTGTTCTCTATATCTGAGAGTCTGTTTCTGTCTTGCAATATACATTTGTTTGTTTTTAAATAGTGTTGCTATGAACATTGGGGTACATGTATCTTTTCAAATTATGTTTCATTTTCTGTGGATGTATACTCAGGAGTGAAATTGCAGGATCATATGGTAGTTCTATTTTCAGCTTTTTGAACAACCTCCATCCTGTTTTCCGTAGTGGCTACACCAGCATGCATTCCCACCAACAGGGTCCAAGGGTTCTCTTTTCTCCACATCTTCGACTACATTTGTCATTTGTAGACTTTTTAATGATAGCCATTCTGACAGGTGTGATGTGATAGCTCATTGTTATTTTGATTTGTATTTCTCAAATAATTAGTGATGTTGAGCATCTTTTCATGTGTCTGTTAGCCACCTGTATGCCTTGATTAGAAAAATGTCTCTTCAGGTCTTCTGCCCATGTTTTGTTTAGGTTTTTTTTTTTCATATTGAGTTGTATGAGTTATTTACATATTTTGGATATTAACCACTTGTTGGCCATATTGTTTGCAAATATTTTCTCCCATTCAGTAGGTTGTCTTTTCATTTTCTCGATAGTTTCCTTTTCTGTGCAAAAGCTTTCAAGTTTAATTAGGTCCCATTTGTTTATTTTTGCTTTTATTTCTTTTGCCTTAAAAGAAGGCCAAAAAATATTGCTATGATTTATGTCAAAGAATCTTCTGCCTATGTTCTCGTCTAGGAATTTTATGGTATCTGGTTTTACATTTGGGTCTTTAATCCATTTTGGTTTTTTTTTTTTTAATATGGTGTGAGGAAATGTCCTAATCTCAGAGTCTTTTCTCCATTGTATATTCTTATCTCCTTCATTGTAGATTAATTGACTATAGGTGCATGGGTTTATTTCTGGGTTCTCTATTCTGTTCCATTGATCAATGTATCTGTTTTTGTGCCAACATCATGCTGTTTTGATTACTGTAACTTTGTAGTATAGTCCAAAGTCAGGGAGAGTGGTACCTCCAGCTTTGTTCTTTTTTCTCAAGATTGCTTTGGCAATTCAGGGTCTTTTGTGGCTCCATATAAATTTTAGGATTATTTGTTCCAGTTCTGTGAAAAATGTCATGGGTGTTTTGATAGGGATTGCGTTAAATCTATAGATTGCTTTGGGTAGTATGGCTATCTTAACAATAGTAATTGTTCCAATCCAAGAGCACAGGATGTCTTTCCATCTCTGTATCATTTAGAGTTTCCTTCATTATTAATGTTTTATAGTTTTTATAGTGTATGTTTTTCAGCTCCTTGGTTAAGTTTATTCCAAGGTTTTTTTTTTTTTTGATGTGATTTTAAATGGGATTTTTTCTTTCTCTTTATGATAGTTCAACTTTAGTGTACAGAAGGGCAACATATTTCTATATATTAATCTTGTATCCTGCAACTTTGCTGAATTCACTTATTAATTTTAATAGTTTTTTGGTGATGATTTAGGGTTTTCTATATATAGTATTGTGTCATCTGCAGATAGTGACAGTTTTACTTACCTTCCAATTTGGATGCCTTTTATTTACTTATTTTTCTCTTCTGATTGCTGTGGCTAGGACTTCCAATACTATGTTAAATAGAAGTGGTGAGAATGGGCATCCTTATATTGTTCCTGAATTTAGAGGAAAGGCTTTTAGCTTTTCACCACTGAGTATGATGTTAGCTGTGTGTTTGTCATAAATGGTCTTTATTATGTTGAGATATATTCCCTCTATACAAACTTTAATGAGAGTTTTAATGCTTTTTTTTTTTTTGGCGGTATGCAGGCCTCTCACTGTTGTGGCCTCTCCCGTCACGGAGCACAGGCTCCAGACGCGCAGGCTCAGTGGCCATGGCTCATGGGCCCAGCCGCTCCATGGCATGTGGGATCTTCCCGGACCGGGGCATGAAGCTGTGTCCCCTGCATTGGCAGGTGGACTCTCAACCACTGCGCCACCAGGGAAGCCCTAATGAGAGTTTTTATCATGAATGGATGGTGAATTTTGTCAAATGCCTTTTCTGTGTCTGTTGAGATGATCATGTGATTTTTATCCTTCCTTTTTTTTTTTTATCCTGTTAATGTAGTTTACCACATTGATTGCTTTGTGAATATTGCGCCATCCTTGCATCCCTGGAATAAATCCCATTCATCATGGTATATGATCCTTTTTATATATTGTTAGATTCAGTTTGCTAATATTTTGTTGAGTATTTTTGCATCTGTATTCATATCAGCATGTAATTTTCTTTTTTATAATGTCTGTCTGGTTTTGGTGTCAGGGTAATGGTGGCCTCATAGAACGAATTTGGGAATGCTCCATCCTCTTCAATTTTTGGAATAGTTTGAGAAGGATATGTATTAGCTCTTCTTTATATGTTTGGTACCCTAATTGTGATTCTAGATTTCCCATTAAAAGGAACCAGTGCTCCTTGGAGAAAATACTGATTCTGGGAATGGGCAGGAAATATATAAATGATCCTGATGACCCGCTTCTTGTTCCAGAAAGTGAGAACAGTAGCAGAATCATGACAAAAAGAATCAGAATGAAAGGATTCCCACCAGCCACACTGAGACAATTGAGCATCAAACAAGTAATAACTGCAATTTATCACAACACGGCATATTGCCAGAATCCATCAGATCACAATAATACTTCAGAACAGAAATGAACAAAATGAAAAATGAAAAGTATGTTCACCACTTTTTTCAGACAAAATGATTATAAAACTTGTAAATATAGGGTACAAAACAAGCGTTTATCCCACTTTATCTATATGAATTGTGCTTCTGGGTAAAAAAAGAAAAGTTGTTCAGGAAAGCTCTTTATAGAAATTTTGGCAGCAAAGGAAAGAACCATAGAGCTAGAATATCAGAATTTTGCTATCTCTAATGACACAAAAATCAAGGTGATAGTCATCAATGCTGCCAAAACCACTGGGTGAAAAACTGATAGAGAACTTGATAAGGCTGTGCTGAGGGCTCGGCCGTCACAACACCAAAGAGAAACAACTAGAACCCCAGGCATCTGATGTGGTACATTCCATCCACAGACAACTCTGGTCCCCAAACCAGTCTCAATCTTATTAAGCCTCTGCATCAGTGCTGTTCAATAGAAATATAATGAGAGCCAGATGGGAATTTTATATTTTCTAGTAAACACATGAAAAAGGTAAGGAGAAATAAGTGAGAATTAATTTTAACAGTATATATTATTTAACTCAGTGTATCCAAAATATCACAATTTCATAATGTTATCAATGTAAAAAATATTGATGAGAGTTTAAAACATTTTTTTCCTACTCTGTCTTTGAAATGCTGTGTATATTTTACACTTGCAAGGATATCTTACTTTCGTTGCTAAATTTTCATTGGAAAAACTTAATCTGTATTTAGATTTTCCAAAATTTACAGTTAAAAAGTAGATTCACATACCAAAGCTGTTCCAATCATACTTGAAATTTTTCCAGTAACAATAGAGTATCAGTTTTTAAATTTACATTAATTTCAATAAATTAAAGATGCTCACAGGAACCACATTTGAAATGCTCAGTAGCTGCTGGGCAGCACAGATGTAGATCTTTGTACCAGACTCCAGGGACACACAAAGGACAAGGGACCGAGAAAGAGATAGAAGACAGCACAAGTATGCAATCACCAAAATCCAGATTGGGGAAAGCTCTGCAGGACAAGGAATCTGGTCAACTGCAAGTTACAAAAATAAAAGGCGAGAAAACCTCAGATTAAGGAGATTTAAGAGACTTGTCAGCCAAACATAATGTTTAGAATGGGTTTGGATCCTGATTTAAACAAGCCAACCAAATATATACATATGCCTGTATAAAGGTGCGCACACACGAGCACACACACACACACACACACACACACTTAAAATCAAGTAATTTGAATAGTATATTTATTTGTAATATACTTTTAATAGAATGAGTTATTGCTAATTATTGTTATTACTGATCATGCTATTGTGGTTATATTTTAAAAGAGAGGGCCTATTTGTCAGAGACACAGACTATTTACAAATGAAATGGTAGAAGGTCTGAGATTTCCTTCAAAATAATCCTATGGAGAGTAAAACGATTGTGTGGGACTTTTAGGTGAAACGTGTTGGCCACGTGTTCATAATTATTGAAACTAGGTGATGGGGGCATGGGGGTCTAATATAAAACTGACAGCATATTAAGTAATATTAAGAATGCTGACAGTTTAGTCAATATAATAATGGTGTGCTATGACATTTTTTAAAGATTCTTATTTGTGATTAATGTGAAATCATATGAAGTCTTAGATTTGGCTTAAAATATTCCAGAAGAGATAGCGGGATTGTGGGCGGAGGACGGAGGGAGACACTCAGACATCCATGAGCCTGTGCAGGAGGCACTAATCGCTGTCTCCCACGGGCATCACTCGGCCGTCGCCGGCCTGCCCATCAAGACTGGGGGCAGCGTTCCAACATCCAAAGGAGAGAATCGGCACCACGGTGGGCAGATTACTTCAGATGCACACGCTGTGGCCAACCCAGAGACTGCGTGAGATCCAGTCCTTGGCATCTCTCACTAGGAGTCAAGGCTCAGTGCTCTGTTTTCTGGTTTTGTTTTGTTTTCTGAGAATCTAAACTGTCTTTCTCAGACTCTAGCCTCTGTGTGTCCTTCACCAAGCTGGGCAGAGGAATCCTGAGGCTGGACTAAGAAAAAAGTTTGAAAAATTTCCTCTCCTGACTTTAATCCTCCAGCTAAAGGCCACACCTGGATTTGTTTTTTGTTATTATGTGTGGAGATCATTAAATCCCAGCAGATTAATGCTGATTATGGCCTGGGTTGTTCCAGAAATCTTGACCTCATCTAGGACTTTACCTGCCATCAATTTGAATTACTTCCACTTGTGTCAGCACTATTTTAAGAAGATCAGTGAAGGTTTATGAAGAAAAAAAGGCTTGTCATCTACTCCCAGATTGACTCAATTCATTAAGATGCTGGAGCCACTTCTATGATACTTTTTATATATCCTCACCTTTTATGGGCCGGCAGCTGACGTTGATTAGAAAAAAAAGATGTGCCTTTTCTACTGAGCACAATAGATGTTTTTCAACAAACATATTCATAATTCGACTTTCTTAGTTGGCAGAATCGGATATCAGGAGCATATTTCTTATACAAACGTGAGCATTTCCCAGCATGTGACAGGAGTATAAATTTTAGGCTAGAGGAAGTCGTTATATAAATGCAGGTATCAGTTTATATATAAATCTGTAAGAGGCCTGTCTTGTC
Source organism: Neophocaena asiaeorientalis asiaeorientalis (assembly GCF_003031525.2). Lineage (NCBI taxonomy): Eukaryota > Metazoa > Chordata > Mammalia > Artiodactyla > Phocoenidae > Neophocaena > Neophocaena asiaeorientalis. The sequence continues at coordinate 319,592 of NW_020174431.1, read as the reverse complement.
TGCCTTCCTGTAGGTGTGGGGCTGTCCCTCTGGATGAGGTGGATGGGGAAGCTGAAGGGGAAGCCGGCCTGGCTCCTGAAAGCTGTATATTTGCATTTCTTAATCTCACTTTTTTGCATCCTGAAATTCCCCTTCCATCTAGTGCTCTCTGGAAGGCAGTAAAATTGAAAGGGCACTGAATCAATTTAAGTCATCTTGCTGTGGCTCTACCATTCATATGAAGTAGCAGGGCACTTAATCACAGTAACTCTGAGATTGCGTCCTGCGGCTGTCTGCAACTGGGTTTCAAAGCAATTTGTTAGCCACATAGATATCCACCCACTCTGATAATGCTTTGTCCCACTTCTCTCATCAAGACTTGTTCTGAGTCTTTGCAAGTTAAAGGGCTAATCCATGAAGCTAATTCAATACAGGACACTGAAAGTCGGCTGTAGGCTTCTGTGTTTTTTAATAAATGTCTCATTAATATTACTATGTTACCCCAGTGGGGAGTAATTTAGACATTGTCGTAGGCCACTGAGGGAGAGAATTGAGAGCAGAGGAGTCTTTCTAAAGTCCACTCAGATGTACCATTTTGGATACAATCCACACCTTACTCTGAATTCAGAAGGCCCTGTGGCTAAAAGTGCACAGAAGACTCTGTTAGAAGGAGCTTATGTTTAAAACATGGTCTCCTTTTCTGCTTTTGGCAGTTTGTAGCTGGGCAAGCTGCTTGAGGATGAGCAAGGCTTGGACTGAGCCAGTTGATGGAGCCTCTGTATTCCATTCCCCTTCCTACCATGATCGCTCAGCTGTAGTGGCTCTGTCCATGCAGGGCCGTGGGGACAGGTGGATGGAGAGTGTGGCAAGGGTGAATCTTGCAAGAAATCTTGCAGGACTGGAGAGCAGAAACCAGTAGCATCTGGCTCCTGGGAGTCCACCTTGCACTGTTCCCTCGTGGGAACCAGTGAGCCAGCCCCCTTCAGTGTTCGGTCCAATTTGAGCTGGGTTTCTCCTAGTTACAGCACACAGGGTCTTCCCTGACATGCTACCCAAGCAGCCAGTCAAGCCCTATCTTCAACTATGTGGCATAAAGAGAGTGAAAAAACTGGGGACCTTGAGAAAGGATAGCACTTTCTCTTCTCATCATTTTTGCAGCCTCTGCAGATACCAGGCATCTTCGTACCCACAAACCCAACTTCATAACATTTTCCTGTATTATCCTGAGTTTGCCTTATTTGTTTAGAACCTAGGATCCTTTCCAATGAGGAGAATGGATGACATGGTGTCCATCCCTGTGTCACAATTTCTAGTACCATCTGTACATCACACACATGAAATAAAATAGGGATTTACAATGCTTGGTGCTCTGAAGAGATGGAAAGGGTCTGCTGTTGAGGCGGGAAATATAAAGAGTTAATTCATCGGCACACTCGCTGTAAGACAATAGCCAGCCTGTTTGGATACGATGCCAGGGCACCTCTGTTTACTATGGACCTTGGTCTCCTCGGCCAGATTAGAGGACTTACCTCTCTCTGGCCCCCTGTTTAGGCTGGACAGATGTTTTCCACACCGTGCCTCGTGCATGCTCCCCAGTCTGTAAAAGTCCCTGAGCGAAGGAAGAAGCCCCCACAGATCAAAGTCTTAAATAACAATATTATTTTATGTAGGGGAGGAGATGAGTTCCTTCATTTAAAAAAAACCACACTCTCACACAGTAGGTCCTGGGGCATGCCGGAGGAGAAGGACGCCAGAAACAGGAGGGTCTTGGAGATGGTGCTGATGATGGCACCTGACACTATGCTAATGTTGCTTCCCGCGCCTTCATGGCTGCGATGAGGTTCTACTTGGTGCCACACGTAAAATACAAGCATATCTCACTCATGTGATGCTGTTTTGCTACTGTTTCCAAAATTAGGAAGTTAGCCTGGGAATAAATTTGAAGGCATTATGAATGCTTTTGCATAACTTCTTCCTGGAATTGCCATCCTTTCGAGGTTGTGTATTCAGAAACAATGAGAACATTTTTAGGATGCCTGTGGCACCCAGACAGCCGAGTTCCCCGGTATAATTATAATAACCGAGAGATGAGAGCTGGCTCCCACATCCAGCCACGAATGCAAAGCAGCACAACCACACAGGGTCAAGGTCCCAAAGAAGTGAATTTGGAAATTGAGATCATAAAAGTCAGCTGGTGTTCCTGCACAGGCTTCCTTTTGGATGGAGTGAACCTTCCCATAGTTATCTTCCTGTAGCACTTTTCTCTATGACCTGGCTGGTCAGTTAAGCCCCATGGCACCTGAGCAAGGGCCTTGACTGTTGCTGGAACCACACTGGCTCCCCTGCTGTCCCCTGGTTGTTCATAGTTGTTGGCATTGGAAGGGTCTCGCAGACTTCCTAAGACACTCTCACCCTCATAATTTTATCTGATCCTCGTAAAAGTCAATGAGGTAAGAGCACATTTATTATCATTCCAGTTGTATGGATGAGGGACACTGCAATTCTGAAAAGTTAAGGCATCACTGACACACCTGTCAAGCTTTGCTGGCTCAAAAACCTGAAGCCAGAACCCGAAATCAGGATTTTTAAGATCAAAATCCCCATGGCGTTCCGACTCTGGGTTGACAGGCAGTGGAGTGTGGAAGGTGGATGGGAGCCGCTGCCTGAGCACGTTGAGGCTGGGACCTGTTTGTGTTCGTGGTGGGTGTGGTTATCTCTACTGTTGGGTTGGTGATGCAGTCAACCATGCATTCATTCCTTCTTGCTGGCCTAGGAATCAGGTCACAAACAATGGGTTTCACCTTAAGAAGTCACTCATCTGGAGCCCACCTGCCGCATAAAACGCCTCTCCCTTCTGACCTCTTCATTCACTTTACTTTCTCTTACCCCAGTTTTTTTGCTCAACATCCCACCAAATTCCACCAGTTTCTGCACACCCTCCCGCATTCTAGTCATGAGTATCCTGCCTGTGTGGTTGTCAACCCCCTCGATCCGTTTGCAGCTCACCTGCAGGCAGGCAGACCCTACACTTTAATCCTCCTGCCACACACAGATGGGATGGCAGTGTTGTCAGCATACAGCAGCATGGAATGGGGGCAAATCTTGTGTTAACAAATAGGAAATAGCACTAATTTGGTTTTCTGTCAAGTTTAAGAGGCTTAAATCAGTCTTATCCCATAAACAAACATGCATTGAGCCACAAAAGGCACAAAAGCCCATGCTTATACAAGAATATGTTTTTTCTCTATTTATTTAAAAATGTTTCAAAGGGAACTAAACAGAAAACACAGTGTGCATACGGTTGCTCATGGTAATAGAAAAAGAACACTATTACAAATTTACAGTCATTGGAGTGTCTTCTCACCCCTTTTAATTACTTCTGAAATTCTACAGCAGAATTAATTTCTAAATCTTTGACATTATTACAATGAAGCGCACATAAAAGCATTATATAATAAGGGAGTATTCATAATGTGAGTTTCTTCCAAGCAGTCAATTTGCCAACAAAGTTGAGTTGTTTATGTGGCAGAAACAGGAGGGAAAGAGAATGAGCAAAACAGAACACTTGTGGATGGGAAGGTAGGATACAGCAGCTTTTGTCTCAGCAACTGCAAATATGTTGGTCTGGAAATTTGGAGAGCACCTTAATCCAGAAACCTTGGCCAGCAAAAGAACCTCTTATTCACTAACCCTAAAATCCAGTAGCACAGACGGCAATTCATCTGGCATCAGCGCACAGAGAGCTAAAGCATGCAGTCTCATAGCTTCTCACCTGAAATGGAAAATGTGCCTCAGTAAGAGCAAATTTTAATTATGTTTGTCTCTAATGAAGCTAAAATGCAGGGAAATTGCCATTCCATGCACAAACGTTGCTTCTTTCTCTGGGTTTCCATTAGCTTTCACAACAGTTGTGAGAGACCAGGTGTCTCTCTAAATGGCTGCCTGCAAGACAGTGGGGCTCTCTCTCTCCCCATTCCTGGTAACCCCAGTGCCTGGCACTGTAACTGAGTATTCTGTGAACAGGCACACAGAAACAAATCAATGAATAGCAGACTCTTCGTGTGGAAAGTCCATCTTCTCCACAGAGGTGTGTATTGAACAGCTGAGCCGGTGCAAACGGTGGCGCAGGGACCAGGGGTAAGATGGGTGGAAAGAGCTGCAGAGGAGGTGGGATCGGTTTGTGCACTGTGTGAAAAGGAGCCACGAAGCAGGCGCCAGGAGTGGAAATGACCCATAGGCGTGCCCTAGTGGGGCCACAGGGACCCCAGAGGTGCCCGCATAGGCTATCTGGGACTTGGCGAGGAGATGTGATCTTGCCCTGTGGGCAGATGTTGGAGTGTGGCTTGTGGAGGCTGGCCCAAGGAGGCTCAGTCCCTGCTGGGGAGTAGAGAAACACAGTAAGAGTTTACCATCTGGTGGAATTTGGCGCCTGTCACCTGTCAGAACTCACGTCAGGTTGTAGCTACACGCAGATGTGGTTTCGGCAGGTTGGGGGCTGGCCTGAGCCTTTGCATTTCTCACATGCTCCCGGGTGAGGCTGGTGCTGCTGGTGCAGCTCTCGTGGAGGAGCCAGGCTCTGAGACATGGTGGGGACCCAGCGCAGTCTGCAGCCTCACTGGGCCTGTGGCCGGGCAGGCAGAGCAGGCAGGTAAAACAGGTGAACCCTGTTCATCAGCCTGCCCCGAATGGGTGCAGCCAGGTTTCAGCAGTCACTGATTCATGTGTCATCTTCATGGAGGTGGTGGATACTGAATGCTGGAGCTAAGTGCACAGGAGGGTTTTCTCCCTAGAAAGTCCCCAACCAGACAGAACAGGGACACTGAGCTGAGGTCTCTGGTCAGTTGGCCACAGCCAGCATCCCTGAGCAGGCTCGGCCTCTTTCTTACTGAGCTTTCATCTTTTATCCCTTCAAGTGGTTCAGCGCCATTGAAGAGAGAGTTATTCATTTTTCTTTTCTTTCTTTTTTCTTTTTTACATTTTATTTTTGTTATTGGAGTATAGTCGCTTTACAATATTGTGTTAGTTTATACTGTACAGCAAAGCGAATCAGCTATATGTATACATATATCCCCTCTTTTTTGGATTTCCTTCTCACTTAGGTCACCACAGAGTACTGAGTAGAGTTCCCTGTGCTATACAATAGATTCTCATTAGTTGTCTATTTTATACATAGTATCAATAGTGTATAATATGTCAATCCCAATCTCTCAACTCATCCCACCACCACCCCTTTTTCCCTTGGTATCCGTATGTTTGTTCTCTACATCTGTATCTCTATTTCTGCTTTGTAAATAAGATGGTCTATACCAATTTTTCCAGATTCCACATACATGCATTAATATACAATATTTGTTTTTCTCTTTCTTTTAAAAATATTTTTTTTTGGTGGGAGTTATTTGCACAGCCTCCTCAGTTTGGAAATTCTGGGAATGATCTTATTTTTTTCAGATTCCACACATCTTCTCAATTTAATACATCTGTTACAATACAATCTAATTGCTCTAATCATGGCAGCAATGACAAATAATAACAGTAAGGAAACTTGGTGAAATACAGCATATCAGAGGTTACCAACTGCTTTTACTCAAACTTTCTCTTTTAATCTTCATATCACTCTAGGAGGATTTAGCATTTGTTCCATTCCACATTCCAGGACAAAGTCCAAGCCAAACATGGCATTTTCTGAGAATCTTGCATTTCTCATCCCATGGACCAAATAAGTAGGCTGACATTTTAAAATATGTTTAGCCCCAAACTGGCTTAGTTGCACAATAAATGAAAATGCTCTGTGCAGGGTTCTGGCAACTTGGAAACTTCTTAGCTACAGGCACAGGGAGGCAAGGCTGGAAGGAAGCGATGCATCCACAGCCCATCATCATCCCTCCAGATGGTGGTTTGGAAATTACTTTGGTGTATCTGATGAGGCTGACTGACCACACAGAGGGAGGGGGGTCCTCTGTCCGCTGGGGCTTGGTGAAGCTGCCCCAGTGGGGACTTGGGTCTGGATCTGAACTAGTCGACAGAGCTCTCTGGGCTCCCCTTCAACATATCCTACAGATGTGCCTTCATGAGCTGCAGCCCCTGCTCTGTGTTCACATGATCCTGGTGTCAGTCTGGGCACAAGTGGTCTCTTCTTGCTGCTTCCCCTTCTCTTGGTGCCCTGTATTTGCCCGGAATGTCATTATGCTTTAGTAAGATAAGCCTTGGGCCCTCCTGGCTCCATGGGAGAGTTGCCTTAATCACCTCTGACTGCCAGCTGCCAACTGCTCTTCTGACCTGGTGAAGACAAAGACAGGTTACTTGAGTTCTTTGTGGACCATTCGTTGCAAGGACCAGGTAGTATGGCCAGGATAGGGATCAACTTCTTACCATGTCTACCCCTGTGATACCCAATGGTCACACATGACTGTGTAAATTTAAACTAAAAAAAAATAGAAATCAAAGTAGGTAAAATTCTGTTGCTCTGCTGCATTAGTGGTATTCCACATTAATTGCGTTAGTACTTGAAATTCTTTTTTGATTCATTAAACATACCTTTAATCTGTGAAGCTGATTGCAGTTCGCTGTGAGCCTAGCTGCTTTTACCTGGTTGGAATTCTGGTTACCTCTTCTAGTTGGGGGATGGAAAAATAAAGCAATACAGTTTTCTTACCCCTTTACTCGAAAAGTACAAAAAGCAGCAGGCAAGATATTGGTTGTTTTCTTTTGTTTGTTTGTTTTTTGTTTTTGCGGTATGCGGGCCTCTCACTGTCGTGGCCTCTCCCGTTGCGCAGCATAGGCTCCGGACGCACAGGCTCAGCGGCCATGGCTCACGGCCCCAGCCGCTCCACGGCATGTGGGATCCTCCCGGACTGGGGCACAAACTCGTGTCCCCTACATCAGCAGGCGGACGCTCAACCACTGTGCCACCAGGGAAGCCCGGTTGTTTTCTTTTTAAAGATCAAAATCCCTGTAAAAGGAATATGCACAATAAAATGTTTAAATCCCATTTTGATTAGTTTGTCAGGCAACTAAATAGAAAAATTATTGTGGTGAGTTAGGTTTAAAATAGAGCAACCTCTCATGCAGTTACACAGATCAGATTAGAAGGCTGTTAACTTTATAATTTTAGTCTAGTTAGAGATTGTAAATGAAGTTTACAGTGTGTGAGTTGACTAAAGCCCCATGTCTAAACCCCAAGTAGGGATGGAAAAAAAAAAGTACAGCACTAGTGCTGTATGGCCACAGGTGGCCAGTGGCTCCTGTGCGGGATAGCACAGATAGTTGCACTGGGTTGGAAGTGTGAGGCAGCCCAACAGAAGTCAGACAGAGTTCATGAAACTTGACAAGACATACAGAACGTGACTATTTGGAGGTAGTATCCAGGAAATCTGCAGGATCAATGAAGCATCAAGGTGGAGGTCCACATGTCATGGGTGCTCAGAATCAGGGAATCAGAAGGACAGGAGGGCCCCCTGAGCAGTGGTTCCTACAGCTTCCTCTCCCTGTGGCTCCGGCCCAGGTCTCCCCTACAGCCCGGGTTGGCTGTCCTCTGCCCAGAGGCCTTCTCGGTTTCACCAGGTCCTCAATAATGTTTGGCCAGAGTTCTTTCCTGCTGTTGTCAGACGGCAGAGCCATGGTCTCATAGGTTGGATGGCTCACAGGAAACCCAAGTTTCCAAGGAAGATTAAAGAAAAAAAAAGAAAAATATGAGTGAGTAATGAAGGAGAGCCAGCCCTACTAGGTCTACAGGAAATAAAATCCTTTGGTACTGGTAGAAGAGTAAATACTTTAATTATTGGAAAAGATTAGCTATCCCAGAAGCAAATACTAATAATAGAGAGAAACTTAGTGGTAACAGAGAAGGTAATTAATTCAATAAATGATGTTGAAAAATGTGTAGACTTAGTTGGGAGAAAATCAGTGAAGATCCTTAATTCATACCATATATAAAAATAAATTGAAGAAGAATTTAATGGAATATGTAGAAGGCTAAAACACTAAAAATAACAATTTTTTAAAATTAAGGGGACTTCCCTGGTCGCACAGTGGTTAGGAATCCACCTGCCAATGCAGGGGACACGGGTTCGAGCCCTGGTCCGGGAGGATCCCACATGCCGCGGAGCAACTAAGGCCATGCGCCACAACTACTGAGCCTGCACTCTAGAGCCTGCAACCACAACTACTGAGCCCGCGTGCCACAGCTACTGAAGCCCGTGCGTCTAGAGCCCGTGCTGTGCAACAAGAGAAGCCACTGCAATGAGAAGCCCGCACACTGCAACGAAGAGTAGCCCCCGCTCGCCGCAACTAGAGAAAGCCTGTGCGCAGCAAGGAAGACCCAACACAGCCAAAAATAAATAAATAAATTTATTTTTTTTTAAATTGAGGAACATTTAATTATGTCAAAAAGAAAAAGGGACTTTCTAAAAAGACAATCAATGGCAGACAATTATAAGCAGGATACAAATAGGTTCAGAGACTATTCAGGATCCGCAACAGTATCACAAAAGTGCTGACCTTCTCCTATGGTCATTGCTTTCACGAGTTCTGGTCCTGGCTTGTCCTACAGCCTTTGCAGCCCAGCCCCACAGCACTACTGGCTGACAAGACAGAGTCCACGTGCCATCCTGGGCTCCCACACAGTTGGATAAAGCAAAAAGCTTCAGAGAGCCTAACAGCATTCATTGTTAAATAACTAAAGGTATATAAGAAACTAGGGAACTGTGTGCCGCAAGGATTACAGGTAGATCGTTTCCAACAGGAAAATGACCAAAGGGTTACTCACAGAACAAGAAAAGTAGAGACTGAAAAGCAAAGGGAAAATTCCTCAACCTCTCTAGTAACGAGAAGAAATTCATATTCTTAAAACTGAGCTATCACTTTTTGCCTGACAAATTTACAACCTTTTTTCTTTTCTTTCTTTCTTTTAATCAAACCCTCATTTCTGCTAGACTTTCTGGTAGATAATCTCATTCACTCCTGGTCAGAGTCTGTATTGGTACAGAATTCCCAGAAAGAGTATCTCAGTTTATAACATTGAAACTTAACATTATCTGTGCCCCTTGAACTGGAACTCAATTCCTAGGAATATATCTTCATATAGAATATGATTTATCTATAAAGATCTATGTGCAATGAGGTTCTCTCTGGTTATGCTGAACTGTTAACATCAGAAATGGTCAAGACTCAGATCATGACTAAATAATTTAGGTACATTATTAAGATAAAGTATTACGTAGTCACTAAAAATAATAGTTTTAAAGAATTTTAAATTAGTTGGAAATGCTAAGTGAACAAAGCAGGATATCACATTGCATAGGCAGCCTGTTCACCATGATGCATGTAAAGTGCTTATTTGACTGTACGAAGAGGATGGTTTACTCACATTGTCATAGCAACGAAGAAGGGTACACACCCCACCCCCAGAATAACGATGGTTGTGCTACTAAGTTTGGCCAGCACAGATGAGTTGTGTTTCCTCCTATGTATTTTGTCCATGTTTTCCAGCTTTTTTCAAAGGACCATTAATCATTTCTATCAAAAACGTCAATACAGAGATTTTTTAAAAAGAGGTTTCAGTAATGAATTGGCTCAGACCTATGGCAGTCCTCTCAGTCTCATCCTGTCCCTCCGTAAGAGTGTGAGAGAGAACAGAGAGGCCTGGAGTGGTACAATCGCCACTGAAGAGGAAGCAAGCCATAAATCCTGACCTTTGCAGGAGACACAGCCCTCAGAGGGGAGGGGTCTCCTGTGTGGGGTATCTGTGGAGATTTTGATGCAGAGGCAGAGGTCAGTTAGAAAGAGACAAGATGAGTATAATTAATTCAAGATATTAACCCACTCGACAAACCTTCATCAAATGCCTTTTCTGCATTTTAAGTATTGCATCAGATGTCGAGTCTGCTCAGCCATGCATACTTAGTTCAAGAGAAGCCAGGGTGCAGAGGGAGGTTTTGGAAAACCTGGTTTGCTCAGCCAGTGTATTAGCCCAGGACCCAGGGAGCATAATGCATACTCAACTCTTGAACAGTCAGGAAGAGAATGGCGGGCGACATGCCAAAAACAGAACGATTATAGAGTTGGAATCCCAAGTGAGAATCTCATATGTGTCCAGCCCTGCGCTGCAAACTGTGAGAGAAGCAATAAAACCAGACTGCAAACTGCCCCTCATCCAGGAGATCCATATGTGAACACAAACGCAAAAAGTTTAAATGGCAGGACAAGACTGTGTATGGCTTAGAAGGGTCAGTCCCAAGCTCTCAAATGAATGCTCCTTCCTGAAGATTTGGAAAGGAAATACATGTACGCATGTGCTGCTATGGGCTGAGTTGAGTCTCCCCCAAGTTTATTTGTTGAAGACCTAACCCCCAGGAGCTCAGAATGTGACTGTATCTGGAGATGGGGTCTTTAAAGAGGAGATTAAGTTAAAATAGGGTCACTGGGGGTGGGCCCTTTAGGACTGGTGTCCTTATAAGAGGAGAGCAGATGAGGACACAGACAGACAGAGAGAGAGGACCACATGAGGACACAGGGAGGAGATGGCAACTGCACACCCAGGAGAGAGGTCTCAGAGGAACCAGTCCTGCCCACACCATGATCTCAGCTTCCAGCCTCCAGAACTTGGAGGAAATAGGTTTTTGTTGTTTGACTCCTCTAGTCTGGGACACTTCAGTATGGCCGCTTGTCGTTTAGCACTGCTCTTAAAACGGAGGTTCAACTCTGATTGCACAAACTCTGTCTCTTACCTTTTGTGCCATCATTGTCAATAAGACAGCTTTGACATCTGAGTTAACCCTTGACCCAGAAGTGTGTGGTTTTCCTGTTTAATTTGTGTATGAGCTTAGTGTCTATTTTTTGTGTCAAAAACAGAAGGGCTGGGGCATAGCAGTTTGATGATTCTCATCTCTCTCCATGGTCCATTTCAGATTCCACACCAGTGAATTTAAGGGACTGAGCCCAGGTCAGAGCACTATGGTCTCTGTGTTCTTTCCATGGCTGGTGGGCCCTGGGTCAGTGACCTCTTGACCAGCTCTCTCTACAAGAGTCTGGCCATTTACTAGCAAACAGACTACAATGTGTCAGAGGACATGCTTGACTTGAGTTTCCTCCGACTTGAGTTTCAAAATGCTGTGTCAAGGAGACAGCAGAGAACATGGTTTTTCCTCAGATTCTTAAAGGATTGGTGGCCCCAAAACACTTAAAAACTACCAGGAAGCTTTGTGCATATCTATGGAATGTGAAATACTTCAGCTCTGCTGTCTACTGGGTTGTTTTTTTTTCCCTACTTGGACCCCATCTCCTGGTTCCTTGGAAGGTGGAGGTGGAAGAAATGAATGGCATCGACTGTGTGCCTAGTTTGGGATTTCCAAGTAAATGAAAATGTCCTAGGAAATAGTCAGTGTGGGTTAAACCTCTGGTCCTCCAACATCTGCATCTGCATCTGACTTAAAACTTTTGTAGGAAGGAAACGTGGGGGAACCTCCACAGCTTTTCCTCTGTTGAAATCTCCCCTTTGATCAGCAAGTGTGACTCACTGATTCCAGCTCTGACACAGATGCCTCAAAGGAAGGCCGACTGACAAGAAGCAGGGTGACTACTTTCTTTAAGTATATTCCAGAAAGTTCTGGCCGGTTTGGGAAAATTGCAGTGCCGTTAGGTCATAACTGTAGAACATAGATCTGACTGAAGCTGAGAGCAAGGAAATGAGGGGAAGCAGTAGGGGGTAGGCTGCCGTGGAACCTGGGTTACCCATTCCGGGGAGCCAGCGTGCCCTGCCTGGTTATAAATTCTCTGTGGCTTTTCACTAAGAGCTCACACCAGTCTTTGAGAGAAAACAGGGCCCTGATCTGACCTCCTCATTGATAGAGAAGGTCAGGAATTGAGGTGCAGGAATCCAGGTGCTGCCAAATTCACGGCTCGACATTCTGAGTGATGCACTGGGTTCACAGTAACGGGAAGATGGGCATTTTAGGTAACAGGGAGAGTAAAATGCTTACTCATAGGCCTGACATTAACTGGTCATGCCTCAAGGGTTTTATAATTCAAGAATAATTTGGTTGCTAAAAAGAAAACATCCCTTTTTTATGTTAGCTGTCCAAACCCAAGTCTGTTTCTTTTCTTTCCAAAGAGAAAATAATGCTCAAAAGTGATACAGTTTCTCTTAAAATATGGTGTTGTTTAATCAGGTCCACTTCCATGAAGACCCAATGATCTAATCAACAAACATTTATTGAGCAACTGGATGAACACACACAAAAACCATATCATTGATGTAAAACAATAATGGATGTGAAAAGCAATGCCCTTGTTTTGGTATTACTGTGGATAATCATCATAATAACAAAATTGTATTTGTGACCCTCTTTACGTTTTATACTCCCGTGAGAGAACAGAGCTGCATACTCACAATCCTGGCCTAAGCTTTAGAACATCCAAGAGACATGAGGACCACACAGGTCATAGACCTCAGAATCAGCGCCAGATGCCCATCCAGTGAGTGTGCGCCATCTTAGGAACACACGTATATGACAACGACAAACACATCAAAACAAAAACTGCCTGTGCAGGAGCTGCTGCCACTGCTGCACTTTCGGGGCTGGAGGTCCCTGGGTTCTGTCCCTGCCTTACCACTTACCAGCTGAGAGTTCTTCGGAAACTGACTGTCCTTTTCACGCCTCAGTTTCCTCATCTCTGATGGGGCAAATAATAATATATCTCAGGGGTGCTGAAAGGATTTTATGAGTCAGTATATGTGAAGGGCTGTGTTGTACCTGGAATCTAGCAAGCCTTCAATTTGAGGGAATATGTAGAAATAGAGTTTGCTGCAGCCTTGGGGACAAATAGCCAGGGATAAGGAATATTGGTGGGGGAAGAAACCCAGAGGTGTGTGGAGCACAAAGAAATCACTAATTGAGGAAACTGCACTAAAATTGCATATTTAAGAGGCTGTTTCTGGAAACCAAAGTGTCTGGTAAGTTTTGTGTCTAGCAAAATGCTAGGATACAAGATGATTATAATTCTTACCTTACAATAGCCCCAGAAAAGAGGGCTATTCTATAACAGAATAGCTTTACCTTAAGAATAGCCCACCTAACCGGTGGGAGGACCAGATACATTTTTAGATCTAATATATCTATTAGAATATGCCTATTCTTAGGCATGACAGATACAGTAGAAATGTTTGAAATAGTGGAAGTAGTTGGAAAGTCTTCTTGGAAGAGGTAAAATTTTAATGAGGTCTTGAGATATAGATAAAATATTGTGAAAAAAAGTAATTTGAAAAAGGGTAAGATCAGAAATTAGAATACTGTATTTAGGCAGTACTGGGAGTTAAATTATAGAAATACCTAAGAAGTGGTAATTCCAAAATTGAGGATTAAGTTAAACACTCCAGTATTGGAAATACAATGTTCAAAATATTGTACTGAATCGACATGGAAGCATAAAGTTTTAAAGGATTTAAAAATTTTCCCCAGGTTCTGTTTTGGTCCTAGCCACTATATTCCTGACATAAATTTGACGCTTCTCTTTTTGACTAAGAAAAGTGGAAGATTTTTAACCAAGAGAATTCAATCCTGATGTTCCAAATTGCCAATTTGAAATGATCTTGGTCATAGCTTGAAAAGCATATTAAGTTACAGAGACTCAATTACACACAGATTCAGGTTAGGAATTCTAGACTCAAAATATTGTTATTGTTTTTTTGGAGCTATACATGTCTTATATTTTATTTCCTTTCTGGGAATGCTTTTAGTTCTGAGGATTTCTGTGTTTTCAGCAAAAGTCAATTCATTTATTCTTATAACTATCTCCGGAGGGTCTTGAAAGAACAAGAAAATCTGCATTATCCTAACTGGTGGTTATAAAGTTATATTTAATAGACTTTATTTTTTAGAGCAATTTTAGGTACACAGCAAAACTGAGAGGAAGGTACAGAGATTTCTTGTATACCCTGTGTCTCCATTCATGCACAGCCTCCCCACCATCAATATCCCCCACAGATGGTGCATCTGTTACAATTGATGAACCTACATGGACACATCATCCTCACCCAGAGTCCACAGTTTACATCAGGATTCACTCTTGGTGTTGTCATTCTATGCATTTGGACAAATGTATAATGACATGTATCCACCATTATAGTATTATATAGAGCACATAAGGATCTATTTTTAACCTTACACACTTCATGTCTGAATCAAGTTATCCTCACTATATGATTTATACATTGTCTCCAGGAGCTTTCGATATATAAAGAAAGAGAAAGGGAATATACAAATAGGCATAAGGTGTGTAGTGGCTAGATATGTGAATTTTTTTTCTTTTTTCTTTTCTTTCATTTTAACATCTTTATTGGAGTATAATTGCTTTACAATGGTATTTTGTGGAGCTTTACTCCGCTGCTTCTGAGGCTGCTGGGAGAGATTTCCGTTTCTCTTCTTTGTTCTCACAGCTCCCAGGGGCTCAGCTTTGGATTTGGCCCCGCCTGTGCGTGTAGGTCGCTGGAGGGCGTCTGTTCTTTGCTCAGACAGAACGGGGTTAAAGGAGCCGCTGATTCGGAGGCTCTGGCTCACTCAGGCCAGGGCTAGGGAGGGTCACGGAGTGCGGGGCGGGCCTGCGGTGGCAGAGGCCGGCGTGACCTTGCAGCAGCCTGAGGCGTGCTGTGCGTTCTCCCGGGGGAGTTGTCCCTGGATCCCAGGACCCTGGCAGTGGCGGGCTGCACAGGCTCCCCGGAAGGGGGTGTGGATAGTGACCTGTGTTCACATACTGGCTTCTTAGTGGCGGCAGCAGCGGCCTTAACATCTCATGTCTCTCTCTGGGGTCCGCACTTTTAGCCACGGCTCACGCCCGTCTCTGGAGTTCCTTTAAGCCGCGTTCTTAATACCCTCTCCTCGCGCACCAGGAAATAAAGAGGGAAGAAAAAGTCTCTTGCCTCTTCGGCAGGTCCAGACTTTTCCCCGGACTCCCTCCCGGCTAGCGGCGGTGCACTAACGCCCTGCAGGCTGTGTTCACCCCGCCAACCCCAGTCCTCTCTCGGTGCTCCGACTGAAGCCAGAGCCTCAGCTCCCAGCCCTGCCCGCCCCGGTGGGTGAGCAGACAAGCCTCTCGGCTGGTGAGTGCCGGTCGGCCCTTATCCTCTGCGCTGGAATCTCTCTGCTTTGCCCTCCGCACCCCTGTTGCTGTGCTCTCCTCCGCGGCGCCGAAGCTCCCCCACTCCGCCACCCGCAGTCTCCGCCCGCGAAGGGGCTTCCTAGTGTGTGGACACTTTTCCTCCTTCACAGCTCCCTCCCGCTGGTGCAGGACCTGTCCCTATCCTTTTGTCTCTGTTTATTTTTTTCTTTTGCCCTAACCAGGTACGTGGGGGGTTTCTTGCCTTTTGGGAAGTCTGAGGTCTTCTGCCAGCGTTCAGTAGATGCTCTGTAGGAGTTGTTCCACGTGTAGATGTATTTCTGGTGTATCTGTGGGGAGGAAGATGATCTCCGTGTCTTACTCTTCCGCCATCTTCCCGGAAGTCCTTCTTTTTTTGTTGTTGTTTAAAGAAGATGTTGGGGGTAGGAGTTTATTAATTAATTACTTTATTTTTGCTGTGTTGGGTCTTTGTTTCTGTGCGAGGGCTTTCTCTAGTTGTGGCAAGCGGGGGACACTCTTCATCACGGTGCGCGGGCCTCTCACTATTGCGGCCTCTCTTGTTGTGGAGCACAGGCTCCAGATGCGCAGGCTCAGTACTTGTGGCTCATGGGCCTAGTTGCTCCGCGGCATGTGGGATCCTCCCAGACCAGGGCTCGAACCCATGTCCCCTGCATTGGCAGGCAGATTCTCAACCACTGCGCCACCAGGGAAGCCCCTAGATATGTGAATTTTAACATAACAGTTAAACCCCATGATATAATTGAATTCACTTTCTCATCTGTAAAATGGGGACAATAATACCTTCTTATTTACTCCCAGGGCTACAATGAGGATTGAAAACCAGCATATGAAGGACATTTGGAACTAGGCCCTACGGATGATCAGAAGGTTACAGTGCTAGCAGTTATTGTCAAAGGGGAGTTAAGAGAGCAAAACAGCACTTACTGATTTATATTTTCATTTGACAAAAATTTCATGAGTGATTACACATTAGGAACCATATTAAAGGACTGGAATTAAAACATAAACAAATGAATGCCTAAGAACTTCATTGTTTATTGTGGTAAAGTGACATATAAATGTCAGTACATGTTATAAATATATATATCTATTATAAATGTTCATTAGAGTGTAAGGTGCAAGGCAATTAATAAAGTACCTTCAAAATGCTCTAAATGTACAGAGAAAGAATTCATTCTTAACTCACATGAAAGTAAATTTGTGTCCCTCTAGAGGAATGATTATTTAATCATGTTCCATATTGAATTCAGTATCAGAAACACCCATATAGAAATTGTCTTAGTCCTTTTGGGCTGCTGTAACAAAGTACCACAGACTGGGTGGCTTATAAGCAACCAGAATTATTTCTCACAGTCTGAGGCTGGAAGTCCAAGATCAAGGTGCCAGATTTGGTGTCTAGTCAGAACCCGATTCCTGGTTCATAGATGGCGTCTTCTCACTGTGTCCTCACATAGTAGAAGGGGCAGGGGAACTCTCTGAGGTCTCTTTAATAAGGACACTAATCCCATCATGGGGGCTCCACGTCATGACCTCATCGCCTCCCAGAGGACCCGCCTCCTAACACTACCACCTTGGAGGTTAGGTTTCAACATGGGAATTTGAGAGGGGCACAGGCATTCAGTCTATAGCAGAAAGGTACTAAGTAAGAGTTAAGGTGGGCTATCCTGGGCTTCTGAAGCAGAGATAAGACAGAGACACCTGGAACTGGATTCTGACCATTCCTCGGGAGGAGAGGGTGGCCTGGCTGTCTTGGAGTCTGTTCACAATTAGGTGGAGCTCCTGAAGCAGCATGTGGACAGGTGTGTGAAGCCTGCATGAATGTGGCATAAGCGTGTGAGGGGGTGAAGATCCAACAAACCCTGACTTCCTGGTTCCTACAAATCCACAGCCCACCTGTTAAGAGTGTCTTCACCAAACCCATTTTTACTAGATTTGTGCTCTGCCCTTTCCATGGTCTGACCTTTGAGGTCACAGTGAGCTAAGAGGCAGTGCTGTTCTTGAAAAGTGGGTCCAAACACAAAGATGTAAAAAGAGCAGCATGAGGGCTTCCCTGGTGGTGCAGTGGTTGAGAGTCCACCTGCCGATGCAGGGGACATGGGTTCGTACCCCGGTCCAGGAAGATCCCACATGCCGCGGAGCGGCTGGGCCCGTGAGCCATGGCCGCTGAGCCTGCGCGTCCGGAGCCTGTGCTCCACAGTGGGAGAGGCCACAACAGTGAGAGGCGCATGTACTAAAAAAAAAAAAAAAAAAAGGAGAAACATGAGACCAATTAAAATGCAGCCTCTGGGCCCCTTGGGAGAGCCCAGGGCTTCTACAAACAGAGCTTGTACCTGGGGCCTGTGCCGGGGGCCCATGCTAGGAGGACATGTACCAAAAAAAAAAAAAAAAAAAGGAGCAGCATGAGACCAATTAAAATGCAGCCTCTGGGCCCCTTGGGAGAGCCCAGGGCTTCTACAAACAGAGCTTGTACCTGGGGCCTGTGCCGGGGGCCCATGCCTGCTATTGAGGAGCATAGGGCTACTTCAGGGGCTTTAAAGAGCTGCCTAGAGCAAATATTCTGAAGGTGACCATGGCCTACTCCAAATTCTTTGCACTCTCTCTGGGTGCCCGTACTTGGAACGATAGCCAGCTTTAGAGCAGTCTCCGGTGGCTATTTCAGAGTTTGTCAGTGGGTCAGGCTTTTAGGATCTAGGTATTAATAGTGCCATGCTCTAAACAAGAGCTTTCCCATATTTTTCACATCAAAGCAGTGAGGGGAAACGTAACAGCGAACCCCTGGGATAATTGGGTGCTGCTGCTCCCAA
The DNA here is from genome assembly GCF_003031525.2 of Neophocaena asiaeorientalis asiaeorientalis. Taxonomy (NCBI): domain Eukaryota; kingdom Metazoa; phylum Chordata; class Mammalia; order Artiodactyla; family Phocoenidae; genus Neophocaena; species Neophocaena asiaeorientalis. The sequence continues at coordinate 301,680 of NW_020174431.1, read as the reverse complement.
GCAGACATTCAGTGCCTGGGGTATCAGCACCTGCACAGCTGAGACCGACCCACCAAGGCCAGCTCGCCTGGCTGCGTGGATTCAATCTCAGTAGCTGACCCACAGAGCTTTGATCATCTTCCCTACGCTCTCTTAATTTATCCTACCGTGTTTCATTTTAAGGATTTTTACAAGTCTTCTTAGACCAATTTTGAAAGAAAAACCAATACGTAAATTAAAAAATAAAATAGTCACAAACTAAATTCACTTGTAAATATGAAGAGATATGTACAAAATGTGTCTAGAACAAATAGGGTAGAGAATCCTACTTCCCCTCCAATTTTCCCATTTCTGGGTCCTCGGTAATGTGGAAGAGAAAAGCATCAGCAGATTCAGTTTAGCCCCCTTTGGCTTAGTGGTTTTCTCTCCCCTCTACCTTTTTTTATTAGTGGAGAAATGCCCCAGCAGAAACTGTCATCTGGTTAGACTGTGAGAACTTGAACCACTGAGGCGGCACCACGTGTTGATGAGCTTCCAGCAGGCCAAGGAGCTCCAGAAGGGCTAGTGCAGCTTCTGGCAGCAGCAGACATCAATGGACCCGTGAGACTGAGGCCCTGCTGTGGTGAGTTTGCTTGTTTGGTTTTCAGTGGATCCTATCTTCTGATCAGAAGGGGTCACTGAACTAGGAAGGAATGACAGAATTGCTTTCTTTTCTACATTTTGCTGTGTGTCGCATTGCAGCTGGGTGCTTCTGTCCCTCCTATGGGCTGTTTGTATTTGGGCAACTCAGTGAAGTAAATACTACTAGGTTCAAGTCTTTGTCGCTCTGAGTCTCACCTCTCCCAAACCTCAAACAATTAAGATTCCTGCCATGGGCTCCTGCAGAGGTTAGGTTTGTATTTCAATAACGTAGAAACAACACTTTTTGTGGTTGTTTTGGTCAGTCCATTATTTTAGGAATTCTACTCCACTTTAGTGTGAAATAGAGGTTGTTACTTACTGAGGTTGAGATGTTGGTTTTCCTTAAGGTGGAGCACAAATGGAGGATATGTTTTTTCTTTATTTGTGATTCTTTGTTTTGACTACATAATGCAAATATAACTGAGTATGAGAGTTAGAGATTAATTCATGTGACTGGGTGATTTGTGGGTCTTCATTACTCCTCATGTGAGTAGTTTCACTCACTAAATTTATGGAATATCCAGCAGGGCCAGGCTGATGATAGGTAAAGGGATGCAAGAAAGAATGAAACACAGGCCTGCCCTGGGTGAGGTCGTGGGTTAAAGGGAATACACAGACCAAATCACTTCAGTTGATTTCCAGTAAATTATGTGATTAGAGTCCTGCTCTGATACATTAGTCAAAATGGTTAGTATTGTGTAGACTTAGCTCTTTCCTCTATTTTTTGAATTTCTGAATGTGTGAAGTTCTGAATGAAGCACAAAGATGAACAGGAGGAAGTTGATCAAGAGGATCAGAGAGAGTGGTGGGCTCATGTGGGGGCGTGTACAACGTACACACAGAAGGAAGCTGGTGGCACAGACAACCACACGCCACCTCCAGGAACAGCAAAAGACAGAGTTTTTACTTTCGATTGTGTGGTTAATAAGTCTTCAGACTTAAAAAGAAAGTAAGCATTTTGCAACTTTAATTTATAAGGCTGCATATTAAAATTTCAGAACATCCCACCACAATAAATGTGACTGTTGGGCTAGGTGGATTTGTCTGAGTCTTTGCAGAGGGAAGCTAGGCTCTGCAAAGTATAACTCACTTATAACTGGACCATATCCAGTTGGAGAAACATTTGAATGGGTACATTTTGAGAGCTCCTTAGGCATGGCCATTGGTGTTATCTCATCCTTGACCAGTGATATACATATGTCTTTTTTTTTTTTTTTTTTTTTTTTCGCTACGCAGGCCTCTCACTTTTGTGGCCTCTCCTGTTGCGGAGCACAGGCTCCAGACACGCGGGCTTAGCGGCCATGGCTCACGGGCCCAGCCGCTCCGCCGCATGTGGGATCTTCCTGGACTGGGGCACGAATCTGTGTCCCCTGCATCGGCAGGTGGACTCTCAACCACTGCACCACCAGGGAAGCCCTACATATGTCTTTTTAAGTCTTTCATGTCCTTCTGTCTGGAGTGTGAAATGTCCATCAGTGGAAGCAGGCCAGCATCATCACCCAGGACGTCCCAGGTCCTAACTGAGGCTGGACCTTAACAACTAAGGCCTGTTGCTGTTCTGCCTCCCTCGCTTTTACTTAACTGTCTAGGGATGTGCTCTTCCATCTGCTTCCATTGTGAAGTCTGTTCAGAGCCAGTAAAGGGTTTCCTCTCTGAAACGGCCTTCAGGAATGAGAAGGGAAGTCTCAGAGAGCAGGGAAAAAGAGGGATGGAGCAGAGCCCTGTCAAGGTGACCCAGGGAACCCAAATCCCTCTGTAAGTAAAGGAAATAAATGCCTCTGAGAAATGTCTCCAAGAAGACTGCTGAACAAAACAGGAATGCACGTGAGGTTGTAGGCATGCAGCATGCTTCCAGTGGCAGGAGGAGTTCGTGAGCTGGTTGCCGAAAATGTCGATGGCGAGAGGATATCAGTCAGGCAAGGATGCTCAGCCAGGGGGTAACCAGCGCTTTTGCAAACAGCAGGTACTGTCCCAGCTTCAAAGCTCTGGTGTGGAGGACTGTGATTACCACATACTACTGAGCAAGACCTAAAGGTGTGGCAGGTGCCACACTGGGTGGGGTTGGGAGCTAGTAATTGGTGAGAAGCACTTAGAGATCCTGAAGACCAGTCACCCAGAGGGTTCCCAGAGTGCCTGCTTCAGTGGTTATTCTGGGGCACAGTCAAACCCCAACAGAACAGTAAAACAATATGTCCACTGAGAAGGAGAGCCAACATCGACTGGTCAATGTGGACATGGCTAGAGACCGTCTCCTTTCAATATTTACTTCTGTTTAATAGGAAGAATGGCCAGTGTAACTCACAGAGTGCTGAATAATTGACTCACTGTTGTAATGTATGAAGTTTCCTTTCAATTCTCAGAGCACAAATAAGCAAATCACTATTTTGTACAGAATTAGATCATGGGTCTTTTTTCTATACAACAATTGAAATTCTGCTGGAAATAACAAAGGGCAACACTTCCCCAACCAGAATTTTAAACCTCCTGATGCAAATAAATTGCACATCTTTGACGTTGCAAATGAGTTGCTACTATTATGAAAGCATTAATAGTATTATAAGTATCCTTAAAAAGATGTGCATCAGTTTATTCCAGTAGTAAATCCTAGATTTACTTAGATCTTCACAAGGTCAATCATGCCGGTTTCCAAGAGGAGTGAATATTAAAAGAGTTGATAGTGCATACAGCGATAGCAAGAATTAGAATAGCTTACCAATGTACATCAGGACTTAACCTACCTTAAGCTTCTGCAAAAGAGGAAGTTATTTTTTTCACAGTGGTACATACTATGCATGGATAAATAATCAAAATTAAACTGAGAAAAGATGGATGCAAACAGAGCTGATACGGATTGGGAAAGAGCTTTGTTGTTTTGTTTCATAATTATGAGATGTAATGGACCCAGAAATATTTGAGAAAGAAATTGTCCAAATGAAAATCTGAATAGCTTTAGAAAATGGGTGTACATGCATCCACACACCATCCCTGTCCCTGGAAAGCAGATTTCTCTCTCACTATGAGGAAGTAATTAAGCAGAGGGGACAACAGCAGCCACCCTGGGGTGTTAAAGGAAAAGAAACTGCAGGCAGTTTATACATTTGGGACAGATAGCTGCCTGCTCTCCTGTCTGAGTTCAAAGGACAAAGTGAGAGAGGTCTGTGGTTACAGAATTTAACAAAACCAAAAAGCCTGAGGCTGATGTTGCCTCAAACAAGAGTCAATGCTGTGACCAGGCCCTTAGAAGAGATGAAAAGTTGCAGCTGTTTCCCACCTCTTGGTCACCATGTTTGCGACTGCGATTCTTATATATGAATGAAGGAGTATAAACTTCTTAGGGCAGGAATGTGCCTTCAGTTGCAGGAAGCATTGTATCTTGTGTATCCTGGGTGCCCAGTAGCAGCTATCAACCAACCACTGTCTATTCAGGTGAAGGGTCTAGAAACAGTTTTGTGCAACTAATACATTGAGGACCAGAGGGTGTGTCACATGAACATGAACAGACATAGAGCAGAAGCTAGTGGTGCTCTTCAAATATTTTAAGGGATGCCAGATGGAAGAGGTGTCTACTTTAAATTTTAACCAAGCAAGACCCTATGGGGCCTTCCCAGGACAGAACCCCCTTGTCTTTCACCTGCCTCTTGTCTGTAGAAAAACTTTAGCTAAAGAATAACTTCAATCAGAGAAGTGAGAAAATGCAGAAAGAAAGAACAGTCAAGCAAGACAAAATGATGATAATTTAACCATAAACAAAGTCAAGGACCTTTAATTCCTCCTCAAGGGCTATAGATAATATTCTGAGGCATATCCTTTGAGCTGTTTTGCTGATACTGAAACCTCCATCAGGTGGAAAAAGTTAACTCCATGATAAGCAGAGTGTAGCCATGACATAAGCTGCTCCGTCTTACACAGTTCCAAGAACTAACCTCAAGGAAATGGGAACAAAACGACCCTGGAACCAAAGGTGAACTGTACTTAAAACAATCAAGATGATGCTTGTCAGACCACTGCAGGACCAGTTTCAAGATGATTGCTGGAGCTGACTGTGCTGCTCTGAACATAACTCCCTTCCCCCACACACCCCTGAAATTTCCCTTTAAAAGCTTTTGCCCCTTGATCGACAGCAGAGAGGTGGTTCTTTGGGACATGAGTTCACCTTCTCCCCAGGTTGCTGGCCTCCTGAATAAAGCAACCTTTTCTTTCCTACCAATACTTGTCTCTCGAATATTGGCTTTCAAGCTGCAAGCAGCCAAACCTGAGTTCGGTAGTAAAATCACCAAAGGGAAGGTCTAGAACTAAGGGGTGGAAGCTACTTGGAAGCAGATACTCATTGTAATAGAGAACTTTTAGCCATCAAAGTGCCCCAGCATTTTGGAAGCAGTGAGCTTTATGTCTCTCCAGACTGAAAATGAGTAACTTCGTGAACAGCTACTCAAATCCTATCCCCAGGCAATAGGATTTGCTGGAAAGTCTAAAGAAGAGCTGTGTTTACATGACACATAAGTATTGGTAAATGCATCAAACTCTTGTCGAGAAAGTAAACTAATTTTACAGTTGTCATACAGCCTGAACATTAATTGAATTCAAATGTCTTTGTCACTAATACATAATATCAGCTGGTTAAGAAAAGAGTGATAATCTCTCGAGTGACAACTTTGAGACCTGAGAGTTAATCATGGAATTAATGAACCTGGCCCTTCTGCTTCTGACACTTCTATACAACATCCTCCACTCTCCTCTTGACTGACCATCTTGTTGTCCACAGTGGCCTAAAGGGCTGTATGGCCTTTTGGGATGGAGCTCAGATTTACCACATTCTCTTCCATGAGTGCACGAGGTGCATGGAAGTCTCGGTGGGATGGCCGTGTCTGGCCTCACACACTGGACTTGAGAAGAATTCTCTGGAATCAGACAGCAGGCAAGAGAACATGTGACAAGTAAGATTTATGTTCGGATGGGAGCCTGGTAAAATTACTGCAGCATACTAAACCAGATGTGACTAAGTTTAAAACAATCTTGTTAGGGTAAATAGGTTCTTAAAACATCATTAAAACTGAAAGCTGATGACATCTTGGACAAACACTGGCTTTTCTGAGTGTCTGCTCAGTCATTTTTTTGTGAGGGAGAAGCTGCAACACCGAGGCCTGATAATGAATAATGTTCGGTAACCAAGCCAGTGAAACGATCTCCAACAAAAACATGTCTCCACACCAAATTCACATGTCACAGGACCCCAGCTAAGTAGGTAGCTATGATTTCTGTTGTGTCCCCTGCTTCTGGTGTTCTTGAACATTTGAACATATGTCTCAGGGCTCTGCTGAGACTCCCTCTGTCTGAATGTGGAAGGGAATCAGAGGGGGAGAGTGTGGATACCTTCCTGTTGATAGGCCTTAACAGTGCAAGACCTGGAGGGCCAGTCACAGAAAGGAGCAGGGGAGAGGCCTCTGGACAACCCAGGAGTGCCAGAAACTCTAGAATCTGCTGCTTGACCTCTTACGGCCAGAGAATTTGGGTCTGTATTAACTTCCGTGAAAAACTTGGAATTAGATCTAGGAAGAGTAGCTTGTGATGATGGTGTTTTTAATCACTCAACTGTAACAGTTGGTTATTTTTAACCTACTGCTATCTTGGAATCCATAGAGAGAAGCAAGTTAGAAAGTGTCTAAGAGCTGATAAAATTTCAGCAGGAAATATGTGGAGAGGATTAGTGAGCAAAGCAATAAATTTGAACCTGGATCTATGACTGGCTAAGGAATATCTTTCTACTCTTCCCATTGCCTTGGGGATATTTCTGCTCCTCTGTTCTTATCCCATTTGTTTTCATTATGAGGATTAGCTGATATTGGATGGTCACATACCATTAGTTTGTGGGTCACTGCTTAGAAATTGTCATCATTTAAAATTTGGTTAACTGATTTCTGTGAGCATTGTATTAATTACTAGTAGATGTCAATCATTTTCACTTACGGCTTCTGTTCTGCTTAGGTGTGGTGCTGGCTCTGGCTCTCCTTTGGGAAAAATCTCTAGTCTATCCCACGTCTTCCTTACCGTCTTTCCCTATAGCTGCCTACAAATAGATAGAATGTTCTAATTCAGTGTATCAGTTGGATCACAAGATGTGGTGAAGAAATCATTTGTAGAGCTTCAAGATGGCGGAGGAGTAAGACATGGAGATCACCTTCCAACCCACAAATACATCAAAAATACATCTACATGTGAAACAGCTCCTACAGAACACCTACTGAATGCTGGCAGAAGATCTCAGGCTTCCCAAGAGGCAAGAAACTCACCACGTACCTGGGTAGGGCAAAAGAAAAAAGAAAAAACAGAGACAAAAGAATAGCGATGGGACCTGAGCCTCTGGGAGGGAGCTGTAAAGGAGGAAAAGCTTCCACACACTAGGAAGCCCCTTCACTGGTGGAGACAGTGGGTGGGGGTGGGAGGCTTTGGAGCCACAGCAGAGAGCACAGCAACAGGGGAGCAAAGGGAAAAGCGGAGAGATTCCCGCACAGAGGATGGGTGCTGACCAGCTCTCACCAGCCTGAGAGGCTTGTCTGCTCACCCGCCGGGGTGGGTGGGGGCTGGGAGCTGAGGCTTCGGGCTTTGGAGGTTGGATCCCAGGGAGAGGACTGGAGTTGGTTGCGTGAACACAGCCTGAAGGGGCTAGTGCGCCACAGCTAGCCACGAGGGAGTCCGAGAAAATGTCTGGAACTGCCTAAGAGGCGAGAGACCATTGTTTCAGGGTGTATGAGGAGAGGGGATTCAGAGCACTGCCTAAATGAGCTCCAGAGACAGGCGCAAGCCACGGCTATCAGTGTGGGCACCAGAGACTGTCATGAGAGGCAAAGGCTGCTGCTGCAGCCACCAAGAATACTGTGTGCAAGCACAGGTCACTATCCACACCTCCCCTTCCAGGAGCCTGTGCAGCCCACCACTGCCAGGGCCCCGTGATCCAGGGACAACTTCCCCAGGAGAACACACGGCGCGCCTCAGGCTGTTGCAACGTCACACCGGCCTCTGCCGCTGCAGGCTCGCCCTGCATTCCATACCCCTCCCTCCCCCTGGCCTGAGTGAGCCAGAACCCCCAGATCAGCTGCTACTTTAACGCTGTCCTGTCTGGGTGGGGAACAGACGCCCTCAGGCGACCTACACGCAGAGGCAGGGCCAAATTCAAAGCTGAACCCCAGAAGCTGTGCGAACAAAGAAGAGAAAGGGAAATCTGTCCATGCAGCCTCAGGAGCAGCAGATGAAATCTCCACAATCAAATTGATGTACCCTGCGTCTGTGGAATACCTGAATAGAAAATGAATCATTCCAAAATTGACTTGGTGGCCTTTGGGATCAACTGTAGACTGGGGTTTGCTTTCTGCATCTAATTTGTTTCTGGTTTTATGTTATCTTAGTTTAGTATTCAGAGCTTATTATCATTGGTAGATTTGTTTATTGATTTGGTTGCTCTCTTCCCTTTTTTTAAATATGTATATATATTTTTCCTTTTTCTCCCTTTGTGAGTGTGTATGTGTATGCTTTTCTGTGTGATTTTGTCTGTATAGCTTTGCTTTTACCATTTGTCCTAGGGCTCTGTCCAGTTTTTTTTTAGTATAGTTTTTAGCGCTTGTTATCATTGGTGGATTTGTTTTTTGGTTTTGTTACTCTCTTTCTGTTTTTTTATTCCTTTTTTATTTTAATAATATATTTTTTTTAATAAATTTTATTTTATTTTTCTTTCTTTCTTTCTTTTCCCTCTCTTTTCTTCTAGCCGGGTAGCTGACAGAGTCTTGGTGCTCCTGCCGGGTATCAGGCCTGTGCCTCTGAGGTGGGAGACCCGAGTTCAGGACATTGGTCCACCAGAGACCTCCCGGCCCCACATAATATCAAACAGCGAAAGCTCTCTCAGAGATTCCTATCTCAATGATAAGACCCAGCTCCACTCAATGACAAGCAAGCTACGGTGCTGGACCCCCTATGCCAAACAAGTAGCAAGACAGGAACACAACTCCACCCATCAGCAGAGAGACTGCCTGAAATCATAATAAGGCCACAGACACCCCAAAACACACCACCGGCCACGGTCCTGCCCACCAGAAAGACAAGATACAGCCTCATCCACCAGAACGCAGGCACTAGTACCCTCCACCAGGAAGCCTACACAACCCACTGAACCAACCTTAGCCACTGTGGGCAGACACTGAAAACAGTGGGAAGTACATACCTGCAGCCTATGAAAAGGAGACCACAAACATAGTAAGTTAAGCAAAATGAGAAGACAGAGACACACACAGCAGATGAAAGAGCAAGGTAAAAACCCACCAGACCAAACAAATGAAGAGCAAATAGGCAGTCTAACTGAAAAAAGAATTCAGAGTAATGATAGTAAAGATGATCAAAATCTTGGAAATAGAGTGGAGAGAATACAAGAAACGTTTGACAAGGACCTAGAAGAACTAAAGAGCAAACAAACAATGATGAACAACACAATAAATGAAGTTTAAAATTCTCTAGAAGGAATCAATAGCAGAATAAATGAGGCAGAAGAACAGATAAGTGACCTGGAAGATAAACTAGTGGAAATAACTACTGCAGAGCAGAATAAAGAAAAAAGAATGAAAAGAATAGAGGACAGTCTCAGAGACCTCTGGACAACATTAAATGCACCAACACTTCGAATTATAGGGGTCCCAGAAGAAGAAGAAAAGAAAGGGACTGTAAAAAAATCTGTAAAAAATACAAACACATGGAGGCTAAACAATAAACTACTAAATAACCAAGAGATCACTGAAGTAATCAAAGAGAAAAATCAAAAAATACCTAGAAACAACTAAAACAAATGCTAAAGGAACTTCTCTAGGCAAGAAACACAAGAGAAGGAAAAGACCTACAATAACAAACCCAAAACAATTAAGACACTGGTAATAGGAACACACATATCGATAACTACCTTAAATGTAAATGGATTAAACACTCCAAGCAAAGACATAGACTGGTTGAATGGATACAAAAACAAGATCCATATATATGCTGTCTACAAGAGACCCACATCAGACCTAGGGATGCATACAGACTGAAAGTGAGGGGATGGAAAAAGATATTCCATGCAAATGGAAATCAAAAGAAAGCTGGAGCAGCAATTCTTATATCAGACAAAATAGACTTTAAAAGAAAGACTATTACAATAGACAAAGAAGGGCACTAAATAAAGATCAAGGGATCAATCCAAGAAGAAGATATAACAATTGTAAATATTTAAGCACCCAACATAGGAGCACCTCAATACATAAGACAAATGCTAACAGCCATAAAAGGGGAAATGGACAGTAACTCTATCAAACATTTAGAGAAGAGCTAACACCTATCCTTCTCAAACTCTTTCAAAATATAGCAGAAGGAGGAACACTTCCAAACTCATTCTACAAGGCCATCATTACCCTGATTCCAAAACCAGACAAATATGTCACAAAAAGAGAAAACTAGAGACCAATATCACTGATGAACATAGATGCAAAAATCCTCAACAAAATCCTAGCAAACAGAATCCAGCAGCACCCAGCAATGCAAGAATTCTTCCATATATGCAAATCAGTCAGTGTGATAAACCATATTAACAAATTGAAGGAGAAAAACCATATGATCATCTCAATAGATGCAGAAAAAGCTCTTGCTAAAATTCAACACCCATTTATGATAAAAACCATCCAGAAAGTGGACAGAGAGGGAACTTACCTCAACATAATAAAGGCCATATATGACAAACCCACACCCAACATCGTTCTCCATGGTGAAAAACTGAAATCATTTCCACTAAGATCAGGGACAAGACAAGATCACCCACCCTCACCACTATTATTCAACATAGTTTTGGAAGTTTTAGCCACGGCAGTCAGAGAAGAAAAAGAAATAAAAGGAATCCAAAAAGGAAAAGAAGTAAAACTGTCATTGTTTGCAGATGACATGTTATTATATATGTAGAGAATCCCAAAGATGCTACCAGAAAACTACTAGAGCTAATCAATGAATTTGGTAAAGTAGCAGGATATAAAATTAATGCACAGAAATCTCTTGCATTCCTATACACTAATGATGAAAAATCTGAAAGGGAAATTAAGGAAACACTCCCACTTACCATTGCAACAAAAAGAATAAAATACCTAGGAATAAACCTACCCAAGGAGACAAACACCTGTATTCAGAAAACTATAAGACACTGATGAAAGAAATTAAAGGTGATACAAACAGTTGGAGAGATATACCATGTTCTTGGTTTGGAAGAATCAACATTGTGAAAATGACTCTACTACCCAAAGCAATCTACAGATTCAATGCAATCCCTATCAAACTACCAATGACACTTTTCACAGAACTAGAACAAAAAAATTCGCAATTTGTATAGAAACACAAAAGACCCCGTGTAGCCAAAGCAATCTTTGGAAAGAAAAATGGAGCTGGAAGAATCAGGGTCCCTGACTGTAGACTATACTACATAGCTACAGTAATCAAGACAATATGGTACTGGCACAAAAACAGAAATATAGATCAATGGAACAGGATAGAAAGCCCAGAGATAAACCCACACACATCTGGTCACCTTATCTTTGATATAGGAGGCAAGAATATACAATGGAGCAAAGACAGCCTCTTCAATAAGTGGTGCTGGGAAAACTGGACAGCTACATGTAAAAGCATGAAATTAGAACACTCCCTAACACCATACACAAAAATAAACTCAAAATGGATTAAAGACCTAAATGTAAGGCCAGACACTATAAAACTCTTAGAGGACAACATAGAACACTCTATGACATACATCGCAGAAAGATCCTTTTAGACCCACCTCCTGGAGAAATGCAAATAAAAACAAAAATAAAAAAAATGGGACCTAATGAAAGTTAAAAGCTTTTTCAAAGCAAAGGAAACCATAAATAAGATGAAAAGACAACCCTCAGAATGGGAGAAAATATTTGCAAATGAAGCAACTGACAAAGGATTAATCTCCAAAATGTACAGGCAGTTCATGCAGCTCAATATCAGAAAAACAACCCAATCCAAAAATGGGCCAAAGATCTAAATAGACATTTCTCTAAAGAAGATATACAGATTGCCAGCCAGCACATGAAAGGATGCTCAACATCACTAATCATTAGAGAAATGCAAATCAAAACTATAATGAGTTATCACCTCACACTGGTCAAAATGGCCATCATCAAAGAATCTACCAACAATAAAGGCTGGAGAGGGTGTGGAGAAAAGGGAACCCTCCTGTACTGTTGGTTGGAATGTAAATTGATACAGCCACTATGGAGAACAGTATGGAGTTTTCTTAAAAAACTAAAAACAGAACTACTGTACGACCCAGCAATCCCACTACTGGGCCTATACCCTGAGAAAACCATAATTCAAAAAGAGTCATGTACCACAATGTTCATTGCAGCTCTATTTACAACAGCCAGGACACAGAAGTAACCTAAGCATCCATCGACAGATGAATGGATAAAGAAGATGTGGCACATATATACAAAGGAATGTTACTCAGCCATAAAAAAGAAATGAAATTGAGTTATTTGTAGTGAGGTGGATGGACCTAGAGACTGTCATACAGAGTGAAGTAAGTCAGAAAGAGAAAAACAAATACTGTATGCTACACATATATATGGAATCTAAAAAAAAAAAAAAAGCTCTGAAGATCCTAGGGGCAGGACAGGAATAAAGACATAGTTGTAGAGAATGGACTTGAGGACACGGGGAGTGGGAAGCGTAACCTGGGTCGAAGTGAGAGAGTGACATGGACATATATACACTACCAAGTGTAAAATAGTTAGCTAGTGGGAAGCAGCCACATAGCACAGGGAGATCAGCTCAGTGCTTTGTGTCCACTTAGAGGGGGGGATAGGGAGGGTGGAAGGGAGACGTAAGAGGACGGAGATATGGGGATATATGTTTATGTATAGCTGATTCACTTTGTTATACAGCAGAAACTAACACACCATTGTAAAGCAATTATAGTCCAATAAAGATGTAAAAAAAAATCATTTGTATTCAGAACAACAGAAATACTGTGAAAAGAAAAACCAAAAATGCAAATTAAGGAAAACATCCATTGTGCTGGCTTTTTCTGAAAATCCACTTGCACATGTTAAAAAGAAAAAAAAATAGCACACCTAAGGAAAAAGAGAAAGCCAACAGAACATTTCAGGGAAATAAAATTTTCAAGTGAAGAAAGCAAAGAAAAATCGGTTTTAAATGTGTATTTGCATTTGGACTTGAAAGATCTCAGTGTCAGGAATAATAGGGTGTAGCTTCTTTTTATTGAAATATAGTTGATTTACAATAGTGTATTAGTTTCATAACTTCTTTTTAACTATGGGAAAACCAACCACCGGGATACCCAATGTGAGGTGATAGATCCCCATCTTACTAATTCTAAAGGGGAACCTATGGCACCCCAAAGGCATGGAAATACCCCAGAAGTGCTCACATGCACACACACCGTCATACTAGTCACACTTTGCTAGAGAGATTTTCCTAGAATATATGTGCTTTTTAGAAATTGCCTTGTTTCCCTTTCATTATCTCGAGCTGTAGGAATGAAGGGTGAAGCTAGTGTAATGTCATGATGCGTTTGTTCGTCGCCTACTTATACCCCAGTCTTCCGGAAAAATTGTCCGAGAAGGGAAAGAAAATCATTAATTTTTTTGTTTCTGTTTATAATTTATGCCCCCAACTGTTTCTCAAATGGGTGTGAAGTCACAATGATCCTGGTTACTTGACCAGCTGCGAACTAAATTATTAAATAATCCTTTGAAAATGAAAAGAGCTTCTCATACTTATTTTTTTCCTCTGATGTTCTCATTTTTAGTGTTTTTCATGACATTTCAAATTTGGATCTAAATAACAGCATTAACTCTCTTCAGATTCCCAAAATATTATAAGCTAACAGTTATTTCATATGGCATTATGCCAGGCTCAGATGACAGAAGCCACATATGTAACATCCAACAGGTAACAACTCTGCTCTGTCAGACGGGGAAGCCGTGTGTCAGCCAACGGAGCCCCAGGAGTCACCGGAGACTTAACAGTGCCAGGAGGAAATTAATAATAATGATAAACTCAAGAATGTTTTTGTGGTATTGGAGGACAGATTCGTTTTGAAAACAACTTATGGTTGGTGGGAGATAAAGAAATAGAAATGTTAGAAGTGTTTTAAAGGATAAAAGGGGGGCTCGTGGCTTTCACTGATACTCAAAGTTTGCATCGGTTAACAAGAACTGTGTAGAGATAGAAAAAAACGAAAGTTATTTGAGACTGGATAGAGCAAAGTTTGATCTCAAAGGCAAAAAGCCAGCTTTGAAAAGGATTCAGAAGTCATGATGGAGTAAAAAAAAATCTTTGAAGCATTCATTTTACTCCAGGGAAATTAGAAATTTCTTAGAAATGAGCTCTGCTGGAGCAATGATATGGAAAAATAACTTCACCACAAATAAGTCCATTGGAGAAACAACTTAGTTTCTCAAGTATGTGGAGCCACTGATGCAAAATGCATTTGACTCATCGTTGGAAGGGGAGTTTTATTTAGCTGTGAAGCTGGCATGATATTTTTAGAAATAGTAAAGTTCATGGAGTTTTTAAAGTGTTGAATGTCTTTAGCAGATGACATTTTTAGGGGGTGTGCAGAAGTGACCATTCTGGGCTGGAGGCTTTAGCTCCTGTCCTGCTCTCCTCGAGGCTGGGCTGGGGGTGTGGCTCAGCTGCACTGGGGAGGCTCTGGGGCTGGGTCTGTAAGTTCTCCCAAGGCAGCCTGCTCCTGAATTCCTTCCAATTCTCCAGGAACACGTGGTTCCCTGGAGAACACCACATCAGAATTTCAGAGCTGGGGTGGACTTTAACATCCCTCACCACGTCCTCCAGTCCTCACTTGAACCGGAGGAGAGGGAGGCGGAGTTCATTGAGTGTACGCCGGTCAGCCTCAGCTGCACCTGGAGTCTCCATGTCCCCCCACTTCCCCCAGCTGCCTCTCGTTTTCACCAGATGGAATAATGTGGGACGCTGCCCAGGGTGGGGAAAGCTCTTGCCACTTTACAAGAATAGTACACTTTTGGCTGAGGCTGGGCTGTGGTTTCCTGAGAAGTATGTTGCCTGGTCATCCTGCCTCTTTCCTTTCTGAGTAATACAGTTTTTCTGTGGAATGGATGCAGAGAAGTGTCACCCTTCCATGGAAGAACCAGATGTGGCCAGGCCTCTGGCAGGCTTCACTGTTCCGGGAGCGCTCCTGCCCTCCCAGCTTCCCTCTTGCCCCTCTTCTGTCTGTGACTTGTGATCACCCACCACATCTGCCCCCAAATGACAATTGGCCTCAGCGTTTTCCTGGGTCCAGCCATGGCAATGAGAAGGCAGATAAGACACTAAACAAAGCCCACATGCAGAAAATCCATCTTTCTCTCCTTTAAAAAGAAAATCTATTGCTTTTTTAAAAATTGAAATACAGTTGATTTATAATATTATATTAGTTTCGTGTGTACAACATAGTGATTCAAAATTTTTATAGATTATACTCCATTTAAAGTTATTGCAACATAATGGCTATATTCCCTATACCGTAGAATATATCCTTGTAGCTTATTTATTTTATACATCATAGTTTGTGTCTCTTAACCCCCGACCCCTGTCTTGCCCCTCTCCCTTTCCTCTCCCCACTGGTAACCACTGGTTTGTTCTCTATATCTGTGAGTTTGCTTCTGTTTTTTTTATATATACTTGCTTGTTTTATTTTTGAGATTCCACGTATAAGTGGTAACATAAGAGTATTTGTCTTTCTCTATCAGACTTATTTCACTAAGCATAATACTCTCTAGCTCCATCTACGTTGTTGCAAATGGCAAAATGTCACTCTTTTTATGGCTGAGTAATATTCCATTTGTATATATGTACCACATCTTCCTTATCCATTCATGTGTCAATGGACACTTAGGTTGCTTTCATACCTTTGCTGTTGTAAATAGTGCTGCTGTGACATTGGGGTGCATGTATCTTTTCAAATTAGTGTTTTTGTTTTCTTTGGATATATACCCAGGAGTGAAATTGCTGGATCATGTGATAGTTATATTTTTAGTTTTTTTTTCACACAGCTAAGATATGAGCATATTAGTATATTTTGGATCTGTTTAGTTGTCAGAGGCTTAAGTAAATGTTTTGCTCATTAGGACTTGCTAAAGAATGTCTGAACGTACGTAGGACATTGTTTTGTCATGAGAGCTATAAAATAAGAAATGTGAAATTCCAAATTTCTTAACATAAAGACTATAACATGACCCACCCAGACCAGATCCAAGTGGAATTTGGAGCTAGTGGTCATGTCTGAGTGCTGATTAAATGTAGAAATGAGAGACAGCCACCCATCCAGCTGCATGCCCTGGGCTCTCTGATGGTGTACTGGGTATGTTTTTTAGAAATTCTCCTCAGAATTCACATTTCTGGAAATTCAGAAACTAGACAAAGACATATGTCAGTTTTGTTTCTGAAATATTGACTCAGGAAAAAAATCATTCTCAATGAAAAACATTTTATTGTGCTGTTTCTTAATCCACCTGTGTAGTGGGGACTCTTCCTCATTTTGTATAAGACCAGTCAGTTTGATTTCTCAGCCCCTGGGATAGAGCATCGTTATAGTGCAGAGAACTCAGCTATGTAAACAAACAACTTGAAACATGCATCCGATCTATGAGCCCAACTTCTAGATGGTGCCAGGACCCCACTAAGATAATGCCACCTTACCCCATTCTCCAGGAGGTCTCATCAAGAATTCACATTAAATCCCTGGGAAATCTGGGGATGGGTTACTAATGTCTACAGTGCTGAGAGATGTTGTTTAATTTGATATTTGCAGTATGTTTATCAACTGGTGATAAAGCAGGAGGGATGAAAGTGTCCCAAGAGTAGTGACTGTTGAGGGTTCAGGACTTTGGCTCTCCTCTTTTCTCACTGTGATCCTCTGCTTGGTGATAGGATACAGTCTCCACTATAAAGCCTCTCTTTATATGGATAACTCCCCAATGTATGTTTGGATCCTAGACCTCCCCTACATTCCAGATAGTGCAGCAAACCACGTATGCAACATTCCCACTTGGGTGCTCTACTGGCATCTCAAAACCAGCACGTCCAAAACTAAGCTAATGCTTTTCTCCGGCCAAACCCCTCATCATTCAGCCTCTCTTGTCTCTATATCAATTCTGTTCTTCTGGTTGCTCGGGACAGAAACTTGGAGTACCCCTTGACACGTTCCCTCATGTCACATGTTCGATACACCAGCAAACCCTATTATATACCCATATGTGACCACTTCTCACTGTCACATGACAACACAGACGTGAGCAGTTTAAGTTTCTGACCCAAATTATCACAGTAGCCTCCTAGCTGGTCTTTGTGCTCTGCCCCATGCTCTATTACAGTCTATTCTTGACACAGCAACCAGAGAGACTCTTTAGGTTGAAAATATAAGTCAAATAAAGTCACCTCAGGACTTCCCTGGTGGTGCAGTGGTTAAGAATCCGCCTGCCCATGCAGGGGACACGGGTTCGATCCCTGGTCTGGGAAGATCCCACATGCTGTGGAGCAGCTAAGCCCGTGAGCCACAACTACTGAGCCCAACCACAGCTACTGAAGCCTGAGCGCCTAGAGCCCATGCTCTGCAACAAAAGAAGCCACCACAGTGAGAAGTCCGCGCACCTCAACAAAGAGCAGCCCCCACTCACCACAACTAGAGAAAACCCACGCAGAGCAACGAAGACCCAATGCAGCAGCCCAAAATAAATAATTTTTTAAAAAAGGTTACCTCTTAGCTCAGTAGCTCCCCATTTCACTGAGTCAGAGTGAAGTTCTGCCAGCAGCACCCAGCATTCACTAGTGCCTGTTGCCTCTTCAAACATGACTCTGCTGCTCTGTTAGTGCTCACTCTGCTCTAGCCACACCTGCATCCTGGCCAGATGCCATCTCCCCCTGAGACTGTCGTGCCCAGCCCCTCAGTTCTGCCCAGCCTCGCCCTGCTCTCCTTCCCTTCCCTCCCCTGCACCCTTACCCTGTAACACAGTGTGATTGACTGGTGTGAACTCCTGTGTGAGGAACACCTTACACCATCAGAATGTTGATGCCACATCATGGCATCAACTCCTTTGTTTGCTGATGTATCTCAAGTGCCAGGAACAGTGACTTGCACATTTAACATTTATTGAATGAATTCATGTTTCTATGTGATCACAAGCGCCCTGAAGGATGTAAAGAATTCTATCTCCACACAAACACAGCTCCAACCAGAGCCCACTCTCATCCTTCCATCTCCCACCAGAACCCACGGTTCAATGTTCTCACAGTGACTGTCCCACTTTACCCATCGGTCCAGACCTTATCCCCCCCTTTTAGACGATGACCAACTTAAGTGCAGACAGTCATGTTTTCTTCCCTTGTGATCTCCCCATTTTTAAAGACAGTAATGCTTTTGAATGAGACTTTTCCTGATGACTAGGACTGCCTCTTAATGTTCAAAAGCCAAGGTCAAAGGTACTAAGTATCCCCACATTCTAGTGAATGTTCTGGAACATTCTAAAGAATGCTGCAGTGCTGCCAGAATCATGCCCTCCCCCAGACCAAGACGTAGGTGTCCTGACCTTTGACACTGTTCACCCCACAACCCATCCAGCCTACAAAACCAGGTCTAGAATGCGTTTTGCTTGAGTTGAGGACTTTTCTTGAGTTCTTGGCCCCCTTGGGGCCAGGGAGTACCCTTGTAGCAAACGGGTACTCCCTGGCCCCAAGACAAGGACTGGGCTCCAAAGTAACTGCTTCTGGAGATTGGGGTGCCTGGTGTCCCACACCCTGCCTGAGCACTTGTGAACAGCAGAAGGTTATAAGTCTTCCCCACGTGGCCCCCCATTGTAGCATGAGAAAGGATTCCAGGAACCCCACCTAGAGACACATACCCACCACTTTACTGAAAAGGGAAGCTAGCCAGGCAAGACGAGAGGCAGCAGTGGCGTCTGTGTGTCTCCTCCACCTGATGTTGGGTGTGGAAATGAGCATTGAAGGGATGTTACTCAGGGGTGGCCTTGAGTGATAGCTCTTCTTCCCTGATGATTCTTACACATGGTAGGGTGTTTTAAAGGGAGGACATGAGTGGATTACCCACCATGTTTTCATAACTCACACAGAATACTCCTGCTGTTTGATATGGTTCTTTCAAATCTTAGATAATTGAAAACAAATATCGTAGGAAAGAGGGAAGATGCTTCTGGAAGACTGGGCTTCAGAGTCAATAGAAACATGACAAATTGCTCTTTATGGGCAACAGGGCAACATTCTCTTCCTTTTCATCCATTTCCCTGGAGCACTGAAGTACGACTCTTTGCAGTACAGTGTCATCTTCATGACACAATATTTCTCAGAAAGGATGCTTTAGCACTGATCAATCTGTACACAAGCCACGGTATAAGTACAATGTCCAGAAGTTTTGTGCTTGAGGAAATGGGCCCTTAGCAATAAAGCACTATTTATAGGACACCTCATCATATGGGCATCCAGAGTGTCTAATATAAACACCAAGGAAAAATAAATGTAGCTCAGTCACAAAGAAAATCACATATGATGAGTTCCAGTTTATTTAGAAGATTAACTATATGAGTGGTGCCATGTTCTCTCTATTTATATAGTTTCATAGATAAATGCTATGCCCAGAATAGCTCCAAATGCCTCACAGAATATGAGAATATCTTTTCTCTTCCAGAGACATTTTTCATGGCAAAATGAAGGATTAATTTATGTTAGAAATAATAATCTTATTGGGTGTACCTGATTGGATTATTGAAAGCAGGTGTGTTTTGAGTTGGTTTAAATGTTTTCTCCATCACTTCGCCATCTGTAATGAGACTAAACTTTTGACTTTGTCTCCTACCTAGAGCAGAATTTTCGGGAAGAAAGGAAGTTTCGCAAACAGTTGGTTCAGCTCCCTCTTTTGCCGTCATCCCACAGTGGGTGTTGTCTTCTCGTGTGTACAGAGCTGCCCAGCGCTGGGTAGGGCTCTTGCCCAGCATCAGTGCCCCTTCCTGCTGTGGGTTTTCTCCTTATTAGTACCCAGCCTCTGTTGTTTACTAGTTGTGTGGCCTTGGGCCTCAGTTTCCTCATCAGTTAGATGAAAGAGTTCAGTTAGATCATCTCTGAGACCATCTCCAGCTCTGAGATGTAGCATCTCTAAGACTCACAGAGAGCCTTGTAATGAGCAGAAGTCCCTTAGCATAATGGAAGTGTCTGATCCAACAAAAAATTACAAAATTCATTGTGGAGTGTATTTCTTCTTTTGTTCTGCTTCTCAATCAATTACTTAACCAGTGTTTCTTGTATTTTCTCGGTGACTCAGACATTGTATTATTTTTTTTCTCATTCATCCAAAGGCACCCTCTCCAATTGCATGATGTGCCAGCTATGTGGCCACCCAGGGAGGTCCTGCATCCTCTCTGGGTCAGCTCAGTTCCTGGATAGTTTAGAAAGCCCTCTTTGTCTACTCCAACCGTATTTGTCCATTCCTCTTATAAAATCAGAGTGATACACAGATCCTTTGGCATTCAGGATGACAGTCAGTCCTTTACAGTGTTAACCTTTATCATGTGCAGCTACTGGCATTATGCATGTTTGCTTGTTCTGTATGCCGTCTTCCAACGTAGGCTGTAAGGCAGGGTGGGTGCTCTTACCTACCAAATAGCGTCTACCTCAAGGCTTGATCGAAGTCAAGTGTTGGTTGAATGAATGGTAAAGTGATAGTCCCAGAAGCCTGAATGGGAGGAGGGCCAGCAAGGCTGGAGACTGACAAGCAGGGCGAGCCTTCCAGCAGAAGTGGCCTCCTCGGAGTTAGGCATTGATTTGCTGTGGGGACATTTTCCATGATTCTGGGCCTGGTTTTCAGCCACATTGAACCAGAAATGAATCTAGAATGCTGACATATACAACATAGTAAAGATATCTAGCTCTGAATACATCTCAGAAAGAGAAACACAATTAGGTGATGTGGAGAAACATGTCAGGAACCATGAATTACAGCTGCATTGACTGAGAGCCTGGCAGCACGCCAGGGTTTTGCATGGATGCTTTCTGCAAAGGAGTTTCACACAGGATGACATTGAACATAGGAGATCCAGTAAAGCTAGATCCTCCACACCAAAGCTTAGGCTCTCTCCAGTGTGCCTCACTGGATCTTTCACCAAAACTCAATAGAAAACATACACCATCTTAATGAAGGTAGAAATAGTACTTATGAGAGTGTAGTGTGCTGTACTATTTCCATGTGCTTTATCTCACTCAGTACCTTAGGAAGGTAGAATTTTCTCCTTCACAGAAATGGGATAACTTCAAAATCACAGTTTGTAAGTGGGTTAATACAGATGAATAAATGCAGGATTTTCAGAGTTCCAGATGTAGTCAGAATGGGCCATGCAAAGATTATTAACAGAAATGGTGTGGTAATTATATCAACTTAAAATGCATATAGAAACTGGGAATGAGAACCACCTATTCACTTCTTTAGAGGAAAATAATGCCCACCCTTGAGATAAGAGCAGGTATCTCAAAAAGAAAAACAAGCCCTTGGAATTATGTGTTGCATGTCTGCTCCTGCTGACACAGTGGAGTTGGAGAGAGTTTAAAGTGAATCTCTTTTATTTTGTGCCCAGCTTGCAGCTACAGCTACACTCGCAGCCTGTAAGCGGAGACTAGCTAACAGAGAAACAGCATGGAGGCCAGGGGAGCCCTGACATTGATGGGGGAAATCACAGTAGACAAACTTGATTTTTGTTTCTGGTAGAATTATAAGATTCGTGGAAATGGGGAAGACAGTGGATGCTGTATATGTTTATTTTAGCAAAATACTTGATATTGTATTTTCATGACGTCTTCTTTTATAAAGAATATCAGATGGTTTGGAAGTAATCACTGTCATTTGTGTTTGAAAGTAGCTATGTTGTGGTAAATAAAGGAAAATAACAGAAAATCCAGTGGGACTAGGTTTCTCCCACGTGGTGAAAACGGTAGGGATGAGAGGGCTCAACTCCAGAATGCCTGATGCTTAACGAGAGACAGGGAGATGGGAAGGTACAGGTGGTTTGGAACAGTGAGTTCAAATGTAATGGAAAGCAGGAAAACTCTAGAAATACCCTTAAGAGACAGAATCGGAGATAATTCACTAAATAAGTTCAAACCTAAAGGTTCCGGAAAGCACCTGCCAGGTGAGAAGCACATTGGAAATGGGGGAGCTAGCATATCGCTGGATTCTAGCTGCTGTTTTCCTGACAGTGGACCCTGCTGCCTCTTGCTGGAAGGATGTCCAGACAAGTGTCAGGAAGGCCCCTCCCACAAGTCCCTGGGACTGAGTGGCACCCACAGAGTTGCTGACTTTGCCCAGCGTGTCGCCAGCCTGTTCTCCACGGACCCGTCCGGCAGTACTAGTGTAAACATTCAGGTTTTTCTTTTTTTATATTTTCACCACAAGTTTTATTTCTTCCCTGTCCATTCAATACTATTTTTCTCTTTCTACTAGAAAAATGTACTGTAAGATTTCTATTCTTTCATTAAACAATGAAAATAATTGTGCTTCAGTGATTTCTGAGAAAATGGAATAAACAGGAGGAGATGTCAGTAAAAGTACTGTTTTCTTTTCTTTTAAATGGGTCAGAGATTTTTGTGAAGCAAAATTATTCAAATGATTCATTTATAAAAATGCCTACTTTTTGTACTTTAAATATGCTAACAATATTAGGGTTCTCTGCACAGGTAAGAGCAAAATATCATATTGGTTCTGTATGCATGTGTGTATACACACACACACACACACACACACACACACACACACACACAAAGAGAGATAGAGAGAGAGGTTGAGATTTACTCTGAAGAGCTGGTTCTTCAATTATGGAGGCTGAAAAGTTCTACTATCTGCCGTCTGCAAGCCAGAGACCCAGGAAACCTGGGGTTGTGATTCAGCCCAAGTCCGAAAGTCTGAGAATCAGGGAGCTGATGGTGTGACTCCCAGCCCGAGGACAGGAGATGAGATGAGAGGTCCCATTCAAGCTGTGAGGCAGGAAAAAAAGGCAAAACCCTCCTTCGAACACTTCTTGTTCTATTAAGGCCCTCAACGGATTGGATGATGTCCACGCACATTGGGGAGGATCATATACTTTATAGAGTCTGCTGATTCAAGTGCCAGGCTCATCCAGAAACACCTTCACAGACACATGCAGAAATAATGTGTAATCTGGGCGCCCCATGGCCAGCATGGCAACTACTTATCTTAACACTTGTTTTCACCCTTTGAAATCTATGGTAGAAGACTTAACACCGAGATACTCCCTAACCCCACCTCCCAGATACATCAGAGCAGAAGATAGAATCACAGACATCTAAATCGGGAGAATTGTCAGGGGTCACAGGCTGGGTGATAGAACTTCCTCTACTGTGCCATTTATTCTGGTCAAATGCAAGTTCGCCTTCTTAGAATCTCATGTCCTAGGGGGTCTTGCTTAAATGACCACCATGTTCACTGGGGCGCTGGCAGGGACAGAGGTCTCCGTCCAGAGGCAAATGGGGGTCTGGGATGTAGGCAGCTGTTCCTTGAGGTCATCCAAGGACCTAGGTCCATTCTCGTTGCTTCACTCCTGCAGGATGCCTTCTCTGGTCTGCAGAGGTGAATCGGGCCTCTGTCCACAAGAGGGGAAGGAGGAAGTGAAGCCCAGTGAGTCCGTCCATGGCCATTTGATCTCTCTCCTTTATCTGGAGGGTAGCCACGGGCTCACCCCAGCTGTGCCTTCTAAAATTCCCCAGAGTGCAGATGAACATGGGACACGGTCTGTTATTAAAAGGAAAAAGGAGGAAAGAAATGGGGTGACAATTAGAACCTCTTTCACAATTACCCATCCACGTGCAAAACTGTAATAATAGCATAAGGTAAAGACAATTTGGTTGGGACCAGTCAGAAACAGGGATGAAATGACCACCTGAAAGAAGTGTGTGTTTAGTTTTCTGGTGTAACAGAGGAAACTTAGTATAGCAGAAGGCAGCAGAAAAATGGGCATCCACAGCACAGATGTGTCCTTCTCAGCTCTGGTGAAATGCGTCCCTTGCTTTCTGCCTGAAGACACCTCCTGTCACCTGGCAGTGCTCAATAACACAGGTTATGCCCTCCAACTGGCCTCCCTGCCTCTCAGGTTCCCCCACATCTAATCTCTCTCACACACAACCTTCTCCTCACCCAACACCATCCCACCAAGGCAACAAGAAGCTGGGAGTGTCTTCACATTTACTACCAAAACCCAGACCGCCTGGCCTGGCTCCTGGTCCTCCACTGCCTGGCTGCATGCCGCTGATGATGAGATCTTTTCTCATTCCTGCTCAGGGATTCAGGCAGACATGCATGCAAACGCCTTTGAATGTTAGGTTCCTAATCTTTTCATCCTTTGTTAAGAAATGCTTTTCATTTTAATGCCGCTGTACTTTCTGTTTGCGTTCGAAGCCCTTTTCCTGTTAATGACCTCAAGGTAGATGTTTCCCCTAATTGAAGAAAGAACAACAAAGCTTTAGCATCACCATCTTGCATCTCATGCCTGTTGCTCCCTTATTAAAGTATCATACAATGCACAAACAGCTGTTTTCAGAGTGCTTTTTACTTTCCGTTCCTGAAGCAAAGAAATATTAACGGCAAATCACTGTGAAGTGCCCCAGCTGATAGGACTAGCTGCTTTCAGAAATAATCACTCCTGATGGGGTCCCAAACAATATATATGTATATTTACGGAAAGAAATCAGTCAAGAACATTCCTCTTTGACTGGTTGGTAAGACATGATGGCTTTGGTCCTAAAAGAAGCTCCTCGTGCCTTTCATCTCAATTAGCTAGTGCACCAGCCCAGGCAGAGACAACAAAAGCTCCTTTCAGAAGGCCAGGGCAGAGGGCAGAAGGTAAATTGATAATTGGATGCCGTTCCATGGCAGAGACCTCAGGATAGAGGATGGGGAGCCGGCTGGTAGCTGCTAATGGGCAGACAAGAGCAGTGTCAGCGTTTTATTACATATGGTCAATGGTCAAAACACATCTTTGATCTTCCTCACCCACTCTTTCTAGAGTACTTTGTTCCTTCCCTCCTAAAAGCTTATTAATATCTGCTCTTAGGAAAGACGGGGGGGATGAGAATGTGTTTTACTTGCGGGTGAATCACCTCTTCAGGCGTCTTTCTTCTGAAAATGAATCTGTTCTTGTGGAATAGAGGCTCCAGCCCCAGGTCTGCAAACTTCTGGCCATGCATGAGTTACTACCAAGGTATTTGTCTAAGTAGTAATAATGGTAATAATAAAAAGAAAAGTATCATTCAATTGTTGTATTAGGTAAAATGGGATGAAAAAGTCCACAGTAAGTCTGTAATAACATTAAAATAGTTGGTAAGACACAACCAGGCAGGTATGGATTTTAAGGGTGGTACATCCGTAGTAAAGATTGAGAAATAGTTTAACAACGGGCTGCTGCATCCACGGTGGATGCCAAGAACTCTCATTTCCCCTCCGTTAAAGAGCTTCAGGATGGAGGTGAAACTCCAGCTCCATTTGCTGTCATTTAGGAAGATGGATTGAATTGAGGAAGCCGTGAGGAGGCTTAGATTTCCACAGGGCCATATCCTACGACCAGTAAGCCAAGCAGCCTGTGAAGGGACAGTCATCTGCTTCTAGTTTTCTGGCTTGTTTTGTGATGAGTCACTGGGATTATAACAGTGCACCTGAAGCGGTGTTGAAAACCACACATGGATATTTGCTTACTTCGTAGGCACGTAGAGCCAAACTCTTGGAGGTCAATATAGGACATATTTTACCTAAGCTTTCACATTTACATTTGCCTGGAGTTCCTCGGGTTGTAGAACAACAGGAAATAGTGCACTGGTTTCACTGTAATTTTTTTTAAGTTCAGTCATATCATAAAATTTTAATCAGGTATAACACAGGTTATGAATCCTGGGATCCTTGGTACAGTGAGAAGGTGACTGGTCCGGGAGATGGAAGACCAACATCTGCCTCTGGCCTGAGCTGTAAGCTTGTAGTATGAGCCTGTGCAGGCTGCTTCATCTCGCTTCCTCAAATGTGATAAGGTGGTTGAGGATCATCTCCTCGGTCTCTTTAAGAGCTAACAGTCTACAATCCTTTTTTTTTTTTTTGGTTTTCCTGAGCAATTAACAAGGATGATTGAATGGGTATGCTGCCTTTTCATCTTGTTTTATAGGAGCTTAAGTTTGAAAAAAAAAAAAAAAAGCGCGAAAGCTAAACAGAAAACCACAGCTCACTGTGCTGTGTGTTTACCATAAGGCTTTCCTGGATGTTTGTGTGTGTCCTTTGCCATGTGACATATGCTGTGTGCCTTCCTGTGAAGGTCCAGGAAGGAAACACACATGTCACCTCCAGGCTCACCACTGACACCTGACCTAGAGGAACAACCTTGAGGCACTTAACAGTGTTGGCCATTTTCTAGGGACCTGCCTGAAGCATTTCACAATCAGATGCTTTTAGATTCCTTTTCCCTACAGTTTTCTCTAAAGGAACTATCTCACACTTGTGAGTTTTCCATCATTAAACCAAAACCCACAGCCATTGTACCTGCCACACTTATGCATAGGTGCCTCATCCTGAGAGCTGCATCATCATCATCTCCTGAGCCACGTGTTGTTTAAAAAATGGCACAGGCTCTGAGATGTCTACGTTATTTTTCTTACTTGCCTTTTCACATTTAATCCTGCAGATTTATTCTGCCCTTTCACAAACAAGAATATATTATGTACATTGAATTTGCTGTTGATGCTGTGTCAGGCTAAAAAAAGACACTCTCTCATAGTAAGAAATTTTGAATAAATAGGCAAGAATTTTAGATATGGTAGAGTATATATGTCAGATAAGGAAAATGTATCCATTTTCTTTATTAAATATGTGAGAGGATCCTGCCCATGCAATGTGTGCTACTATAGCTTCTTGCACTGATTGATTTGTTTTCAGTCATTGGTGTTGAAATCCTACTACGTTCACCATTTTTGTCTCCTGGTTCTCTGTCTGGCAGCCCTCAGGCCTGGGCTGAGGGACATGCAGGCACCCAGGGCAGCTCAACACTGACCCAGAAGTGGTTTCTTGTCTCTGGCAGTGTCATGGAAAAGCTGCTGCCATGGCTACCATCAACTTGCTCAAAATACTTTCTAATCTTTTAGTTGGCAAAAAAATCACCTATAAAGAGGAATTGCTTCTTGTTTATAAACCTTAGCAAAGTCAGTAGATCTGTTTTACAGAAGAATAAGGGGGCAGTCAGGACAGTCGTGAGCCCAACCAACAGTAAGGGTTATTGACAGTCCTAAGTACAGTAACCCTGTTCTTTTTCCCTGTTGCTGACCTAACAAAAGCTCAATGGGTTAAAGCAACACAAAATTATTATCCTACAGTTCTGGAGGTCAGAGTGTGAAATGGGTCTCACTGGGCTGAAATCAAGATGTCAGCAGGGTTCATTCCTTTCTGGAGACTCCAGGGGAGAATCTGCTTCCTTGCCTTTTCCAGCTTCTAGAAGCCACCTGCATTTCTTGGCTCATGGCCCTATTCCTCCATCTTCAAAGCCAGCTGTGCCAGGCTGAGTCCACCTCATGCTGGCGTCTCTCTGTTTCTTCCTCTTCTATCTCCCTCTTCCAGTTTTAAGGACCCTTGTGATTACATCGGGCTCACTGGGATAAGCCAGGATGAGCTCCCCCTCGTAAGATCATGAACTTAATCACAACTGTGAAGTCCCTTTTGCCATGTAATATATATAGCATATTCATAGGTTCTGGAGATTAGGATATGCACATGTTTGTGGGGTCATTATTCAGCCGACCACAGGCGACCCTCTGGTCCTCAGATTCATGTCTCTCACATGCAGCATATATTCACCCCATCCCAAGGTCCCTAAAAGTCTCAAACCATTACAGCATCAACTCAAGTCCAAAATATCATCTCTTATCAGTTCAGAAGTCCCAAATCTCATCATGTAAATCAACTAAGTCAGGTACGGGTGAGACTCAGTGTGATCTAACATAGGCTGAAATCTTTCTCCATCTAAGAGCTTGTGAAACTCAAAAAACAAGTTATCTGCTCCCAAAATACAGTGGTAGAACAGGCATAAGATAACAGTTGCAGACATTCACATTCAAAAAAGTAAACAAGAAAGGAAAAAAAGGAGTCCTCACCAGTCCTACATAATTCCAAAATCCAGTGGACAAACATTATTAGGATTACTAAACAGAATAATCCTCTATGGCTTGAGGCTCTGCCTTCCTGCTGGACCTGCAGCTCTGCCCTCAGAGGCATTCTTCCTAAGAAATAATGAATCAAGACCAAGGAAGAGTGTGTATAAAAAGCTCCATTATGCCTGCCTTGTTGGAATTTTCCCCTCCTACTTTTTCACTAAGTCAAATCTGGGTTATCCAAGTCCAAATCAAGAACACTCAGAAGATCATTTGTGGGTCAAAACCCACAAATAGTATGGAGAGAATTCTCTGCAGGTCTTCGAGGCTGGAAAGACTGAGAAACTGTTTCTGCTTTTAGTTCAAGATCTGGAGGCAACTAAGGTGAAGCTTCCTACAAAACAAAGGCCAACATTTGTAGAGAACATTTATTTAAAAATTACTCTTCTAAAGTTTGGTACTTTCCTAAAAGTGAAAAAGTCTGCTTCTAGACATCAGAGAATACATATGCTCATCTAAAAGAAAATTAAGTTCCTATCTGTTCTGCTGCTCTGATTTAATGGTTTAGCCAAACAGGTCATAACACATTTCCTTGCTTTATGTTGGTTTTGAATTTCAGGTCTCATGTAAGTCATATAAGATGAATATTAGCTTCCCATTTATACCTGGAGAGACAGATGCAGAAACAGAAGAATATGCCTTAAAGCCAAACTCAAAATATAATTTATAACCTAATCCACTGTTTTAATCACTAAACAATTAATTTTGTTCATGTCCGGGAATATGAAAACTTGTGAAGGATTTCCATATTTAAGAAAAGAGACTGTAAGAGCTAGAAGAAGTAGAGTTACGCCCATAAGACTGTATCTGTAGGGTCTCCTTTGCACCTCTGTGATTCTGTACACATGTTCTAGAATGTCCTTGCTAGTCTTCAGTTGCCATAAAATTAAAGGAGAACGTGGGAGAAACTACAGCTCACCCTAGACTCCTCGTCGCAGTCACTGCTAAGGCGAGCTCTTGAAAGGTTAGGAGCAGTGACATTAACATAGTCCCACAAATGCTGACAGGCATTCTAAGCTCCCAAATGTATATAAAGAATTTTTTTGCAATCTCAAAGTATTATCATTGGAGGGGATTATAAAGATTATGTGGTCTAATGCACTAATTTCACAGACGGGAAAACAGGGGCTTAGTGAGATTAAGAAGCGTAGGTAGTTATTCATGGCAGGGGCAGGACCAGAGAATTCAGTTCTCCTTCAGCCCAATACATTGTTTCTCTGCCTTTGTGTATAAAGAAAAACGTATAAATCCTAGTAACTTCCCATATGTATGTGGTTTCCCCCATGGTGTAGTAGTCTAAATCTAATGGATTGATATTGTCATATTTTCTAGAACTAAACATATGCACACATACACATAAAGACAGCTTGATAATTCCCATACCTTGTGTGATCAGAAATAAGGAGTCCCACAAAGAGCAGGCACATTCACCGTGGTTAGCCCTGGGGCAGGCCCTTGACTGGCCTCTCAGGTCTTCTCCCCAGCCAGGCAGGGCCTTCAACGGGTGCGCCTGGGGCCAGGAGATGTGTTGATAGGTCCACCTGCCATGTGACCCTTCAGCTCCAGGACAGCTGAGGCTTCACCTCCATCAGAATGCACTCTTTCCATCACAGGCAGACTGCAGCATGTTACCCAAATATCATGAACTCCCACTCATGCCAGGACTGAACAGATGTCCACTACTATTTGGGGTATATTTTGTGTATTGTATTGAGTGCTTTACAAACATTACTTCATCCAATCCTCACATCTGTCAACAGAGTGTCACCAGTATTTGATCTTATTTGGCTTAGAGAGGTGAAGTGACTTGTCTCGGGAATGACAGACCCTGGATCCAATCGAGTGGGTGTGGGAAGGAGTCAGAAAAGCTTGTCTAACCTACACCTGCATGTTGTTGGAGTGAAACAAGACCTCCGATGCCCTTCCTTCTAGCATAAAAGAGCAGCAAATCAGAAACAATCATTCTTTAAAGACCATGTGCTTGAACTGACTCGTATTAAAACACTTGTCCAGAGAGGGCAAAATGGCTTGCCCATCATCATGTAATCTCTCTAGGACTCAGAGGGTGGGATGTGGACCCAAATGATCTAGGAGGTCCCTTGGACTAAAATATTACCTAGTAAACCCTTGTCTTTAAAGCTTCAATTGCTGGGAAAATTGGCAGCCGACCACCACTATGCAAGCACAGTGAATGCTTCAGCAGCCCGCTGACCGCCTGCACAGATGCCCTCGGTAAGATGTGCATCTCTCTCCACCTACTTGGGAGCAGGATAAAATGGCACATTCCATTTTCAAAGTGGGCTCCTTGCACATATCGGCAGTATCAAGAATTTGAAAAGCTGTACCGTGGAACCCGTAGTAACTTGCTAGCACGATTTACTCACCCAGGTCATCCAGGTGACAGAGGTTACAGAGTCACGCAAATTCCAAATGCCATTTCAAAGCCAGCCAGGGGGAGAATAAGCAGATTTGTGTTTATGATAATGACATTTAAAAGTCTAAAATTATAGGGTTGTTTACAGAGATGGACTTATTATAAAATAATTGCATCCAACTTCACATAAACATAAAAGAAAGTCATTTTGTTGTGGATGGTTGAAAGGAAAGGTTTTCTTAAAAGAATGGAGAAAATAAGACTCAGTTTCAGACAAAAATCTTCAAAGGAAATTCAAGGAATCTTAAAAAGAGAATCTCACTCAAAGAATTCTCTAGAATTTCCTAAATTTAAAAGCATTGTTTTTCTTCAGACATCTAATTTAGATTACATACCAAACCCTATAATAAACCTCCCACAATGAAATAATAGTAGACTGCATGCATTATAGATGTTTGGGGTTCACTCCATTTAAATATAAGTATTGACCTTCTACTAACAGTCAGGATGCCAATGTTCTATGGCAACAGTGAAAGAAAGGTCACAATAATATTTTCCAAGGCAATTTTTGGCCCTTAGTGGGGAGTTCACTATTATGCTTAGAGGCTGTGCCACCTGAGAAACAATGGGTAATGATCACATTTCACCTTGAGCATGTTTTTTTTTCTCTTTCTAGTCACAGACAGCTTGCACCTAAGCGGTAGCTACTGTTCCTGTAAGATACGTTTAGTCACCATTTAAGCATCAAATTGCCTGTGGTGGAGGTTCAGGTGGGATGTGTCTGTTAGTCTTTGGTGTGTTTGACAGCCGTTAATCCCAGAGGCAGTATTTGGAGAGATGTTATCGATAAAAAGCTTTAATTCTGGGATCAGCAAAACCTGAGTATGACACCCAGGTCAGCCTGTTTCAGCTAGAGACTTAGCCCATCTCTGCCCCAATAAATGGGGAGTGAGTGACAGCACTCACTCTCAGAGCCCCTGTGAGGATTCCAGATGGTCAGATCCAGGCAACTCCTGAGATAGTACAAGCAGACAATAAGCATAGCCATTCCTGTTATTGTTACACACTTATCTTAATTATCTCAGTAGTTTAAGTTTCATGTTTTGTAAGTGTGAGCAGATAGTTCAAAGCATTTTAAAATATAAAATATGAATGCATTATTTTAACAATTTCCCCTTGGCTCATACAGCTTGAAACAGTTATTGTTTCATGGGTTTTGAAGCGGACTGAGATTTATTACTAAGTTTTATATATCATAGGAATAATAAATATTATACCATTGGTACATATATACATAATCTGTATATGTTTACATGTATATATTCTTATGTGAATTCAGTCATTTTAATGAACTTGGCAAAATACATTGATGTTGGATTCTCCAATATCATGTGTTCTGAAAAACAAATATATTACATGAACAAAACTACAGTATCAAAAGATACCATTTTAGCAAATATGGGACTGACGATAAATCTTTTGTAGGCTGAAGTCATACCATTCACAGTAATTTAACTGAAGAATCTGCAGATTTTACAGCTATTTCAATCCCTTCTGGGTTAAGGATTTCCCTTAATCAGTGTTCATTTTCTCTGTGGAATCTGTTTTTAAGAAGCAGAACAAGGAACCAGTTTCTCTGATTAATGGTATCAGGTGTAAAAGTTTCAGTTACTGAAAACTTTTTCTTTTCTTTTTGTGTCTCTGTGTGTGTGTGTGTGTGTGTGTGTGTGTGTGTGACTGGCTTTATTCTGATATTGCCTTTATGACATATATCTATAAACATATCATTTGAACCTCATAACAACCACAAAAGTAAGTACATATTATTATTAAACCATTTTTTTCTTATTGATCCCATATATTTTTTTGAATTTTAGAATTTTATTTTTTTATACAGCAGGTTATTAGTTATCCATTTTATACATATTAGTGTATATATGTCAATCCCAATCTCCCAGTTCATCACACCACCACCCCAACCCCCACCACTTTCCCCCCTTGGTGTCCAAACATTTGTTCTCTACATCTATGTCTCTATTTCTGCCCTGCAAGCCACAGGTTCCACATACATGCGTTAATATGCAATATTTGTTTTTTTCTTTCTGACTTACTTCACTCTGTATGACAGTCTCTAGATCTATCCACGTCTCTACAAATGACCCAACTTTGTCCCTTTTTAATGGCTGAGTAATATTCCATTGTATATCTGTACCACATCTTCTTTATCCATTTGTCTATTGATGGGCATTTAGGTTGCTTCTATGACCTGGCTATTGTAATAGTACTGCAATGGAACATTAGGGTGCATGTGTCTTCTTGAATTATGGTTTTCTCTAGGTATATGCCCAGTAGTGGGATTGCTGGGTCATATGGTAATTCTATTTTTAGTTTTTTAAGGAAACTCCATGCTGTTCTCCATAGTGGCTGTATCAATTTACATTCCCACCAATAGTGCAAGAGAGTTCCCTTTTCTCCACACCCTCTCCAGCATTTTTTGTTTGTAGATTTTCTGATGATGCCCATTCTAACTGGTGTGAGGAGAGACCTCACTGTACATTTGATTTTCATTTCTCTAACAATTAGTGATGTTGAGCAGCTTTTCATGTGCTTCTTGGCCATCTGTATGTCGTCTTTGGAGAAATGTCTATTTAGGTCTTCTACCCATTTTTTGATTGGGTTGTTTGTTTTTTTTAATATTGAGCTGCATGAGCTGTTTCTATATTTTGGAGTTTAATCCTTTGTCTGTTGATTTGTTTGCAAATATTTTCTCCCATTCTGAGGGTTGTCTTTCCGTCTTGTTTGTAGTTTCCTTTGCTTTGCAAAAGCTTTTAACTTTCATTAGGTCCCATTTGTTTATTTTTGTTTTTATATCCATTACTCTAGGAGATGGATCAAAAAAGATCTTGCTGTGATTTATGTCAAAGAGTGTTCTTCCTATGTTTTCCTCTAAGAGTTTTATAGTGTTGGGTCTTAGATTTAGGTCTCTAATACATTTTGAGTTTATTTTTGTGTATGGTGTTATGGACTGTTAGAATTTCATTCTTCTACATGTAACTGTCCAGTTTTCCCAGCACCACTTATTGAAGAGACTGTCTTTTCTCCATTGTATATCCTTGCCTACTTTGTCATAGATTAGTTGACCATAGGTGCGTGGGTTTATCTCTGGGCTATCTATCCTGTTCCATTGATCTTTTTTCATTGAATCTGTAGATTGCTTTGGGTAGTATAGTCATTTTCACAATATTTATTCTCCCAATCCAAGAACATGGTATATCTCTCCGTCTGTTTGTATCATCTTTAATTTCTTTCATCAGTGTCTTATAGTTTTCTGTATACAGGTCTTTTGTATCCCTAGGTAAGTTCATTCCTAGGTATTTTATTCTCTTTCTTGCAATGGTAAATAGGAGTGTTTCCTTAATTTCTTTTCCAGATTTTTCATCATTAGTGTATAGGAATGCCAGAGATTTCTGTGCATTAATT
>NW_020174431.1:266591-266991 GCF_003031525.2 Neophocaena asiaeorientalis asiaeorientalis | reverse complement strand
CTAACTGGGTTTTGTTTGTTCTTCTTTCTCTAGTTCCTTTAGGTGTAAGGTTAGATTGATTATTTGAGATTTTTCTTGTTTCTTGAGGTAGGCTTGTAGTGCTATAAACTTCCTTCTTAGAACTGCTTTTGCTGCATCCCATAGGTTTTGGATCGATGTTTTCATTTGTCTCTAGGTATTTTTTGATTTACTCTTTGATTTCTTCAGTGATCTCTTGGTTATTTAGTAACATATTGTTTAGCCTCCATGTGTTTGTGTTTTTTACGTTCTTTTCCCTGTAATTGATTTCTAATCTTATAATGTTGTGGTCAGAAAAGATGCTTGATATGATTTCAATTTTCTTAAATTTACTGAGGCTTGATTTTGTGACCCAAGATGTGATCTATCCTGGAGAATGTTC
>NW_020174431.1:232619-265504 GCF_003031525.2 Neophocaena asiaeorientalis asiaeorientalis | reverse complement strand
GAATGTCCTATAAATATCAATTAAATCTATGTGGTCTGTTGTGTCCTTTAAAGCTTGTGTTTCCTTATTAATTTTCTGTTTGGATGATCTGTCCACTAGTGTAAGTGAGGTGTTAAAGTTCCCCACTATTATTGTGTTAAAGTCAATTTTCTGTTTTATAGCTATTAGCAGTTGCCTTATGTATTGAAGTGCTCCTATTTTGGGTGCATATATATTTATAATTGTTACATTTTCTTCTTGGATTGATCCCTTGATCATTATGTAGTGTCCTTCCTTGTCTCTTGTAACATTCTTAATTTTAAAGTCTATTTTATCTGATATGAGTATTGCTACTCCAGCTTTCTTTTGATTTTCTTTGTGTGGGATATCTTTTTCCATTCCCTCACTTTCAGTCTGTATGTGTCCCTAGGTCTGAAGTGGGTCTCTTGTAGACAGCATATATATTGTCTGTAAAGCTTTTGATTTCTACATTGAATCTGAATGAGATTCTTGCCAGGTAGCGTAATCTTGGTTGTAGGTTCTTTCCTTTCATTGCTTTAAATATATCATGCCACTCCCTTCTGGCTTGGAGAGGTTTTGCTGAGAAGTCAGCTGTTAACCTTATGGGAGTTCCCTTGTATGTTATTTGTTGTTTTTCCCTTGTTACTTTCAGTCATTTTTCTTTGTCTTTAATTTTTGTCAATTTTATTACCATGTGTCTCAGTGTGTTTCTCCTTGGGTTTATCCTGCCTGGGACTCTCTGTGCTTCCTGGACTTGGATGGCTATTTCATTTCCCATGTTAGGGAAGTTTTCAACTATAATCTCTTCAAATATTTTCTCAGGTCATCTCTCTCTCTCTTCTCCTTCTGGGACCCCTATAATGCGAATGTTGTTGCATTTAATGTTGTCCCAGAGGTCTCTTAAGCTGTCTTCATTTCTTTTCATTCTTTTTTCTTTATTCTGTTCCTCAGCAGTGAATTCCACCATTCTGTCTACCAGGTCACTTATCCATTCTTCTGCCTCAGTTATTCTGCTACTGATTGCTTCTAGTGTATTTTTCATTTCAGTTATTGTATTGTTCATCTCTGTTTGTTTGTTCTTTAATTCTTCTAGGTCTTTGTTAAACATTTCTTGCATCTTCTCGATCTTTGCCTCCATTCTTTTTCCGAGGTCCTGGATCATCTTCACTATCATTATTCTGAATTCTTTTTCTGGAAGGTTGCCTATCTCCACTTCATTTAGTTGTTTTTCTGGGGTTTTATCTTGTTCCTTCATCTGGTACATAGCCCTCTGCCTTTTCATCTTGTCTATCTTTCTGTGAATGTGGTTTTTGTTCCACAGGCTGCAGGATTGTAGTTCTTCTTGCTTCTGTTGTTTGCCCTCAGGTGGATGAGGCTATCTAAGAAGCTTGTGCAAGTTTCCTGATGGGAGGGACTGGTGATGCGTAGAGCTGGGTGTTGCTCTGGTGGGCAGAGCTCAGTAAAACTTTAATCTGCTTGTCTGCTGATGGGTGGGGCTGGGTTCCCTCCCTGTTGGTTGTTTGGCCTGAGGCGACCCAACACTGGAGCCTACCCGGCTCTTTGGTGGGGCTAAATGGTGGACTCTGGGAGGGCTCTCACCAAGGAGTACTTCCCAGAACTTCTGCTGCCAGTGTCATTGTTCTCACTGTGAGCCACAGCCACACCCCGCCTCTGCAGGAGACCCTCCAACACTAGCAGGTAGGTCTGGTTCAGTCTTCTGTGGGATCACTGCTCCTTCCCCTGGGTCCCAATACACACACTACTTTGTGTGTGCCCTCCAGTAGTGGAGTCTCTGTTTCCCCCAGTCCTGTCGAAGTCCTGCAATCAAATCTCGCTAGCCTTCAAAGTTTGATTCTCTAGGGTGTTTCTCCTCCTGTTGCCGGACCCCCAGGTTGGGAGCCTGAAGTGGGGCTCAGAACCTTCACTCCAGTGGGTGGACTTCTGTGGTATCAGTGTTCTCCAGTCTGTGAGTCACCCACCCAGAAGTTTTGGGATTTGATTTTACTGTGATTGCACCCCTCCTACCATCTCATTGTGGCTTCTCCTTTGTCTTTGGATGTGGGGTATCTTTTTTGTTGAGTTCCAGTGTCTTCGTCGATGATTGTTCAGCAGTTAGCTGTGATTCTGGTGCTGTCGCCAGAGGGAGTCTACTGAGGACTTGAAAAGGGTAAAGAGGAATCTTGGCCTTCTGGTACTTTCCCTGGAAGCTGTGGGAAGAGAAGTCAAACTTCACTGACTACTAATTAGGATTTTCTCAAAACATTTTCTCTTAAAAAAGAAATCCATAATATATATTTATAACATCTTGCATATTTTGAATTCTCAAAAACATATAATAAGAAATCTATGCATGTTATAAAGATCTACACATTCACTCCATCTAGATCTTTAGTAAACATTACTTCAGCCCCTCACTCCTCCTCTCCTTTCTTCCCTAAGGGCCAAAGTCACAACATCTCAAGGATTTGGGCAAATGAATTCTTTTGTCTTCAATTTCTTCTTGACTACATGCAAGAGAAAAATAGATGTTAGTGAAAGCCAAAGAAAAACCTTATTTTTCTAAGTGATCTGACATATCAAATGAAATACTGACTTTTAAAAAAAATAAAAGCTTTTTGAAAAAGGTAGGTTATTTATAGTTATCAAGAATAAAAAGTATTACACAAGGTGTACATATGCATACACTGCTTCCTTTTATTGGAGACCTGGCACTATCTTCCCATGATGTTTTCCTTGCTAGCTAGCTAACACTCTCTTTTGTTTTATCATTCAAGGCCTAGCCCTGATTTCTCACATCACATGACAGTGTTGCTATGGGAACAGTGGCTTTGTGTGTCCCTGAGGGAACAAAGGGTGATTTCCGTTCGAGGACTTCAGAGCAGGCTTGGTTCCCTGTTGGTAAATGATTGTGGTAACCAGCATATTAAATGTTATCGGCAAAATTCCATTCATATTTTACATGTCCTCTCTCCAGCAAACAGTTCTTTCAGTACATGTTATTACGACAACCTTGGGACACAGGCCAGAACAAAATGAAGCTTTGCAGGGTTGAGAAGGACCACCAGTCAAAAGCAAGTAGCAGGATTTTGAATCATGGCTTTTGTTTTCTGAATCCCAAGTCACAGCTGTTTCCAGGAGATTTAAGATTGTGCTGTCATTTTTTAAGAAAATCTTGGTACCCGTATGACTGATCTTAAAGTGAATGAAGAGGCAGTCAGATAGTCCCTAGCTTTCCCAACTCCTGCCTGGTACCAATTCAGGTACCTGGTTTACGTGTGTAGACAGCCTTAGTGAAAAATCCAGAAAAACTCGAAATCTATTGAAAAAAATAAAATAACATTGTAGTGATTAAAGTTACAGCTGTTACATCAAATGAGTACTCCCACATAAGTATATAATTGTTTACAGATACGATGTATTTATTTAGTGCATTCTTTTGCTAATATATTTATTTAGTTCATTTCAGCCTTAAAGTATTTTAACTTTTTTCTTACATACAACATTCATGTTGTAAAGTATACAAATCATAAGTGTACAGTCCATTACATTTTTAAAAAAATGAGCATATGCATATAACCACCATCCTGATCAAGTTATAGAACATTACCAACACCCAGAATTTTCAAATCATAGCCTTTGTAAAGGTGACCACTGTTCTCACAGCTACCATTACAAATTTATTTTACTAGCTTTGTAGTTCATATAATTGGAATCATATAGTATGTCTGACGGGTGTGCATACATAGTTTGTTCTTTTTCATAGCTTTAGGAATTCCATTGTATCAGTATAACTCAAATTATTTAGTGCTATGTTGTTAAGGGACTTTTGTGCTGTTTCTAGTGTGGGGCTGTTGTGAATAAAGCTACTATGAACATTCTCATAAATACCTTTTTGTGTATATCTGCACACTTTTCTCTTGGATAACATTGTTAAACTCATTTATCCTCACAGTTTATCTGCATATTCTAATGAATTTTCTATCTGCACAGTTATGCTGTCTATGCAAAATGACAGTTTTCTTTCTAAGTCTCAGGATCTTTATTTCTCTTGCTTGTCTTATTGCCCTGGAGAGGAGCTCCAGTTTACTACTGAATAGAAAGTGTTTGAGTGAATTCCCAGTCAGAAGCAGAAAGCTCTCAAAGTATTTTTTTCTCTAGTATAATATTTTCAGGGGTTTTGGTAAACATCCTTTACTGTATAAGGAAATCTCCCTTTATTTATGGTTTGCTACAAGTTCTATTATGAATGGGTGCTGAAAATATAGAGGGCGTATTTTGCATGTTTTGAGAATCTCATGTGATTTTTTTCCTTTAATATGATGTCACATTGTTTTAATTTTGAGTTTTAAATCAAACATACATCCCTAGAATAAACCCAACATAGTTATAATGTATTACTCTTTTTATACATCATTAGTTTCATTTGTTAATATTTTGTCCAGGATTTTTATGCCTGTGTTTATGAGAATGATTTGCCTGTAATTTTCCTATCTTATAATGTCCTTGCTAAATTTTGACCTTGAAGTTATACTAGCCTCACAGAAGGAGTCTGGAAATGTTCCCACTTTTATTGTTTTCTGGTTGAGTTTGTATAAGATTAGTGTGAGTTCTTCCTTAAGTATTTTTAGTGATTTAATGCTGCAGTCCTCTGGGACTTGAGTTTTCTTATTGGGAATGGTTTAAATTGTAGATTCAACTCCACTGAGAAATAGAATTATAAAGATAGTTGTTTCTTCTTGTTTTTGTTCTGGAAAATTGTTCTTAAAAAATTTGTTCGTGTCATCTTACATTTCAAAGTTATTTTCAATACAGGGTTCATAATACCCTGTGTTTCTTTTTCCCCAGAACTGTGAATATGTTACTTTACATGGCAAAAGGAAGTTTCTAGATGTGGTTAAATTAAGGACGTTGAGATGGAGAGATTATCCTGGATTATCCGGGTGGACCCAGTGTAATCATGGCATCCTTTTAAGTGAAAGAGAGAGGCAGGAGGGTTTGAGTCAGAGAAGAAGCAGAGGATGGATGATGGTATCCCTGAGAGTGGGACACAATCCAGGGAATTTGGGTGCCTCCGGAGGCTGGAACAGGCAGGAAGCAGACTCTCCTGAGAGCCTCCAGAAGGAACACATGTGGCCACCACCTTGATTTTAGCTCTGTAAGACCTCCTGGACCTTCAGATAAACAAAATCTGTGCTTTTAGCACAAGTTTGTGGCAACTTGTTACATCAGCAACAGGAAACTGATACAACCTGCCCTTATTTTTAATGTCTTTAGGATCAGCATCGATGCCCCCACCTTTTCATTCCTGATATTATGCACTTAGGCTTTTTCCATTTTTCCTCAGTCAGTTTTGCTGTTTTGTCTCTTTTGTCAGTTGACTCAGAGGACCACATTTGGCATTTACTGATTTCCTCTATTGCCTGCTTTATATTTCCTTGATAACTTCTCTCATCTTTATTAAATCCTCCCTTCTAATTTTTCTCATTTTAGTTGGATTTTCTTTTTCTGTTTTATGAAATAGGTTACTTAGATCTTTATTTTCAGCCCATTTGTACATCCAAAGAAACATCTGTACAAAAATCCTGAAAGATAAGTGTAAGAACTCATGGTGGTCTTGGTGCAGCGGCCTTAAACAGGAAATAACTTAAATGCCCATCAATGGTCTTGCATATTAAAGAGTTTGACTTTTATCCTGAGACAGTGGGTAGGGTAGATGGGTCATTGCCAGGTTTCCAACACATGAATGACATTATCAGCAGGCGTGTTTGAAAGTCCCTCCCTTCGGCACAGCGTGGGGATGCACTGGAGGGGCCAGACTGGGCTTTAAGCAGGCCAGGGTCTGACACACAGGCAGAGGGCATGCCAAGAAGGGACAGTTGCGCACCATACTGTTAGTATTAACGAGGGGACATCTGTGGTTCATAGTCCATTGTGGCCAGTCTGGGATGATGTGGGGATGAGGCATCCATCCTGTCCACCTACCTTCAGTTTCCTCCACCTCCGCATCACCACACACCCTTGACAGCGCCCCTCTTGGAACCTTCCCCTCGGTGACAAGGATAGCAAGCTCTCTTGGCCTCTGCTTCCCTGGTCCATTCTTCTCTGTCTCTCCAGCAGCAGCTTCTCAACTTGACCTCCAGCTGTTGACTTTTCAGAGGGTAATTCTGGACCCTCTCTCTTTGTCTTTGTCTACACTCTGTTCCTAAGTGTATCCATCTCCATCACTTAAAGTGTCCCGCACGTGCTAATGACTCATAAATGTATATGTCTGGTCCTGCTCACTTCCTTCAGCTCCAGAATCTTGCCCGCACACACACACCGTCTCTGACCAAATAACCTACAGTGTCCTAAAATCACTGTGTGCCTTGTGTAGACAGGCAAAACCAACCTTTTAGCCCCATGTCTACCTCATCTCTTTTCTTTCACAGCCACCTTTAGCTCACTAAGTCAGATCATCATCTCCTTAGTTACTTAAGCCAAACCTTGGTTCATTTTCTCCTTTGTTTAAAAGGAAAAGAAGAAAGAAAAGAACTTCTAACTGAGGTCTGCAGAACCTTGTGAGACCTGGCCATACCCACCCACATCTCACAGGCATGTCCTGTCGCTCTGCTTTTTTGCAGTAGCTCCAGACCCCACGGGCCCCTCTCTGCTCCCCAGGTGAGGCCTGCCCTCTCCTCTCTCTGGGCTTGGGCTGTGACACCTGCATTCCCTCTGCCTGGAAAGCTCTTCTCCCACTGTTCATCCTCCATTTGGATGCCGTCTCCCTAGAAAGGCCCTCCCTGGTCCTTCTGTCCAGGAATGCCTCCCTCCTCTGCCTTTGTTCATCTCGGGACCAAGGCTGCTTTCCTCCTGACTGTCACTGCAGGTTGTAACAACACTCAAATTTGCCGTTTCCCAACTATTGTCTGCATCCTTTGCTGGATTGAGAGCTCCATGGAGGTGGAGACCACACCCTTTGTTCTCACCCAGAGTAAGATGGTGTTGAGGGGATCTGGGAGGGAGGTTCAGAGTGCTCTTTAACAAGTTGGGAGACAATGTTAAGGGTGGTTATTCTGGGTTATGGGATGAAGACATTTTTATTTCCTCGTTATACTTTATACATAAACCTGGACATGTATTGATCACTTATTACCTTTATAATCAGAAAAACAAAACCAACAATAAAAAAAAAGGCACACAGAAGATGCATTTGTGATGTGGAATATTATCATGAGAAGCTTGTTTTTGGAGGTGCTTAGAGGGTTCACCTTGCCTGATTGGAAAGCCGCAGCTGTCCTGGAGCATCCCACACCCGAACACTCCATTTAGTTAGTGTTGCTCTGGGTTTAACAGTGAGATAATCGTGTCCATACACTGCACATGGGTAGAGGTGAAGGGAGGGTCAGTACTTCTGGCTTTTTAATCTTGGGTCTAAATCAAGAGTTTTCATTTCTAATACTTGGTCCTTTCTCTTCTTTTTTTTTTTATCTCATTTCTCCTTGATTTCAGAAAGGGGTGGGTTTTTATTTTTTTAGCATCTGTCCCACGAGACTTAATTAATTTAAAGGGCATGGGGTTGGATGGAGTTGCCTTTCTGCACAGAAGGTGTAAACTTTGTTGTAAACAAACTCCCTGCTGACTTCCCCAAATAGCAGAGAGGAAATGTGGCTGAGCATGTCTTCAGTCTACAGGGGTTCATTTGTGTGGATTCATAAGTGAGTCACAGCTATACTGTTATTTTATGCTCGAGCCATTGGCAAGGCATTAAAAAGCCATTCTTTCGGCAGTTACCCTGTCTGTCCAGATGAAACATGTCTCTGAGCTATAGTAGCCCGAATATCCACAGCCGACATTTACTGGACATGGACTCAGTGGGGAGGACTGAGTGGAAATTAGTTTTTATTGGTCTCGTGTCATAGGTAAGGAAGTGGAGGCCCAGAGGCGAAATCCCTGACTCCTGGGCTCAGAGCCTCTTCTTGCTCTCATTCTGGCTCCGCAGGTCTCTCCTCCTTCCTGTCTCCATCTCCTCCCCCTCCCCGACTGTCTCCCTCAGGCTTCAGCTCCTAAAGAAAGTAGGAAAGGAATAAACATAAAGCAAACCAGCGTGATGACTCATCTGTGAGCCAAGCATGATTTGACTTCAATATTGCACAGCATGTAAGGCTGATTTGGAGACTGCTTGCTTTTTCCCCTGTGGAATAGCATGATAAGGTCACTTTCTTGAGGAAATACAGCTGCCCCAAAAAAGACAAGAAACCACTTTCCCTGTTCTGACTCCCCGTTTGGAACTCTGCAAGGCTGTGTTGAGAACAACTGTCCTGCAGTTCATCCTTTCACCACTTCCTCCACCTGGAAAAACCACATGAGTCAGGATCACGAGTGTGGCTTCATTCACAACCTTCTTTCTCATGGCTTGAAACAAAATGTGCATTTATTGGAAAACACCCTGATAAATCCCATAGTTAATACTTAGAATATATTTTTACTTAGCAAAACAGAACATGATGGTACTCATCCAATCAAAGCCAGAGAGAACAATCTAGTGTTGCCATATATGCACCAGTTGGAATTCACCAGTTCTCTCTGATGTTCACGTACTTCTGACAGGAAATGAGACAGTTCATGCTCCACATAGTTGCTGAAAGAAGTCTGGATAGAGTAGTGCCGAGGAAAAAGCATGAGGACTGTGGAAAACACAGAACCATGGACCAGCCAGCTGAATGATTTGATGGCTGTATTACAGAAGACAATCCACAGCACCTACTCTGACTCCTTGCAAACAGGATGTGATCCATTTTCCAGTGCTAACAGAAACGGGGACAATAATGCTTATCTATTATTTTGTCATCCATGCTTTGGGACATGAGTTGGAGTCTTGAAAAGTCTGAGCTTTGGAGTGAATTATTTCATGAGGCAGAGGACTCGCAGTGTGGCCTTATGTAACTGCCTCCTCTGTGACTGAAGTGCTCTGAGAGGTAATCCATTCCCAGGCAAGAAAATGGACATTCGGATTGACCAGAAAGATTAGCCTCTTCCTATGTACAGATAAGCACGGAGCTGAAAGCTTTAATGACAGGCTTGGAGAGAGAGGTGTTAAGGGGTGGAGGCACCAGAGATGCTACGACCTGAGGCCAGGCACTTAACTTCTCTAAGCTTTAATTTACTAACATGAAAATGAGGATAATGATACCTGTCCTGGTACCATCATTGTTGTAAGACCAAATGAGATGTTTTATGTGAAAGCACTTTGAAAATTCTAAATCACAACCAACTATAAGATAATCACAACCGACTATAAGCAGTGATTCCATTCATGGAATTTGGTGCAGAAAATAGCTTTTCCAAAAGAAATTAATCAAGAAAAATTAGTACTTGCAATCTAAGGTAGTGTTTGTTTGTATT
This sequence comes from Neophocaena asiaeorientalis asiaeorientalis, assembly GCF_003031525.2. Classification (NCBI taxonomy): domain Eukaryota; kingdom Metazoa; phylum Chordata; class Mammalia; order Artiodactyla; family Phocoenidae; genus Neophocaena; species Neophocaena asiaeorientalis. The sequence continues at coordinate 256,123 of NW_020174431.1, read as the reverse complement.
CTGTTCCCAGCACCTAAGTAGAAATTACTTGAAATTTATTTATATGAGTTTGCTTGCATTATATTCCTAGAAATAATATTTGGTTTTGAAAACAACAGAGATCCACTCTGGCTGTAACATGATAATTGTGTTTCTGGGGAAGCTTATACTGTTAAAGATTCTTTTATAAACTATTGTTTCAGTGATAAAAGTGGGGGATAGAGGTTAGATTTTATCAGGCTTACAACTGCAAAGTTGTTTTTGTCAGAGGACATTCTAGTCGTTGGCTGATTCAGTCATTGTGGATGTATAATTTAAACCTAAGCATCGTTGAGTAAATCCCACATTTGATGACATTGGTGCTTTATTCATGGGGAGCGGCCTTTCCTTTATTCTCACCACCCCTGAGATCATTTATGTGGTGCTTCTTATACATTCTAAGTAATTTTGTCACTCTTCATTATGAAGCACAAAACTATTACTTGGACAATAACAATTAGTAACAACCAATTTCTGGCTCCCAGTGCAAATTCTCTTCTCAGAATAATGCACCTCTTTATATCCAATTAAAATAATATAAGCTCTTGCTGTAAAATTGAGGTCTGTATTTTACTTTTTTCCCAAATTTTAAAAATAAAATTAAACTTGGGGATCTCCACCAATTTCCCACTGTTCAAGGCAGGAGAAAATCAATACCTTGCAGCTTCTGGCACCTTGCCCTTTCTCTCCAAATTCCCAGGATTTGATGTGAGAGGAGTCACTGTCGTTTGTGTACCATCTTTCAGCATCCTGAGACTGTAACTCAAAAAAAATTGACTATGTGCTCCCTGTCTCCTCCCTTATCTTGGTCTTCAGTTTCCTCATCCCGAATGAGTTTTACCCTTCCCAGATTGAAGGTTGTGTTTCCTTGATGAGGAAAAGGGGAGTGAAGTGGGAGGTGCATCCTTTTCCTACTAGAATCCAGCTACTAGACGCCATCTCTGCCTTTCTTAATAATAACAATGGGCCTCAGCCCTCCCGATTCAGTTCTTAAGCTTCCATCCCTGCTCCAACCGTTGTGCTTTGTCTTTGTCAGTGTTTCCCCTTCCCTGTCATCGTCAACGCCACGTGTCACTGAGTCCTTGAGAAGCCATCTCAGTCCCTGGAGATACCCCCTCATCTGTCTTCATCAAAATCTTCTGTGATTGTATTGTTCAACTTTCTCAACTCAGTGGCTCAGACATAGGAGTGGGTGCTGTGGACTGTGTTTGTGTCCCCTCCAAATTCATATGTGGAAACCTAACCCCCAGTGTGATGGTGTCAGGAGGTAGGAACTTTGGGAGGTGATGAGGTCTTGAGGGTGGGGCCCCATGATGGGATTAGTGTCCATATAAGGGAGACCCCAGAGAGCTCCCTCACCCCTTCCTCCATGTGAGGACACAGCAAGAAAATGCCATCTGTGAACCAGGAAGTGGGGTTTCCAGATCTAGATTGGACACCAGATCTACCTATGCCCTGATCTTGGCCTTTCAGCCTCCAGAACTGTAAGAAATGAATGTCTGTTGTTTGTAAGCCCCACAGTCTATGGTATTTTGTCATAGCAGCCCCCCCACCAGTGGACTACAGCAGTGGGCACTAGAGGGAGACCTCCTGGCTGTGGCTCCTAGCTCTGCCACCAGCTAGCCATGTGACTCTCAAAAATTACTTCACTTCTCTGTGCCTGAGTCTTCATCTTTAAATTGGGGCTAGTAAGAGCACCAACCTCATAGACTTGTACTGAGGATTAAGTAAGAAAATAAGCAAAATTCTTGAATAGAGCTTGGCACAGAACATGTACTCAATAAATGTCAGCTATCATCATTATTGAAGGAGAGCAGTTGCCCTTAACCACAGGCCACACCAATCCTAATGGCCTCATGATTGCCAGATTTATGTTTCCTGCCTGGCCCTGGAGGCATCTGGGCTCCTGACAGCACCCTTAGGTCATAACTGAGTATCAGCCTATCACCCTGAGTTCTGTCAGAATGAAGTTTCCACCTTCACAGAATAAGCCTGTCTACATTTGAGCCCAGAATTTTTCCATCATATCAGTACTTCACAAGGGAAGTGGGTCCACCTGGGGCCTTGCTATAATGAGCAGCAAGGCTGGGGTGTCCGTCTCACCAGGCAGAGCTTCCTTTCTGCAGCTTGCAGCAGCTGCAAGGATGGAAAGGCTGATCTCTGGGGGGTGGGGAACCTGGAGAAGACCAGGTCTGTCAGCTGGGGCCGGTGAGGCAGCTCACACCTCTGCACACCCCCACCCCCACCCCCGTCCTCAGGGGCTATGTGCCCACTGGTGCATTTCCACCAGTTTCTTCATGACAGTCTTTGCTGTCATGTCATTGCAAAGGCATAATTTTGGGAGGACAAAGCCTCCTTTCTGGTTCCCTTCCAAAGGCTCACACGTCACACCTGGCAATGTACCTGTTTAAAAATACACTTTCCCCTTTCTGAGTAACTGAGGATGAACTGGGTCAGCCCAGGAATTTGGGTGTCATAGAGAAGTAGCCCTGGGTGCCGACCTTTCGGCTCACATAAAAGTCAGAACAAGATAAAAAGAAGGATCCTTAACCTCCAGTCGGCAGCTCTTCTCACAAATCCGATGTGATGCAGAAACCACCTGGGAAACCCCACTGTTGCCATGGAGATGGGCACCTGGTGCTTTTCAGCTGCCATCAGCTTCCTCCTCATTTCCAGACCACGGAGTTCTAAACTGATAAAGTCAGGCTGACCCCATCTTGGTGCTGGACAGCAGGGGTTGGATTTGGTTTTGCTTTTTGCTTTCTTGTTTCGTTTATTTTGTCGTTTTTTTTGGTTTTTTGTAAACTACAGGGAAATTGGTTTAAATATATACCTAATGAGAAATGCAAAGAACCCAAGTCCCTCACCTGGATAAGCACACTGTAGGCAGGCTGTACAAGCTTGAGCTGGTTATAAAGCTGGTTATAACGCAGTGGGCAATGATCTTGCAGATGTTATGGTTCAAGGGGGGGCCTCCTGCTGCCTTCTTGGCTGCTGAGCCTCCTTCTCACAGGGGGTAGGACTTTGAGGTCGTTGATGCTGTGACACTTCCCAGTGTGGCCCAGTTACAGAGATGTCAGTGATCAATTATTTTTGCTGATCTGATGAAAAAAAGGCCCCAAGTACCTCACTGAGCCATGGCTAGATGGTGTGGCCATAAACTGCCCTCAGGCTGTAGGCGAACTCAGGGATGTACTGCTTGGAGATGAGCAAACGCATCTATCTAAGTGCCCTGCTTTCATGCCCCATCTGTAACAATTGTTCTTAAAAAGATTTTATTTTTTTAGATCAGTTTAAGGGTCACAGCGAAATTGATGGGAAGGTACAGAGATTTCCCATGTACCCCCTGATCCCCCACATGCACAGCCTCCCCACTATCAACACCCCCACCAGATGGTCCATTTGTTATCATTGATGGACCTACATGGACATGTCATCATCACCCAGAGTCCATAGTTTACATCAGGATTCAGTCTTGGTGGTGTCATTCTATGGGTTTGGACAAATGTATAATGACATGTATCTACCATTATTGTATCATGCAGGGTAGTTTCACTGCCCTAAAAATCCTCTGTGCTCCTCCTGTGCATCCCTTCCCCCCAAACCCTGGCAACCACTGATCTTTTTACTGTGTCCACAGTTTTGCTTTTTCTAGAATGTCTTATAGTTGGAATCATAAAGTGTGTAGCCTTTTCAGATTAGCTTCTTTCACTTAGTAACATGCATTTAAGTTTCCTCCATGTCTTTTCATAGTTTGGTAACTCATTTCTTTTTATCACTGAACGATATTCCATTATCTGATGGACCACAGTTTATCCTTTCACCTACTGAAGGATACCTTGGTTGCTTCCAGGTTTTGGCAGTTGCGAATAAAGCCGCTATAAATATCCATGTGCAGGTTTTTTATGTGGACATAAATAGTCACCTTATCTGAGTAAATACCAAGGAGCTTCATTGCTGGACCATATAAGTACGTTTAGTTTTGCCACAGTGTCTTGCAAAGAGGCTCTACCATTTTGCATTTCCACCAGCAGTGGATGAAAGTTTCTGTTGCTCCACGTACAACTGTTCTTGGTTGGTTGGTTGGTTTTTACCATTTCCCCATTCCCTTTCCTTAAAATATACCTAAACAGAACTCATTTTAATCAGAATCATGCAGAGAGCTTCCAAATCCCGAGCTCACTGCTCAGTCAGAAATCCCACTCTCCTAGGAAGAAAAATGTATTTCTCTCCAAGAAATAAAAATATAAGGTGTTTTTGACATGGGTGTCACTCTGCATTTTAATCAAGTAAGAACCCAATCTATTACTTAAGATGTCTGTGTTTACAACATTCTCAAATAGAGATTGGATATAAGTGTGATCAGGGCATTTTAAATAGTAAGGGTATCCTTTGTGTTCACCAGACAACTCTGCTAAATACTATCTTAAAAGAAAGGTGGTAAACAATAGCCTGTTGGAAGCAATATATTTTTAAGAATCTAATCTGAAATTTTTTCCTATCTTTGTTTGGACAAGGACCCACTTAGGTCAATAATCCAGTGTTAGCCTGATGAGGAACTGTGACCGAATCTTGCATTAAGAATCTCAAACTCATTCACCTCCTAAATCTATGCTCTGAAGGCCTGACCCACCTCAAAGCTGGGAGGGCAGCCTCAAGCTGTCACTGCAATGGCCCCAACTTCACTTTAGCTCAGAGAAAAACATGACTGGACTCACCCCCATTCCACCATCCACTGAGGGCTGCACTTTTGCCAGTGAGATTCCTCATCACGTAGGAAGAGTAAGGATGAACAAATGCAAATAGACTGGCAAGAGCATGGGCTCTGGTTTATACGTAAACAGAAGATCAGGTTTTTGTTTGCTGCATTTAGACAACACCAAGTGAGAATTTAACATTCATCTCCAGCTGCAACTCAGCCTGACTGGAACATGCACAGTAGCATTGTCAATGTCTCCATGTGGCCACAAGCCAGTGTTCAAGCAAGAAAGTGGGACCCAGGTGTCACGAGCCACGTCCAGGATGGAGAGGAAGGCCTTGTCGCCCTGTGCGCCTCCTCCCATCTGCGGGGTGAGGGAGGGCAGCCGCATGCTGTAGGTGGCTTTGCTGTCTGAGCACAGACCAAGCAGGTGGAGATACCCCTGTGGAAGGTGGCTGTGATGACATCGTGCTAAGCAGGTGATTTCCCCACCTGGTCTCCACTTTGCAGGGGGCAGGACACAAGATGCTACTTATTTGAAAATTTGAAGAGTAAAATAGGCAGGAAAGAGCACAGACAATGATAATTTGGCCTCATGATAAGAACAAGAGGAACTCAGAATTGGGATGTGTGAGAATGTTCCCATGTTCAGCGTGGGCAGTTACTTCCAGAATCTCTGGATAATGAGCAGGAGGCCCCACCCTGAGGTTCCCCCAACCAGGGTGATTCCTCAGGAAAGCAGGGACCAGCCCCCCACACAGGAGCTTAAGGCCAAAGCTCCGCAGCACCTCTAGCCATGGAAGATAATCTTTGCCAGAAACACTTCCTAACCAGAGCCTGTAGTGTCACAACCTCCTGCTCATTATAGCAAACAGAAACCTTCCATCAGCAGCTCCAGGGTCTCTCTGAGGGGGCAACTCCACGGAGCTATGGACTGACTTTCTTTCCAGAGCTTACTATGTTTCTCTCCTATTTAGCTAAGTAAAATTACCAGCTTTTTAAGGACCAGACCACAACAATTTTAATGCAGCCTCTTTTTGAAGAAGGAACCTTTCCACACTCATTAGATTGTCTACCTTAAACCCTCCTGATATTCCTCCTGTTCTTCCTAATTTCAGAGGGACAGAATGTTTATTTCCTTTCTGTAATTCTATATAAGAGATACTTAAAAGGGGATTCATGTCTCAAACAACAGTCTGACCAAGGTTTTAAAAGTGGCTGAATGGAGTAAAACTAAGGGATTGGGGAGGATGCGAAGGGAGGCAGGGTGCTGCCTCTGGGCACTTTCTCTACACAAATCATTCGTTTTCTCCTTCATTAACAGGATCTACTTAGAGGCTCCTGCTACCTATATCTATTTCTTTTTATTTTATTTTATTTATTTTTTTATACAGCAGATTCTTATTAGTTATCCATTTTATACATATTAGTCAATACGACATATATACATCAATCCCAATCTCCCAATTCATCTGCCTATTTCTGTTTCTATCACTGGCCCCTGCATTTCTGTTGCAGTATGAAATTACAATATTGTTATCTTTATACACACATTCTCCCATTCCCTGTAGGTAGAAACACTTTTCTATTTAAGTCATGTTTACAGCTCGCTAATTTACGGCATCTTCCTAATTTGCACTTGGTTTCTTACCAAATAGCATTTAAAGGGCTGAGCAGAGCCCAGAAGGCAGAAGCAGAAAGAAGCTGCCAAATTGAAAGTGGTCGGATCAGACTGGGAGTGAAGCCAGTCACGGTAAAGGTAGAACCAAAGAAATCACGGGAACGGGAAATGACAGAGTCTTCAGCACAGAATAGACCTGTGAGAAACTAATTGCTGCAGATTTCATGATGCCCAAAATAAAAACCAGGGAAGATAGCATGAGCATGCCATAATGCATAAAATCTTGACATTTCTGGTAAAATACTCCAAATATGCCCGGGAAGGTTGGAGCTTGTCTTCAGTGTTCAGTTCTTTAAATCATTGCAAACAGCTAGCCGTATTTGTGGGATCACATTGACTGGGTGTTGAGAGGAAGAGAGGAAACAAAAATAGATGCTGCTCAGCCTTGAGGAATGTGTGTCCCGGAAGGTAGCTTTTGAGCAGTGCAGAGCGGTGGTGGCGATGGCCGAGTCTTTTTTCTCAGATGCAGAAATGGCGGCCAAGACGGATAAGGGATTTGGTCAAACCACCCTTTTCCTGGAGGCAAAAACTCAGAACTTGTACCACACAGCCTTTCCAAGACAGAGGAGTGGCTGCTATTTGCAGTTATCACAAATGGTTGTTTATTCCTCAGGAGTTTGAAGGAGGCCATGCAAAGATTACATTCCAAAGGCTTGATCACTGAAAATGCTGGGGTTGGAACTGTAATTACCAGTGTTCTCAGAGCCCCACCACCTCCTCTGGGATTATTTGCATAATGCTATTGCCTGGGGCAATTCCTGGAAACAACTGTGCCCTCACTGTCCTCCGGCAGGGAAGAAGGCTTCCCAGGTTAAGATTCTGGCCTAAGCCCTGATCACCAGCCTCTGAGTGGCAGTATCTTTATAAAAATAAGCACACAGTGCTGTTTCTCTGTGTTCTCCTGGTATATATCTGGAATAATCACGAGCAGCAGTGGAGGGTATGAGCCCCGGGGACTCTTAGCCAGTGGTTTCAATCGAACGTTGACAGTGGTGATAGTAGGATTGGAACTCGTTTTATTAGAAACCAGAAGGTGGAGGAAAGCAGAGCTGGTGCGGGGTGGGGGGCTGCACTCAAACAGGCTAGAGTTTGGAGCCAGAGAATCCAGGATTTGAATCCTAGCCGTGCGTTGGGAGGGTCTGATGAAATAGTGGCTGATGTCAGCAGGCAGTGCTTTATGGGTATAGGTGATAGGCCCGTTGGAACCTTCAGCAGTAGAGTGTGCAGAGGAAGGATCTAGAGAAGGGAGGCTCAGAGCCCGGAGGGGATTGCTTGGTGGTCCCGGTGGAGAAAGTAGAGCAAGGTCCGAGTTTGTCCAGGACACACAGCCTTACAGTCCACTCGCCTCCTCCCAAGCCACTCACGCCACAGCTTGAAGGGGGTCTATGTGTTGGCAGAGCAGCCCAGTGGGAAGAGGACACGCTTTCAGGAAAGAGCTGGAGCCAGGGGTTCAGAGGGGAATCGCCCCTTCACCTGCAGAGTGTTAGTGAGGCAGTCATCCCTCCGTGAGATCCTTCTAGGCGGGACTGTTCCCCAAGGCCCAATGGCACCAGGGTGGTAGATGCTCTGGAGCTTTCCATGGACTTTTCTTCTCTGCCTGAGGGACCCCCATACATGGCGTGGGGGTGGCATGCCCAGTGTCACAGCTCCCTGTTGGAAATCCTACACACACAGCATTCAAGCTGACCCGCCCCAAGTATCAACTTCCCCCCATGCCAAAAGGAGACCTCTAATTCTTTATATTAACTTGACTTCTACTAGTAAGTGTTTGCTTAACTGTCAGCTTGCCTCCTAATTTCCGATCTCATAAGCAAGGGATCTCTAACTCACCCATCATAAATGAGCCGTGGAAGCTTCTGAGCTGGTAGAGTAACCTCACCTTTCATCTCCAGTCACTTGGCTATGGGAAGCTCTTGGATGACCTTAGTGGCTCTACAACAATTTATGTGCCCATAAATTCACTACATAAATATACCACGATTAAGTAAAGCACATGGTTATTTCCTGAGCAAGTGCTGACTCAAGTATTTATACAGTCAAGGACAGGGCAACAACAGTGCAACCATATGCACTCTCGTTGATGATATTATGTGATTTTTTTAAAAGGGGACCTAAGATATTCAGGGACTTAGGTTTAAAGGAAGCATAACCCACTGAGGGTTTTCTTCCCTCTCTTGACTGGGTCATGTAATACATAATCTCAAATAAATATTGTGCTGCAATTTTTTAAAAATAAATTTATTTATTTTTGGCTGCATTGGGTCTTCGTTGCTGTGCACAGGCTTTCTCTAGTTGTGGCGAGTGGGGGCTACTCTTTGTTGTGGTGTGTGGGCTTCTCATTGCAGTGGCTTCTCTTGTTTTGGAGCACGGGCTCTAGGCATGCAGGCTTTAGTAGTTGTGGCACCCAGGCTCAGTAGTTGCGGCTCACAGGCTTTAGAGCACAGGCTCAGTAATTGTGGTGCATGGGCTTAGTTGCTCCGTGGCATGTGGGATCTTCCCAGACCAGGGCTCGAACCTGTGTCCCCTGCATTGGCAGGTGATTCTTAACCACTGCACCACCAGGCAAGTCCCTGTGCTATAATATTTTAATAAAATTTCTCTTACATCGCTTTTCTTTTTGTGCCTTATCATCCATGGCAAGTTTTTCAGGTTTCTGGACGCAAAGGTCTAATTACAAACGCAGTGCACAAACAGGCAGGTGGTGGCAGGTTATTAATCCTGCAGACAAGACCTGGACACACTTTTCTGACCTTGTGCGATCATAACTAAGAAGCAGCTGACTGTGAGCACAGTGTTCTTACACGTCTTGGTGCCACCAGGGTGTGAGCGGAGTTTCCCATTGCTCTTCTCACACTCAGCCTAACAGTGTGAACTCGGAAGGGGTAAATGGACACAACCGCTGGCTCTTCTGCTCGTTCCCAGACGTCCTGGATTGTGCTGATTGGAGAGGAGGGTCCTCCTCTGTACACGGTGGGCAGATGGGCCATCACTCTTCTCCTTTGCAGTCTTTGGGAGGTGACAAAGTTGTCCTTGATCTTCTCTCCTGTCAAATTCCTCATGGGATGGGCTGACATATATCTTCTCCCAGGAACAGAGGGGTGAAGAATAAAGGCAGCTTATTCCAGACTTCACGAAATTTCCATCATTTCTGCCTCACACCTGCTCTCTTCAGAATCTAACAACTGTCCCAAATGAATTTTCACAATCTTATCCAATTTCATTATTACAGACATTTTCATCCATTCATTCATTCATTCATTATTTCCCCTACTTACCCCTTCCTCCACGTGAGGACACAGCTCTCTATGAACCAGGAAGCAGGTCCTCACCAGACATAGAATCTGCTGAACCTTGGCCTCAGGCTTCCAGCCTCCAGAACTGGTAGAAATCAGTATCAGTGTGTGTTGTTTATCAGCCGCCGGTCTGTGGTATCCGAGGCGGCAGCTCAGATGGACTCAGACACCCTGTCCCCTGAATTTATTTTACAACTCACAGAATTCATGAGTGAGATCTTGAAAGTGAAGTCACAGTCTACTTCTCTGCCCAGAGGAGTCATCTGGGTGCTTCCTGTCACTGGGGACTTACAAAAAGGCAGTGGTCAGTGGCCTCATGGGAAGGCAGTTGGTTCCATCGAATTGGTGTTCTGACAAAGCCGTAATTCCTGTGTTCCTCCTGGTTATACTGGCGACTAGACATTGGTTCTCAGCCGTGCTACAGATTGAAATCCCCGGGAGCTGTAGCAATGCTGATGCCAGCTTCTGCCCCAGGGAACCTGATCTGACCACTCTTGAGAAGGCCTGGGCGTCGGATGCTTGAACCCTCTCTGGGAAATTCTGACGAACAGCCATGGTGGAGAGTGTCTGCTCAGGACCATCCCAATGAAGCCATCTGCTCCCAGTGGACTCAGAGGATGCTTTACATGTCTCCTCAAACAGCCGAGCTTCTGTGAGTGCCAGGCTGATGAGTGTAAATTGGATCCAATCCAACAAATATGTCCTTGGAGCCTAAGATATGGACAGTTCATGGAGGATTGGGGGTTGAAGCAAAAATAAAGCATATGCACTAAGCACTCAGAGTTTGGATTTTGTTTCCAGAGTGAAACTGATACCTGGGGGTACCTGCTCTGCATCAGAGGTTCACCGGATGGCATTTGTTCTGTGATGCTGCTGTAACAACCCTACTTTACAGCCTGGTCAACTAAAGCCCAGCAGCTTTCCCAGAGCTGCATGGCTGGTCATGGCAGGACTGTGCCATCCTGGGGCCCAAGCCACCTCAAGGCCTTGCTCTTCCAATGGAAGACATTGTAAATACAATGGGTTCTAGAAGAGTTCAAGGAACAAAATCACACGTTCAAACAATTTGTCTTCACTGCCTGTGTTCTTTCTAATAGCTTACACACAAGTCTTCTTGTAAATACACTTCAGGGCCGAGAGCCCACAGGCTGGAGGCAGATGTAATCCCCTGCCTTCCTCGATGCATCTTGATCCTAAGAGCCCACTAACATGACTAGGAAACCCCCTCCCCAACGAGACACTGAGACTCTTCCCACAATGTGACTTTGTCCCCTGTTCTGGAATCCACTGGGTTGCCACACCTAATCTCCATTTACCTGCTATTCAAGTCCAGCCCTTCCCGGTTAAGCTGTTCTAGACCCATTCAAGGCCTTGCCCGAGTGGCCCAGGGGCCGTGATCATCCCTGTTTCCTTCCAGCCACTTTCTCAGCCAGACAGTAGCATCAGTTATTTGTAAGACCCAGAGAACTGAGAGGATGCTGCTTTTCCTGGCCCTCGGACTTTTCATGCACCCTTTCCATAAAGTCCCAAATTCTGAACAACTCATGTCTGCCACCAAAGTGGCATGAGCCTCAATCTTCCTTTCGTGGTTGTAATCTGTAGAGTATGTATTCATCTTCACTCCGGGGAATCGGGTCACTTTAAGCTTTGAGTCATGTCATTTTTTTCTGTCTCTGAACTTTGAACATTTCAGTGGAATACTGACTTATTGAGCCCTCGACTTTATTTAACCAAGTAATTCCCAAAAGCCCATTTCTCTATTTTTTTTTTTTGTGGTATGCGGGCCTCTCACTGTTGTGGCCTCTCCTGTTGCAGAGCACAGGCTTCAGACGCGCAGGCCCAGCGGCCATGGCTCACGGGCCCAGCTGCTCCGCGGCATGTGGGATCTTCCCGGACCGGGGCACGAACCTGTGTCCCCTGCATCGGCCGGCGGACTCTCAACCACTGCGCCACCAGGGAAGCCCCCATTTCCCTATTGAAGCTCTCTGAGGCTACTTGGTCGTGAGCAGATGGTGTCCCAGAACAGATTCTCAGTGTGCGTTCTTGTTACTATGTTCAATTGTTGACACCATCTGTATCAACATATATGGACACGACTTTGATTCTGATGCTTAGAGCTCATGTTCACTCCTCTCTTCACCAGGATTCATAACTTGGTACAAAACTGGAATATAGGTCAGAGGTTCCGCTGGAATTCCACTTGGATCATTCAGCTAAGAGTCTGAGTGAAAAGGCTGTCTGCAGACGTGTGGGCAGAGTGAAGAGTACCAAAGCGACACCAGCAGGGACACCAAAAGGGACATTGAGGCCCTGGAGACAAGCAGCAGCAGCAGGAGACTGTTACCAGCTCGGCCTCAGAGAAGGGGCCCCTAGTGGGAGCTAAACCCGGGGAGGGTCCACATGCTCCCTTTCCCCGTCCTCCCATCTCCAGGAATTGCCCTGGCTACACTGACCTTAAGGGCAGCCTCTCAGGACAGGGATGAGGACAGCGATCGTGGAGGATGGATGAGGGATGGGAGTGGACAAATGGGAAAAACCACACAACCGATTCTCAGTACAGTCGGCCGGCAGGGCGTGCGGCAGCGAAGAGAGGTAACCATCTAACCTTGAGTTAGCGGCAGGAACCTGAGTTCTACAAATTTCGTACTGGAATAAAAGCTCGAGGGGCATCGGTTTCCGAATCTCCACCTCTCTAACCACGCCTGGCACCCCTCAGGGGCTTGGTTCATTGGTTAGCTAATTAAACACGTCGTGATGTGTGTTTTAGTCAAAACACATCTAGCAGACGTCTGTGGAGGTTTCCTGAGGAAGCAAGCAGTGGCTGACGGCCAGGCAACACGAGGGCTTGTGAAGAAGCGGGGAGCAGACGTTCGTCCGTGCTTCCCAATCCATGGAGGTGGACGCCATCCAGGGTGAGGGATTTGTAAAGGTCACGTCTGTAGCTGATGACGGCAGTTTGTGAGACCACCTCCTGCCTGTGAGGCTGGGCGTACTTCCTCTGCTCTCTGTGTCAGTGCATTCGCTGGCCTCTGTCTGCTGTTGCCCAGGTATTAAGTCAGGAGGCTCACTCACTCAGCCCCCAGACCCTCTGCGTACATGGGGCCTGTTGGCAAAATGTCTGCTTAGAGTTTGAGAATCATTTGATTTCAAGGAATATTTTTCAAGGTGCGCAAATATACATCACAAATATATGTTGGCTTTACTCTTCAGGCCCCTCATAAAATTTCTCCCTTCTGTACCAAGCCTTTGAAATATTATTTATAAAATAGTTACTGGGAAACGTAAATAGGTTTTCTCTCGTGCCATAAACCATATAACTTACTCATATATTATGTTTATTGTTCATCTACTTCCGTCACCATTGCTTCCTCACTCTACCTGACGAAATATAAACTTCGGGAAGACAGGGATTTTTGACTCCTTTGTATGATGATGTAGCCAAAGAACTAGAACAGTGCCTCACTCAGTGCTTGAGCCATAGATGTTTGTTGTGCAAATGAAAGGATTCCAGTGTTTGTTCCATGTGAGATGTTGTCCTACATGCAATGGGGACCACACTGAGAAACACACAGCCCCACCTTCATGAGACTTGCAGTCTGGTGTATGGGGAAGAACAGGGTTTGTTTCTGAATTACCCCCTACTTCCTGCAAGAGGAGAGGGGGTGAGGAGGAGAGTCAGAAGAGATGGGGAAAGGAGAAGGGTTGCTTAAATGCTACTTTTGAAGCCCCAGGTGGGAGCGGCTCCCTGGCTCTTCCTCAGAGCATCAGGAGGCCTGTGGTCGTCCTGTGCGTGTCAGGGGCAGTTGCAAAGGTGTTAACCGGGCTCCTTCTCTCCGTGGCTCCTGACGCCCCATCCCGTTCACCGCTGGGTTTCTGCTGTTGCTCTTTCCTCTGTCTGAGCTCTCTTCCCTCCCCTGCTTCCTATTTACCTAGCAATCTCCTACTTATTCTTCAAAACCCACCTGCTATGAGAGTCTCCATGCTTCCTGCTCATGTAAGAGCCTTCCTCTGCTTCAGACAATGATAATAATAATAGCTTAGGTTTCCTGAGGACTTAATGTGCTCCAGGCACTGTCTTCAAGAACCCGGAGTGCAGAAAAGCCCACGTACCGGCTCAGCCCACAGCTGCTGTCACTTCTCGCAGGTGTCTTACCCACCAGACTCTGAGAGGGAGAGTCACAGTGCCTGTTTCTTTGTATCTTCAGGTGCTGGTACAGTGCTGGGCATTTGGTAGATGCTTAATACATATTTGTGCCATAGTTGGATAATTATTCTCTTGAACTCCTAGATCCCTCTCCGCCTGTTAATCTCCCAGATCCAAGCCGCCTGGTACATTGTTTTCATGCCGAGAGATTAAAACAGTAAAAGTCTCATTGGTTTGGCATTTGAAAGGAGAATTGGGTGGAAAATGTAATGCTTAGCCTAAAGGGAATTCTGGATAAGTGAGCACCACCCTGGAGACAGCTTTCTAGAATCTCTGGATTTTCAGTTTAGTTGGCTCCCTGAAGGGGCTTTCAGCTGGGAAGCATGAGAGGGTGGAGCGGCAGCCGCAGGTTAGAGGCAGCTACTTTGTTCCGCCTGCACTCCCACAGCATTGGAGACCACGCTCAATCAGAGTGGGTCCTGTGTGACTTACATGACAGCTACTGGGACTCCGGTCACGGTGGGGGAAGAGAAGCGGGGTGAGCATCTGGCAATCATATGTGATGGGCTTTATCCTCACTGCAGACACCATGGGTGATGGACACACAGAGGAATTTCACTTTAACTGACAACAAAAACAACAGCAGCAAAACAACAGCCACAGTGACAGTCAACAGACATAGCCCTGACTTTTGCAAAGCATAGTTCTAGGTTCTTAATATATATAAATCCAATGATTATTTCAACAACCTTACATGGCAAATATTCTTATCTCCATTTTATAGATGGAGAAATTAAGGAACAGAAAGACAGTGAAACTTGCTGAAGGTCACAACTGGTAGCAAAAGATGAAAAAGTGAAAGGGAGACACCACACACACACAGCACAAACACACAGAAAAGAACAAAGTTAAGGAGGTAAGATTAAAATTTATACATAATATAGAAATAGAAAACAGAATAAAATATTTTAAATGTTGACATTTATTAGAACTAGAGAATTTGGAAGCATAACTAGGACAGGGTGATGATCCTGTCTTTAGTTAAAATTTTGACATTTTATTCATCATGAATGTTTTTGCATTAATTGTGATTTTTTTAAATTGCATTAAAATATTATTTATCTAGATTACTGAGTGGCTTGCCACCTCTTTAAACTTTATGCTTGAAGCAGATATGCCCAGTCTAGCCAGACACAGGTGGAAGATTTCAGACCTCAGAGCTTGAGAGCAAACATTCCGATGTGGTGATTTGTTGACGGGGAGCAGAGTCACCCAATACAGGATAAGATGCCTGAGGGAGAAAGACCCAAATCCTAGAGGAAAGTACTGGACTGGCAAAGCAGTGACCTCTTGGACTCCTGCCTCAACTTCCTACAATTCTAGGAATGTACTTCCTTTCTTTACAGCTGGGAGTAAAGGAAAAATGGTCTCTAAGTGAAGCTGAAAAGCTCCTTGGGACAGAAATTAAAAAATTTGGCTCAAGAGGAAAAATTTAAATCACAGTTTTGTGAAACCAACCTTAAACCAAAATTCTCCTGATTTTCCTTACAAGTTGATTATTAATTCTTTTTCTTGTGTGTGTGTGGTACGCGGGCCTCTCACTGCTGTGGCCTCTCCCATTGCGGAGCACAAGGCTCCAGACGCGCAGGCTCAGCGGCCATGGCTCACAGGCCCAGCCGCTTCGCGGCATGTGGGATCCTCCCGGACCGGGGCACGAACCCGAGTCCCCTGCATGGGCAGGCGAACTCTCAACCACTGCACCACCAGGGAAGCCCTGATTATTAATTCTTAATGAGAATATTTACAATTTGATCAACTAAAGTTTGATGCTAATCATCTGAGCCTTCAAGTTTCAGTAATAATGTCAAAGATCACTGAACACACATCACTATAACAAACATAGTAAGAGTTAAAAAGCTTGAAATATTGTGAGGATTAACAAAATGTAACAGAGACACAAAGGGAGCAAATGCAGTTGGAAAAATGGCGCCGACAGACTTGCTGGAGGTGGGGGAATCAGACGTATTGGGGGAGGACGCCCCCTTCTGGTGAGGATGTGGGAGTCCTAAGAGAGTCACATTCATCCTCAGCGAAAAATAGCCACATCATCTACAGAATCGTAGGATTTTAAAACCCTTTAGAGAACTGAGGACACAGAAGAACCTAAAAGAAGAAGATTCCAGAAAGTGAAAAGCCCTGCCCCACGTGGGCTGCTCTCTTCTGCACAGAGGGGAGATGAGGTGAAGCCACCCTACACGTGCAGGAGGAGCCACCGGCTGGGTTTCTCCTGCATAGGTGGCCGGAGTGGACTGGCCTCATAGGTCCAAATCCCAGGTGAACCCAGCCCAGCTGCGCCCACTGGCCACCGCCCTGCCTCAAGCCCCACACCACAGGGAGAGGGAATACGCTCCCCAGGCCGCAGGAGCACGGGGGCCTTCAGCACCCTCCCAGCCAAAGAAAGCCAACAAGAAGAATGCCAGAAGTGATGGTTTGGAGGGATTCGCTGGAAAGGGGCACAGGAGAACTTTCCATGGAGATAGAAACGTCCCGTGTGCTGTTTGGAGTGATGGCTGCCCAGAGGGTCCTCACACAGCACTATTGTAACTTACATGTCAATAAAAGCAAAGTATTGGGCATCCTGGAAGCTGGAAGTTGAGCATCTATAAAAGTACAAGTAAAATTTTCAAATTATTTAATAATAATTCATTAACTGCCATGATATTTTGTAACTTAATTTTACTTATAACATTTTGCACTCACTAGAATGGAGGAAGAAAGAAGCTTTAATTTATTGGAATTCCTTTTTTTTTCTTTTAAAAATGGCATAATTAAGGTTTTGATGAGAAATTTTCATTTTCCAGATGTACTAGTAAAATTTCACTTTCATATTAATTTCTCAATTTCACCCTCTGACACACACACAAAATCCATCATTTTATTTAGCTTTTATTTGTAACTTTGTCTCAATATCCTGTTCTTAAACTCAAAACTAACCTCCCATAAATATAAGCCGGGTGAAGAAGAGAGTTAATCTTCAAAGAGCTGTCACATAAGTCATCCAGCAAGATAGAAAGATGTGTTTGTATGCAAACTTCAGCTTTATAACTCTGACTCACTAAGAAATTCAGTGATTTAATGTGAAACAAGCCAGTTAAGAAAGTAAGCTGTTGGAAGAGGAGTGAATAAACATATTAAGCAATGTTACAATGAAATAGAACATGAGGTTCCTAAACCATAAGACAGTGAATTTGAATTTCACGTGGGAAGGAGAGGGTATTTTTTTTTAATTCAGTATGTAGTTTTAATTAAATTACAACTCTGAATTAGACATAAATCAACCAGACCCGTTTGGGTTTCATTTTTAGCACAAAGATCCTATCATCTTCAGCATTTCATTCAGAGCTAATTAAATATGGATTTATGGCTCTTGGTACCTTGAAACCAAGGAGGACTTCCAGAACATGCTGAGCCATTGAGGGGGAACTATTCGGGGGAAGTCACTGAATGTCAGCCGTGTGCCACAGCACTCTGCTTCTGAAAGCTAGATGTATTTTCTGGTGTGTAAACAAGCCTCCTAAACCTCTCATTGTTTCCACCCCTAGGAACAGTGGAAATCCACCACACACCGAGCAGCCCTCTTTCCGCCAACACTATTCCAGCACAGTGCTTCTCTCCCTCCAGAGCCTGCCTGCTTGGCATCCCTCTCCAGGGAGCCCCAGCTAAGCCAGTGTGTGTACAGTTTCCATATTCAGACATCCCCCCAACCCTGACTCCCGCCAGAAATTTGTGCTGAGGATTTTCAGCCCTGGTAGTGGGTTAATAAATATATTCAGGGTGAGTTTATTGAGTACCTTAAAAAGCAAAATGCCAGCTTCATCTCCTAATAACTATAATGTTTTCCTGGAGCAGGCATGCTGCGTATAGCTCACAATTGAACACTTTCAGGTTGGAGAGCAGAAATATACCAAGTAAAAACAACTTACTTCTTTCCGCCGTTTGCAGAGACAGAAAAACGCTCTCCGGGAAGTGAGGATCCAGGAGTACAAGAAGAAAAATACTGTTTTTAATAACGAATGGAAATTAAATACAGCAAAGCAATTTTTTTAAAAAACAATGTTGGTGTGTGCCTTGAAAGGGGTATGGCAGCTCTGAGACACATAGACGGATTTTTGTGTAGAAACAGCAGGAGGGCAGGCTTCCGGCTTTCTGGTGCCTCCTTATAGTTTTTGAGATACTGTGGCATGCCTGTAAACAAAACATTTTTGGATTTTTTTCTAAAAAATGACTAAGAACATAATCAAAAATGTTTTGATCAGAAAAGAGACTTGGTGGAGAATCCATTAGAAAAGGGGGAAACCACGATGTGGGGCATGTGACGTGGTGTGGAAAACAGAACAGAGGTGACAAGCTTGGAGGAGTCTGGACTCCCCCCTGGGAAAGCCTCCTAAAGACGGACAAGACCCTGTTTTGGTCAGTTGGTGACGTTTAGTGGTGAGTCGTCCTGGGCCCTGGTCAGGTTGTTTTGTACCTTGGTTCTAAGATTCAAGGTTTCTAAAATGCACGTGTTAATTATTCTGTAGTTTTCACTACACACACACACACACACACATACACACCAAAAATTTTTTTTGTTGTTTAGTAAAAGAAAAGAAGATTCCCTTTGAAACTCATTATCTACCTTGAACCAGAAAAAATCTAATAATACCATCAAGGATCTGTTGCTCCTGAGGTCCCCGTTCTGGGGCTAGGCGACAGGAGCCCCTTTCTCTGGCTTTACTTGCCAGAGGTATGAGCTTTCCTAGAACAGATCCTTGTACACAGCTGGGACCTAAATCCCAATGGCAGGGGTCTGCCGTGGTTTGTCCCTACTGCAGGGCCATCACCGTGTGGCTATGACTGGCCTTGAGCAGCCAGCTTTCCATGAGGGCAGGCGCTGCTTTGTGGGCATTTGAGTTACTCTTCCCGTTCTGGGCTACATCAGTCACTCTGAGGAGGAATGGCTCTCGCGTCCCTGTTGACACAGTGAAACCCAGGGAAAACAGGGAGTTTCAAACAGGGAAACCTAGGTCCCTGACAGCACGGGGCAGCCATCTGTTCATGTCCAAACCTGAACTGCATTTGGCCCACACCCACTTTTCAAGGTGGTGTCCAGTGGTGGGAAAGAAAGGTCGACTTTGCCTCTTTTTTTTTCTTTTGGCCCTAGAAACAAGCCCTTCCTTACTTCAGATTCACTGCTATAGAAAGCCTGTTTGTCTTTTTCTCTCAGTGATTGAGCTGGTAGTATTCCTCCCCTTCTCTGCCCACATCATGCTCTGAGCCAAATTCTTCAAAGAATAGAAAGACGTTGGCAGACTCAGTAAAACTTAACATTTCCAGAGTGTTAGAGGCGGGATACGGTCGAACGGCAGCTGTGGCGTAGAATCCCCTGCTGGACCCGTTTCTGTTCAAGATGGGGAATAGCCCAGTGCCTTTGGGAACAGAAGCAGGACCCTCTGCTTCCACCCCTTCTGGCCCGGGTCGGAAAAGCTGGCTCAGCAATGTCTAAAATCCTTGGCTACTGTGGTTGGTCGAGCCCCAGACTCCACGGAACTTTTTTGGCTGTTTGCAATAGCACAGTGAGTCATGCATTTCACGAGCATTTTTTAAAAAGGGGAAACACCTCCCTACTTGAAATGTGACTCTCAAGTGAAAAGAGACAGTGTCAAAACACCAAACAATTCCTCCACTCCTGGGTTCCTTTCATTCTTACTGATTCTCTTTTGAAGACTAGTTTTAACTGTTTGAAGCCTGAAACCCAATCCAGTTGTAAAGCAAGAAGCCAAGTTCTTTTTGTGCTTGCCTATGAACAAACAAATTACCACCTCCCCTAAGCTAAGGATCAGGTCCCAGGCCAAAAGAAATACAACTAGCTTTGCAGATTTAGATAGAAATGCACTGAACCTGAGCTTTAAAAAAGAAAAGAAAAAAAAGAGGAAAACTGGCTTGGCCTGTACCTTGTGATGTGCTGACCTGGAGATGGATGGAATGCAGCTCTCCGCCACCTTGTTGTTTTTAGCCCCAGATGCCTAATACCTAATACAGTCACTTTTCCATCAGGGCTTCTCCCTTTGGGTTTGAGTCTTTCTATAACCATCCTGGGCTCCTAGAGCGTGTAGAGAGTTATGTCACATGTGCATTCCCCTCACAAGGAAAAGTCCTCGGGTTTCCAGGGCTCACTTTCTGCTTAGGCTGTCTGACCCTAAATCAATCTCTGCATCCTTGCTCTTACATCTAACTGAGGTTGAGAACTTTCTCCCCAGAGAAAGAAGAGCAAGATCCAGTCAGATGTGGTACCGGCTGTTTTGGGTTCGATGATTCAGCTCGTTTTTTGTGGATTTCCCAAGATGCTTTCTGAAACTCTGTTGAAAATATCTGTGTGATCTTGTAACAAATTAAACAAAAGACAAACCACCAAGTGTCTGCCTGTTTGAATAGCATAACCACAAAAACTCTGATTCACCGGGCCCTACTGTGGAGGAGGAGAAGCCAGGGATGGTCATCAGTTAAGTTCTAACTTCCTCAAATGCCAGCTTACCGCAGCCCTCTCTGGGGCATATTGGAAGCTGCAGGGAGGGTTGGTTACATTTTTAGTAGCCCCCAGGACCACTCCACTATGTCTTTATATTCACACGCCTCCTTGGCTGACTGTACCCGGATGCACTGTTTGGCCAGCTTCAGTTTTAAACGGATTGGGAGATGGAGGGATGTGTGTTGTGTTTTTATTTTGCTTTAATTTTAGGAGCCAAACATCATTTTATATACATTTTCCTTAATTAAAAAATGATTCGTACATTTTGTTGCAGTCTGTTTTCTTCCCGGCAGCACACACCCACATTTCTTTGCCAGCTTACTCACTGAGCAAAACAATAAGCGCCAAATCTGTTTTTCACCAGCCAGGCTTTTCCCAGCACACTTCATGCAGATGGAATTTCTAGCACACCCACTCATTATGCCCTTCTTGTTGATGTTGATGTTGTCTTTGGGTGTTTTCTTTGGTCTGTAGAGGAGGGGTGCTCCATGCTCTCTCTTATCTCTCGGGGAACCATCACAACAAAGAAACATCTATTTCCAAGATGCACAGCCCTGCCCAACCCAGTGATGTGGTTTATCCAGCCATGACGCCTAAGACACAGATGCGCTCATTCACACACACAACTTCCTTTTCTGCATAATAATTACCTTCCTCGCCACTGGGGAGGTGATTCCCCAGTGTCTGGGAGATGTCCTGTCCTACAGGGTGAGTTTTGAAATGTGTGATTCTGCGAAGGAACCACAATGACAATACTCTCTGCTTGTTCTTGTGAAGGTTGTTTTGTTGCTGCTCTTGATATCACTATTCCTCTTCAGAAACAGGAATTTCAGCCTTTAGAGAATTCCCAAGTTAGAAGGAATGCACAGACTCAGAAAACTTTAGCGCACACACTGAGAGAGGCGGAGCACCATGTGTTTTGCCAAAAAACATCTAGAATTTCCTGTTTTCCAAGTCTAGGATGTAACTTTACCTTTATGGGTCAAGTTTTCCATGTTCCTGGAAATATGGAGCTTTCTATTTCTGACTTCTCTAAGGATTTATGAAAGACATTCAACGGGCTCCTTATAAAAACTAAATAGTGTTTTTTTTTCTTTTTTTTAAATTGAGGTATAATTGATTTACAGTATTATATAAGTTTCTGGTGTACAACATAGTGATTCACAATTTTTAAAGGTTATACTCCATTTCTAGTCATTATCAAATCTTGCCTATATTACCTGTGCTGTACAATATATCCTTGTAGCTTATTTATTTTATGAATAGTAGTTTGTGTCTCTTATTGCCCCTTCTCCTTCCCTCTCCCCACTGGTAACCACTAGTTTGTTCTCTATATCTGTGAGTCTTTTTTGTTATATTCACTAGTTTTGTTTTATTTTTTAGATTCAACATATAAATGATATCATACAGTATTTGTCTTTCTCTGTCTGACTTATTTCACTTAGCATAATATCCTCCAAGTTCATCCATGTTGTTGCAAACAGTAAAATTTCATTTCTTTTTATAGCTGAGTAGTATTCCATTGTATATATATACCACATCTTCTTTATCCAGTCATCTGTTGATGGACACTTAGGTTGCTTCTGTATTTTGGCTGTTGTAAATAGTGCTGCTATGAACATTGGGGTGCGTATATCTTTTTGAATTAATGGTTTCCTTTTCTTTGGATATATCCCCAGGAGTGGAATTGCTGAATCATATGGTAGTTCTGTTTTTAGTTTTCTGAGGAACCTCCATACTGTTCTCCATAGTGGCTGCACCAATTTACATTCCCACCAACAGTGTAGGAGGGTTCTCTTTTCTCCACACCCTCTTCAGCATTTGTTATTTGCAGACTTTTTAATGATGGCCATTCTGGCAAGTATGAGGTAGTGTCTCATTGTGGTTTTGATTTGCATTACTCTAATATCTAGTGATGTTGAGCATCTTTTCATGTGCCTATTGGCCATCTGTATGTCTTCTTTGGAATAATGTCTATTCTGTTCTTCTGCCCATTTTTAAATCAGGTTGTTTGTTTTTTTTATGTTGAGTTGTATGAGCTGTTTACATATATTGGATATTAACCCTTTATCTGTCATATCATTTGCAAATATTTTCTCCCATGCATTAGATTGTCTTTTCATTTTGTCGACGGTTTCCTTTGCTGTGTAAAGGCTTTTAAGTTTAATCAGGTCCCATTTGTTTATTTTTGTTTTGTTTCCTTTGCCTTAGTAGACAGATCCAAAAAAATATTGCTACTATTTATATCAAAGAGTGAGAGTGTCCTGCCTATGTTTTCTTCTAGCAATTTTATGGTTTCTGGTTTTACATTTAGGCCTTTTATCCATTTTGAGTTTATCTTTGTGTATAGTGTTGGAGAATGTCCTAATTTCATTCTTTTACATGTAGCTGTCTAGTTTTCCCAGCACTGATTATGGAACAGACTGTCTTTACTCCATTGTATATTCTTGCCTCCTTTGTTGTAGATTAATTGACCATAAGTGTGTGGGTTTATTTCTGGGCTCTCTATTCTGTTCCATTGATTTATGTGTCTGTTTTTGTGCCAGTACCATGCTGTTTTGATTACTATAACTTTGTAGCATAGTCTGAAGTCATGGAGAGTGATACCTCCAGCACTTTTCTTCTTTCTCAAGATTTGTTTGGCTATTTGGGTCTTTTACGCTGTGCTTTTTTAATACGATTCTTTGTCAGCTGGACTCACTGGATCTGAAACTATATGCACTCAGTTTCCCTTTAACTATTTATCTCTTTATCATGAAGGGGGAAAAGTGTATAAAGAATTTCATTTTATTGTTGAATGTAGGAAAATAATTTCTGACATTTAATAGTCTGTGAACAGCTAAAAAGTTATATTAAATATCTTATATTTAAAATGACTTAAGTCAATAGAAACCTAAATATCTTAATTTTCATTTCATATGGTCTTCAGCCATGTACAAATGGTAGAATATATAATCACATACCTACTATGTAATATAATGCTTTAGTAGTCATAGAGGGAAAACAGCAAACAAGTGGTTATTTTTATATATTTAAGAGCAAAGTCTCTAATGGCTCCTCAAAGATTTATTTTTATATATATATATATATACATATATATA
>NW_020174431.1:175628-231520 GCF_003031525.2 Neophocaena asiaeorientalis asiaeorientalis | reverse complement strand
TGTCATTCTTTTTTATGGTTGAGTAGTATTTATTTGTATATATATATATATATACATATATATATATATATATATATATATATATGTATATATAGATAGTTAGTTAGTTAGTTAGTTGTCTCTGAATACAGAAACAAATGCAAACACAGACTCTCAATGACATAAAATTGAATGCTATAGAAACTCCCAAAGAAGTTGGTCACAAGTCTGAAATCTGCTTACTTCTTCTTTCAAATCTCCAAGGAAGTTAGTATGAAAATTAGTTGAAATATAGCCTTATGAGCAAGACCATCTACTCTAGAAATTTCCTCCATCAAACTTAAAATCTAAAATAGAAACACTGTATGCTTTCCTTGATAAGTCACCCTATAATTTTTCTGGAAAATGCTCAGACGTGTCACCTATTGTTATAGCAGAATAGTCCTGTGAAAGATGAAGATACTCTTCTGGCTACCTCCCTGCTTAAAAACAGAGGAGATGCAAATACTCTGTAGCAATGCTGTTAGCTGGAGTGACCCTGAATTTTCCCGTTTTTGTTCTATCATTCTTATCTCCCGTGCAGATTCTAGTGTAGGCTTTAATTGGCTTTTACAAGCCCCTCTATTTATATACATTCATGTCTCCCCTGTTGAGTTTCTATTTCTGAAGTTTGTTTAATGCTGAAATTAAATTTTTACAAGCAACATTGAAAAAGACTTCCTGCCTTGAAATTAGCAGCTGCTGCAAGCTCTGCTCACGGGCCAGTGACAGCTCCTTTTCTCTCAGTGGACTTCTGTCTGGTGGCAGCTTCTAAGTGTCAGATTGCCTTCTATCTGTGTGACCAAGAGAAAGTTTGTCAGGAGGAGGTTGTTAAAAATGCATATCAGCTTGATAGTCGTAAGACTATAATATTCATAATGTCATTTTGCTGATGACAGAAACTTAGAATTTGAAAAGTAAATCTTTGCTAACTTTTGAACGCATCCCATACTAGTCAGATAAACAAACCAATCCAAGTTAACTCCAGAACTCAACTGTCATTACAGTCTTCCTGCTGCTTAGAAAAAGATGGTGGGTTAAGCAAACTGTAAAGCTGGTATGGAACAGGAGGGAGGAATATTCCTCTGAGTGGGCATGAAGGACAGTAAAGTGAATGAGTGATTATGTGCTGATCTTTAATTAGCTCTTCTTTCCAAGCAGACACAGAAATTCATTTGTGAAGTTCTTTTCTTTCCTCCTTGATGAGATTTTAATAATCATTTGTCTTAACAAAGCCTGGAAAGGTGTTGAAAGAAACAAATGAGCTAATGGCTGTGAAAGCACTTTTGGGAGAAGCTATATAAATACAATGCTGCAACCATCTATTTGTGAGATTGGGGAGGGAGTGGCTGGTTTCACGTGTCTGGAAATACCTTCACTTAGAATTTTGTGTCCA
This sequence comes from Neophocaena asiaeorientalis asiaeorientalis, assembly GCF_003031525.2. Lineage (NCBI taxonomy): Eukaryota > Metazoa > Chordata > Mammalia > Artiodactyla > Phocoenidae > Neophocaena > Neophocaena asiaeorientalis. Next base: position 230,106 of record NW_020174431.1, on the reverse strand, counting down.
AGCTACTGATCACTTTTGATCATTAAACACGCACATGTGCATGAACACATACAGTATGCATGCAATTAAGAAATACTTTTCAGAAAAAGCTAAAATCATTACTCTACACTGATTGAAAGAGAATACATGTTAAAGAATTTATGTAGGGACTTCCCTGGTGACGCAGTGGTTGAGAATCCACCTGCCAATGCAGGGGACATGGGTTCGATCCCTGGTCCAGGAAGATCCCACATGCCACGGAACAACTAAGCCCATGTGCCACAACTATTGAGCCTGCACTCTAGAGCCTGAGAGCCACAACTACTAAGCCCACGTGCCACAACTGCTGAAGCCTGTGTGCCTAGACCCTGTGCCCTGCAACAAGAGAAGCCACCGCAATGAGAAACCTGTGCACTGCAATGAAGAGTAACCCCTGCTCGCCACAACTAGAGAAGCCGGCGCACAGCAATGTAGACCCAATGCAGCCAATAAATAAATAACTAAATAAGAATTTATGTAACTCATATGTTGTGAGGAAACCAGGCAGATGTGACAACCCATTCAAAGGAAAAGTCTAAACAGCACAAATGCACGTGGAATAAGGGAAGGTAGAGATCTACTGGAAGTGGGCACAAGACTGGAGAGGATGGGGTGGGGAGGAAGCCAGTTAAATCAGTTACTTCTAACTTACAAAGAATTACAAAAAACCTCAGACAATGCACAGAATTAGAATCTGATAACCCTGAAGGATGTGCTCTATAGGATACAAAACTTTCTCTACACACACAAGAATATAGAGTCTTTACATCAGGGACTGGCAAACTCAGGCACATGGGCCAAATCCAGTGCAGAGATGTTTTCGTAAATAATGTTTTATTGGCAGCCAGCCATGTCTGCTCATTTATGTCCTATCTGAGGCTGCTTTTGGTGCCACAGCACATTTGGGCAGTTTCTACTGAGACTGTCTGGCCCACAAAGCCTAAGATATTTCCTGTTTGACCCTTTATAGAAAAACTTTGCTGGCCCTTGCTTTATATTAATACACAGAATTCTAGACCATATTTAGCTAATTGTGTATTTATTTCTTAGTTAAAGTGTATCCATACCTTCTTCTTTGCAGTGGAGTTTTGCCTCCAGTAAGCCAAAAGTTTGTGATTGTCATTAAACATAACAAGCTCTTTTTATTATATCTTGAATTTTGCTAAATGTTTTAGTTTTATCAAGTTGGCAAACAAAGATATTGCTTTCTAAGATCTTTGGAGGTATTAGTCTAACTGTGGGATCTCTACTATGAAGGGCATATTTAGGTAATTCATCAGTCTTGGATGGCATAAATTATATGCCTTCAAGTGTATGGAAGACATTTGAGTGATAGCATTTATGTTATCTTCATCATCCTTGTATTCTTCATTTTAATCAACTTTATATTCTGCCATAAGACAGAATATAGAAGTCTAAAATCTCTAAAAAAGATGTCACCCAAATTACAAAGGTCAGAGTGGATGCTTTTGGGGCAGCTGAGAAACTGTTCCACATTTCCCTAAGATCACTCCTAATCAATACAACTTACTTGTAATAGGGTGGGCTAGTTACTATAAAAAGCAACCCTAAAATAAATATAAGTAATATCCTGAAATAAGTAATAGCTTCAACACAGAAAGTAGCATAAGAACACGCAGAACTAAGTCAGTGAGTGTGTTCTTAGTTGTCCAACTTGTACACAAAGACTCCGCCATCTTTTGCGTGTAGCTTCTAAGGTCCTCCTTTGACCATCCTCATTTTTTCAAAAGTGAAAAGAGTGTGGAGGGGCCTCAGGGGAGGGTCTTATGGGTACAGTTCTGCTCGTATTCCTTACTAAACTGCACTAGTATGGATGCCTCTGACTGCAAGATGGGCTAGAAAATGTGGTCCCAAATAAGGGCAGCTCCTAATGTGGGTAGGAAGTATGGACGGACGCTGTTGGTGATGCTCTCACTTCTGCCTCTGCACCCCCGGTACAGGCAGTTCTCCTGGCTCCCAAAGCCGTTTCCAGCTTACCCAATAAAGCTTGAGATTTCTGTAACAGCAACATGATGTCTCCAGCTCTGCAGTTAGCAATACTGATTTTAAAATACAGACATGCCTGAAGAGGAGAGATAATGATAGGAAATAATTCTCATCATGGTGCAAATAACTTATTTTAGCTTTGTGTTTTGATGTGATTCCATGGATTTAAAGGGGAAGAAAGAAATGCTGGGAGACAATTCTTTGTGCACCCCTTCTGTTTCTGCATGCTCTGTGGGCATTTGTTCTGGACACTCTTGATGGATGTTTGTAGAGTGAAGAGCTTTGGGAGACAGTGACAATGTCTCTCTCTGAGAAAGGGGCAAGTTTGCTTACAGGAGCATGGACGGGATCCCCCTCTGGAGCACAGGGCAGGCATGCCCCTTATGAAAGATTAGGGATTCCAAGCTTTGGCTGTGCTGGTTAATCTTATGTTTGGACCCGACTAACCACGTAGTGTCCATTTTAAATATCATTTCTGACTGTGTCTGTGAGGGTGTTTCTGGAAGGGATTAGCATTTTAATTCATAGACTGAGTAGAGTAGATGGTCCTCCCCGATGTGGGTGCACACCATTCAATCCATTGAGGGTCTGAATAGAACAAAAGGCACAGGAAGGAGAAATTCACCCCTTTTATCCTGCCTGACTGATTGAGTTGGGACCTGTCCTCTCATCTTCTTCTGACCTTGGACTGGGACTGGGACTTAAACCATTAGCTCCCTGGTTCTCGCGCCTTTGGACTCAGACTGTCACACCTCCGGCTCTCCTGGGTCTCCAGCTTGCAGGCGGCAGATGGTGGGCTTCTCATCCTGCACAATCACACAAGCCTTTTTCTATAATAAATCTATCATCTATCTACCTATCTATTGATATAGGTGATGTAGATACAGATATGGATATAGATATCACTTATTAGAGAACCCTGACTAATACAGCAACCTGATGCATGTGCCTGTATCACCTGGGCCACTTCATGGTGCTCCATGGGGACTGGAACTTTAAGGAACCAAGAAAAATGGGTGATATTCAGGCAACTGCAATTTCTGTGAGTAATAGATTGTCCTTTACCTCTGACCCAGGAATCTCACATCTTCTGCCTGCACCCATGAAACTGTGGGAGGCTAACATTTTAGCTTGCAAGGAAGATAGAATCACAGACCTTTCATAGCTTTTGACAAGAAGAAATCATCACAGAAATAGAAACAAGTGACAGAGAAAGGAGATCTTTTTTTTTTTTAATTGTTACCTAGAGCCAGACTAGCCTTGCACCAGTTTTAGGATAAATATGCAATGAGTACATTTATTATCTGCACCCTTTCATGTAAGAGCCTAGATCCACCTCCTTCACATAAGGGCAGAGAAGCCAACCTTGTTGCAAACATGTTTCTTGCTCTATATTCTTGGTTTAGAGGCAGCCAGTTATCCAAGATTACTTATTTAGACTAAGTCTATTATTTTCATATTTATATTCCTCTATTACACTTTTATGTATACCAGCCACACATATGATTCCAGATGGTTCTTTAGAAGTTAATAAAATTTGCTTACCCATAATGCATCTTAACCGTGGACTTACCTAAGAACGTGTAAAAATACACAGGAATACTAAAAACCTGGAATGGCTGCAGGACCACCTCTCTCCGGAAGGAAGCAAATAGCAGACCAAGATATATCGTCACAGGCCCTGAGTGTTCAGCCTTATCTGAGGAGTGGGAGCAAGATTCTGAACCAAGTTCTTAGTCCCGACAGTATCAGATGCTGATGACATTACATCAAAACAAGGATCTTGCTAAATGTTAAATGTGGAAATACAAACTTTGAGTAAAAATAAAAAAGGCTGATGTCTCCAGGCCAAATACAACACATGTTATCTCACCAAGGTGACTCCAGGAAAACTCGTGGGCTCCCAGTGATGGAACTGGCTTAGGGTAGTAAAAGTAAAAATGGCTTCTTAGAGTCTCATGGACTCAGTCAGTTAGTTAAATGGATTACCTGCTAGGCTTGCTTCCCTAAGAATCTACTTGATACATGTAGGTATGAGAAGGGTCATTTTTCTATAATCAGTTTCATTGTTTTGACTCTAATCTGAAGCAAATTATCCTTCTTCAGAGATTTAATCATGTAGGTACTTTCCAAAGTCAGAAACATCATATTATGCCAGCATATAAAAATCACATTCAGCTCATGTGTCTTGGTATTTTTGGCTATACTATGGCCCTTTCCAGTTTGTGTAATCACTAGATAAGACAACTGTGAGCTTATCGTCAGCTAAGAAAACAGATCCAGGACATGTGTATTTATAAATCGAAGCTATTACCGTCAGTCCTGAGTAACTAAGACCGAAGCATACATCTCTCTTTCAATGAACACCCCTTTAGCATCTCCAGAACCAATGAGCATTCACCACGACAGATTCCTACCAGTGTCACTTTGAGGGGGAAACTTTGAGTGGGAAATAACAACTGGAAGATGCTCAAGTTTTCCTAAGTCTACTGCCTAATTTTTGTCAAATCTAACACAGCATCGCCATTGATCAGATTGTCTATCACTATGAAGTAGAGATTTCCCAGCAAACCTGAGAAGTACGCACTGTGGTTACCCCACGTTACCAATAGAAGCAGACACAGGATGATTACTAGATGTCAGAGACAAGACTTACATACACGTGCTTCTGCCTCCTAAGCAATAGGAGCCTGGAGCAGGGAAGAGCAGAGGACACCTCTGGAGAAACGGAACTGTGGTATCTGAGAAGATGGCAGGGAAATACCAGGAAAATGGGAAAAGGTTGGGAATTTAATCTCATAGTCATTTGCTGTCTCTGGAGTTGACAGACCCCTGACTTGCCCGCTGAAGATTACCTTGTACAAAGAGAAGGTGTTGGGTCACCAGAGACTAAGAGGCTGTTCAGGCGGCCCTGGTCTGTGGCCTCACTCAGGGAATTCTTTGGGCATTTCTTCAGAGGGAGAAGCAGCATCAACCAGGCTGAATTCTTTAGGAGTTAGTGGGCTGTGGGCGAGTGCAATATGGACAGGCACCTGATAGTTTGGCAAAGACGGTTCTGTTTGGAATCAAGTCAGGAGAGTGCTGTGTCTTCAGCACCCATGAGAGCTGAGGACGGGTCCCTGCAGGAGCGTCGGGTGGGCTGTCATCTTCCAGGGCCTCTCAGGGGCACCTCCCAGAGGGTGTCAGAGAAACTGGGCGGAGCCTTCAGCCAGGGGAGCTCTTGAGTAACTCGATGTGTGAATGCACTTCGGGAGTAAAGAAGCGGAATGTTAAGTAGGAGGTTTCAAGCTCAAGAATTACAGAACTGCAGCCTAGTACTCAGTGAAACTGCCTCATGTACTTGGAAAATGACGTACGATGCAGGAAGGTGACAGGTTGAAAGTAAAGAGCAAATACCATAGTGGCAGGTGACAGCAAGTTGAGGGAGAAGCCTGGTGTTTGGTGCCTGCTTCCTCTCTGGAAGGAGCTGTGAGGTTTGAGTCTGAGGCAGGGTGGTGAGCACAGGAGTCACAGAAAACACAAACACACGTCACCTAATGGCAGATGGACAAGGCAGAAGGAGACTGGGACCGATCCCTGTTCAGGGCTTTCAAGTCTCAGAATTGGCCACGATTTAGGGAGTCATGGTGTGGCATCCTGTCAACCAGGTTGGACTGTGTTTCCCGTCACTGGAATGATCCCCTCAAGCCTGTGGGCGAGAGGAAGAGATGCCCCGAGGCACAATCCCCTCGCGGAGCCGTCAGGGTATTTACATGGTCCAGTGCTGCCAGGACATGGGTCTCAGGCTCTACAGCTTCTTGTTAATGTAGCTCTCTTGCATTTCTTAAATCCATTTTCTTTCTTTAAATTAAAAATAAAAGTCTAGTTCAGATGTGAATAGCTTAGTTTGTTCTAAGAATATTTTGAAAATGTTCATCTCTAGACTTGCAGCCAGATCCAGCTTCTCCCAGGGCAACGGTTCCCTGAATGGTAAATGCCACTCTCAACCCAATTATTGAGGAAGATACACTCTCTACATTCTGCCAGAGAAGCTTAATCCCCCCCACCAACCCCCATATGGAGATGTAAAGGAGGAAAAACTCTTGAATTTATTCAGCATCTACTTTGTGATTTTTCTTTTAAATATGTAGAGTATTTTAAAAGTTTCATCGCTAAAATTGCTGAGGGGGCATCAGAGCTACAAAAAACTAAAAGCATCTATTGAATGGCATAGAATTTTGGGGCCAAAATTTTGATTCAAAGATCTCACGTCACTTTAAAATGTTTAGATAGGTGATTATGTTTTAAAACAATCATTTGAAGTGTTGATGCTGTAAAACGTCAGCACTGGAAAGAGTATACGTATGGGGTCCTTGTGCTGCTTGGCCATGAAACAGAAGGGGAGCCAAGGGGCGTCATGGAGAAGGATGCTTGGCTGAGAAGCGGGAAGGATTCTCTAACCACCTTGCTGACAGTCAGAGGAACAGTCTACTTGTGGAGGTGGCCAGACCAGCTGAGCAAGCAGCTGTCAAAGATGCAGAGGGAGGTTCTTTTTCTGTTGAGTAGGAAACTGAATTACATTCACTTAAAGTTCTACTAGGTTCTGATATTTAATGCACATGTTTCATAACATACGGACGATATTACACAGCACTGCTGTGAACCTTCTACTTGAAAAGGTCCGCCGCCCCCTGAGCAAAACCCTGAGATACATGTTTCAAAGTACGTTTCTGTCTGATTTTAGGAAGGTAATATGGTATATTCATCATATTTTGTATAACACCCCCAGCAGGGGCTGAGACAGTGTTCTGTTTTGAAAATACAGTATTTTTGTACCTAATTGTGTTCATATTCAGAATAAATGACAGATAGATTACTAGGAACATGATGCAAATTCTGGTTAGTTTTTGCTGCCATTGAGTTTGGACATGAATATAACTTTTTGTTTTGGTGTCAGGGCTGCCCATGAGTAGCCCACGTTTTAGGTTTAGAATTAGACTTAACCAGAATTTAACCCTCACCTTCCCAGCTAGTAGCTGTGTGACCTTGGGCCAATCTTTTAATCAGTTTCCTCACAGGCAAATGGGCGTTACTAATCAATGTCTGTTCAGGATATCAAGGTGGGGTTAGGAAAGGTAAGATGTGCCCCTGTATATAGCCAAGGTCCAAACCTCTGGCTGGAAGTGAAAGGTATCCTGTTGACACCGGTCAGAGGGAAACACTGAGCTCGCCAGAGTACACACTGTTTCTGGAGCCAGAGCTCTTTGAAGTAGCATTTGTGTGTTTCTTGTTCGTACACAGTACTGTGTATCTAGTTTCCTTAAATTACGTTGGATCACACGAAAGAAAGAGAAATTCGGTTTATAGATAACAGACTCCCAAACCTTTGGAAAGGAGGCCCTGGCACCTCTCTGGGTGAGTGGTCCTGCCAACACAGGCAGGGACAGGATGGCCTCGGGGCCACTTCTTTCCCAAGTTCTAATGAATTCACCATTTCTGGCCTTCTCAGTGACAGATGGCAAATTAATAGTGATAATAGTAGTAAAATAATTATGATGAAGAAAGCAAAGATCCTCATTGGAGTGAGATGCCAACATGACACAAATATCTCAAATAGTTGGTGTTGAATGAAGTGATTCTCTCTACAGCCGTCTTCAGATTATCCTGTTACACTTGTTTGTAAATCCCTTTCCCAAAGCTGGGTGTTTTCATTGTCCTGCAGCCATTGCTGCAGAGAAGAAAGCGCTGATTTGCAGCAGCTGGGCTCCCTCCTGGAAGGAAGGAACAGGCCCTGCCTGGCAACTACCCACCACAGAGAAAAGCCTGTGGCTGTTGAGATGAGGCCGGGAAGCAGAGGAGCCTCGGAAGCTCCCTGCAAAGCACCTTCCTGGCTGAGCCCTCTTAGTAATGCGAAACAGGCCCTGAGTGTTATTGCAGGCAGAATCCTATTTTAATCTGCCCTCCTGACTCTTGGAATGTTAAATTTAACTGCACTTTGGAAAGCTCCAGCCCTTTGATCTCCCCTCAAAGTGGGCCAGCTTAGCCACCAAGCAGAAGCTCGACATCTTCCAGCGTGATTTTGTAAGTCAAGTATGCTAAGCATCCTCACTGATAAATGGGAAAGCAGGTGCTCATTCCCTGGGGATCCTGTGCCTACACGAGGGCAGGGCGGCAGCGGAGGACGGTGGACGTTGGGGGCTTCCCCAGAGAACTCAGCGAGCACATGGAGCGAAGCATCAGGAATCCCTGCTCTATGTGGGCAGCCAGCGTGCCTACTGGTGGGCTCGAGCCCCTAACCGACACAGCCCAGACTCTGTGTGCCGAGAGTGACTCTGTCATTACTGGGACGGAGGGGGTGGGGGGAGGAGGAGGGGCAGGGGCAACCTCCTAGTATTTGGAGTATCCTGTGGGCACTGCGCTCTGTGCGGTTCCTTCGCATGACTCCAGGGAGGTGTCACCCAGCGGAGCCTTGCTGTGGGGACTGAGCGATGTTCAAGACCCAGCGGGTCTTTGCAAAGAGGTGCGGGAAGAAGAGCCATCCCCTGATATGCTGCTGGAACCTGCCCGCGGCTCTTTGTTCCTCGGGATCCCGGAAAGTTAGGGCATGTGAGGATGCCATGAGTCACCCCGCCCAGCTTCATAAGGCTAATCCCGTTCTCCATGATGTGACTCAGGTCATGAGTTTGTGATCCTCTGAGAAAAAGTGTGTGTCTTACAGCTGTGGTTACTGTAATGATGCCATGCTCCTTTGCAGTGACTGTCACCTGAGGAACATGCGGCACCTCCAGCATCATTAGCTCTACCACCTTGTGCCTTTGCAGTGACCACATGAGCCACGATCTGTCTCAACTCTCCGCACCTCAGAGACTTCCTCGTAGGGGTTAGTGATGAACGAAGAACCTGAGCACGTTGACCTCCAGTCCCTTCTTAGTCTGGGGACAACAGTACACTGGAAAAAAAAGAAAAGGAGTATTATTTGAATCCAGTTTTTAAAACTATTCTATTGATATTAACAAGGTTAAGAAAAGGTTGATTCATTGAGTCATCCATCTTCAGGGGGAAAGAGCTGGAGACACAAGGGGAGAGTGATGGAAAAAACTAATGTGGAGGTTCGGGAAGTCTTTGTATTCTGCACACTTGTTTCATGGTTCATTTACATTCCTGGGGAACCAGTGTACCAAACCCGGACTCGAGGCCCGAGCTCAGCGTCAGGCGGTCTTCTGGTCATACTTCTCCCTCCCTTCCAAGGCGTGTAGCCCCGGCTTCTGTTAACCTGAGGGCCTGCTGTGGGTCCAGAGAAAGAAAGGAAGAAAGGAGGAAAAGAAAGAAGGAAAGAAGGGAGGAAGGAAAGAGAGAGAAGAAAAGAACAGAAAGAGAAAAAAAAGGAAGGAAGGAAGGAAGGAAAGGAAGAAGGAGAAAAGGAAGAGAGGGAGAGAGGGAAGAAAAGGAAGAAGGAGGGTAGCTGGCTGTGAAGAGTGTTTAAGAAGTTTGGGGAGGTGTCTGCCACTTCCTACCTGTTTGAGCAAGTTATACAGCTTCTCTCTAGTCTCGGTTTCTTCATCAGTAAAATGAAAATTATAATCACTTGCTATATATATGATATGATGTACAGTCATATCATATATATAGTCATATATATAGTCATAATCTGATATATAATATATGGTGATATATGATCTATATGGTATGATAAGTGACATATATACTTCTAGCCTACTGATTGGCACACAACTTTAACCATTGTTTCTATTCATATTAACAAGAATAATAAATATTATAGGGGCTTCCCTGGTGGCGCAGTGGTTAAGATTCCGCCTGCCGATGCAGGGGACACAGGTTCATGCCCCGGTCCAGGAAGATCCCACATGCCGCAGAGCGGCTGGGCCCGTGAGCCATGGCCGCTGAGCCTGCGTGTCCAGAGTCTGTGCTCCGCAACGGGAGAGGCCACAACAGTGAGAGGCCCGGGTATCGCAAAAAAAAAAAAAAAAATTATAATTGCTAATAATGTCTTACAGTGCATACTTTCCAGAGGAATAATTTTTTAACAGTACACTCTTGCAGCAACTTAAAAAAAACAATGTCCACAGGTGAACTTTTAACAGAAAAAGAGAGGCAGGTAAATGTAGAAAGAACTTTGATTGAAGAAGACTTCTTTTTAGTATCCCTCAACCCCAGGCAGATATAAGGTCAACCTTGAGGAGGAAGATAGCATTAAACCACCCAAATATGCTGCACTTAACAGCTCCAGCCAAGGTTTGATGAGATAAAATTTTATATTATCAACTAAAATGTAGTTCTGAGATTAGGATAGATACCACATAACCTTCTGTCTCCCTGGAATTCTGTAGCCAGACAATGATTCAGTGGGGCTTCATATAAATTGTTAATGATAAAAATTATCTAGAGATTTAGAGTCTCACTCTAAAGCTTTCCTAGAATAAAAAGACCTAGGGTTTTTTTTCTGTTTTCTTTATTCCTTCCCTATTATCATTAATCTGGTTTTTAATCACCCCAAATATGATGGCCTTATGGTTGCACACGTTTCCTAGCTGTCCAGGAGAGGTTGGTGCCTTCCAAGCTGCCTGTTTTCCAGGTCGTCACCCATCAGGGATCTCTGTGCAGATACAGGAATAGTCTTTCTGAATAGGTTCTCCTGCTGCTGCTTCTCATCCATCTGCCGTTTTAGTTTAAGCTTTACAACAAAAAGTGTTCTGCAAAATCCAAAGGTAAGCTGCAGTCAGTATTTCAAGAAAATGGATGAATTGAAGCTTCTGCACATAAAGAAATCTTGGATGTTGGTTAGTGACCCTTTCATTGAATTGGGGGCAACTTCTTTTCCTTTATAGGGAAGAGGATAATTAGCTTGATGCTTCCTTTCAAATGGAGACATCATTTGACCAGGAGCCTTCAGCTTTTCTCAGCAGTGCACCCCAAAGATGCTTAGGTCTAGATGTTACCACTGGAGTCACAGAATGCTAAGCCCATCATGGGCTCCACTGCAGTTCTTACCTGAAATTGCTAATTACAGAGCCCGAAACACAAGCTGACAAGTGAACGTTCTCCACCAAATGCTGTCTATTAACCTCTTCCATCAAAGGCGATTTTTTCAATTTTAATAATGTCATTATGAAGAGCAATCAGTTATACTGAGCCTATTTACAATGTTTATGAAATGTCCAAAGTCTCCTAATAATGCATTAGCACTGAGCCAGCTGGAGTCCTGTTGACAGCAGCAGTTAATGGGAATCCCTGTAATAAATGACAGGGCCCCTTCTCATGGCACGCATGGGATGTTAGCATCTTCCCTGGAATTCTGTTAGCATCTTCCCTGGAATTCTGTACCAACCACTCTAGGAGTGCAAGTTTAATACTGGCATGCCCTGTTTTACCAGTGAGGAATATCTTTGGTTTGGGGAGGGTCATGTTTATTTATTGTTAGAGCAAAAACAGTGTCACACATTTCGGCTACTTAAAAAGAATGAGTTCTTCTCTTCCAAGGGTCAAAGAGGTGGTGAGAAAGTCTGCTGTGAAAGTCCATTCCTGTCACTTCCTTGGCAGTCGTGTGCTCAAGCCCTTATTCATCATTTCTCTTATCCTTTGTACCCAAGTGGCCATTCCCTCTCATTAAAAGCCCAGGAGGGCTAGAACTTGCTGGATGAGGGTGAGACGATCCAAAGGAAACCCAGAGCCTGGGTTTAAAGAGCAGACAGTCATTTGTAAATAATGAGTAACCTTTGAAACCAGCTGCCCTTGGGCATCTGTGGAAAGTGGAGGCATCTGGCACCCTGGTTTGCTCATCCGTCCTCTGATGGGTCATCCTCTGGATCAGTAGACGCCTCCCACAGGGACCTTGGTGCTACCGTTGGGGTGCTGCATCAGCACATCTGCACACAGGGCCCAGAGGACTAGAATCCTGCCTTCTCCATCTTTTCATCCAACTCAGATCAGTGAGTGCACTTCACTGAGCCTTGATAGACACCTCTGGTGTGATTATTTTATGCTCTATTGCAGCATATTGTAAAAGGAACGTTTGTCTTCGTTGTAGGGACAGCACTGGGCTCTCAGTGTAGCTCCACTTTCTGACCTCAGCAAGCCTCATTTTCTGAGCTGGAGAATGAAAATAGCGATACGTTCCTGGTCAGTCTAATGGGATAGTTGTGAAGAGCAAATGCAAAGATGTGTGTTCAGGTATCTGAAAAAGCATAAGCCATGAAGCAAATGTGAAGTACTGTTTATATTCTTCTGAAGGGTAGCAGGACATGCAACCCCACAATATGCCACCTGAGCATAAGGACTATTTTGAGCAAAATGCACTTAAAATAACACCAGGTGCAAGAAGGGTGCTCTTCCTGGAAGCCCGAGAGAGGACTCCACGTGGAATATGACCCCCCTGTGCCTGGAGGGAAGTAACGTTCTCATCCTGCAGGACAGGGAGTCAAGCTGAGAGCACTCTGTACAAACAGACCTTTTAAAAATAACTCTCACATTTCTCAGCCTCCCCATGTATTTTAGTTACTTTTCTGCACTTCCTTCTCTTTGTTCAACCCAGTATAAAAGCATTCAGGTTTGTCGCTTCTTTGCGTCTTTGCTGCCTGTGAAGGCTTACCTAAACCTATAGTAAATGAACCTGTATGCTTTTCCCCTCTTGATTTGTCTTATGTCAGTTTAATTCTCAGGCCCAGGTGAAAACCCTGTGAGGGCAGAGGTAAACTTTTGTCCCTTTACACTTCTGACCCTTCCCCTCAGAAGTCTCAAAATTCTCAGTAAGCCAGCCTTTCTCCTTTCTCCTGCCTCTCCTACATGTCTACCTGCCTCCCCTCCCAGGCCTACATAGAAACTGTACAAGTGAGATGGGAACAGGCACCTCTGGGGTGAGACAGGCAAAGCCAAGTCCCCAGAGAGCCCTGGAGCACTGTCACTTCGGTCATTCCACCCTTGGGGCTACTCTTTTGCAGGCAGGATCAGACGCCTGATTTGTCTGAAGGCTTCTTTCTTCAAGGGCAGACTCATCAACCTAACTGCTAGGGGTTGGGATGGATTCTTGTCTTACTGCCAGTGGTGTCGTCCGTGGGACAAGACATCTGGTCCCACCGGACTGGTGTTTGGAGATGTGCACGGCAGTCAGCAGGAGGTCTGGCTGACACAGACTCTGAGCAAGACGGGGCAGTTGGTGGGTCAACCGTGCGTGGCCTCAGATAAGCCTCCAGGACTCCAGCGAAGACACTCCCCAGGAGTCACCTCCAGCCTCCCGCTGTGACTTTCTTCTCCTAGGAAACCTCCAAGGGACCCACCACCATTCCTCCTGGGACCTTCTCTCTTAGGCCCCACCACGGTCCCAGACAGTAGGATCTGTTCCGTCTCTGTAAGATGACTCATCAGTTGTGGGTTGGTTCCTAATGGTTAGAGGACAGTTGTATATCATCCTGGGAAAATAATCCAGAATGGAAAGGGAAAGGAAATTGTTTAAAATTCCAAGCGGTCAAGCATTACTACAGGAAAGGCAAACTTGAACATATTCTTAAAATTCTGACTTCATATCCATTTTGTCAGACCGTTTTTTCTTCCGGTTGGGTCCCAGTGAAATCATATGACTGTCACTCAGGGAAGACACGTTCTGCTGTGGGCCCCCAGCCACCTACGCCTCCTGTCCCCAGAGGAACCTCAGTTTACCTCGGTTTACCTTACCTGGGAGAGGACTAATTGGAGCGGGTTCCAGAGACACGTCCTTCTAATACACGAGACCTAAGAGTGGCTATTTGCCTGGTGATACACGTTTTTCACCCCCCTCCCTCTAGGCTGAGCTGGGAGACTATTTCCTGGCAGCTCTGCTCAGTTAAAGACATTTTCTGATAAATGGAAACTGTATTTTACTGGATTCTTCATCCATAAAATTAAGTAGTTAAACTAGATCATCTGTTAGGGATTTTCCAGCTCTAAAATGGTACAATTCCGTGATTTTATGGTGTGGTGCTGAGTGTCTTTTATTTCATTTTGCTCAGTAAGGATTATGCAGCCTCATCACGACTTGTCAAAAGAAAGGGACATTCTGTCATGCCCAAGACAGGCTCAGCATCCAGGCTTATATGCTCCATAGCCAATGTACACAAATAATTCTCTACAACATTTAAACCCCAAACAATTAGGAATGTCCAAAGTCAATCTCAGTGTTGTGTTCTGTGCTCATTCACTTAAATATAAATCTTATTTGGAATGTACTTTAGTCGGTCAAGAGCAACAGCATAATTTCAAAATACCTATAATATAAAATCAGCATATAGTAGTACATCGTATTTATCTGTCCTGAGGAGCCCATCAAAAGACACACTTTTCAGATGTTGAGCCTTTGCCTAACAATGACAATCTTATTAGAGGCAGTTGCATTAGAGATAAATGGTTTATACGTTGCAATAATGTATTGGTATTTAACTTTTGTCCTAAGTGGCTATTTTCTCTTTCTATAAAATTAGCAAGAAAAGGACCACTAAAAATCACCAGTTCAGATTCAATGTGTGTCACGCGGATGAAAACACAACCTATTTAAAGAAACCCAGATGTAGTGGCGGGAGGGTGGGTAGGCAGAAGTGGGGAAAGACGCTCATCTCTAGTTTCCAAACTCAACTGAGGGGAACCCTCTCCTGGGGGGCCTCTAGGAGTCCTGATGTCCGGCCAGCAACCTGCACTGACTGAATCAGAGTGTATGGGGGTGGAAGTCAGCTTTACAGGTTTTTGAAGATTGTACTATTATTGCCCCCATTTTGCAGGTGAGAGAATTGAGGCACAGGCAGGATAATTAACTTTCCCAAGTCTGCACAGTGAGTAAGTGCAAAGTTGAGCTTCACATCCAGGAGGCGTGACTCCAGAGCTGGTGCTCTGTATTGCAGTGTCACACACCTCACATCAAACTCAATATGAAAATATCAGAAAATGCAAACTAGCAAAATGCCAAATAAGAAGAAACTTCAGATCACACACACTCAGAGGAGATAGTCATCTGCCATTCTTGAATTATTTCCCTTTGGAGGGGGTCTTAGGTTGTATATATAATATGTTAATGACAGGTTCAGAGAGTCGGAAGCTGGGCTAGTGACTAGATATTCATATGGTGAATATATATATATATATATATATATATATAAGCGTTTAACTTGCCTTGGATGCGTTTTTGCAACACCATTTTAAATGAATGGAAGATGTAAAGAAATGTGTTCTTCTCTAGAGCCTCCAGAAAGAGCACAGACCTGCAGATACCTTGAGTTTAGCCCAATGAGACCTGTGTCAGATTTTGAATTCCAGAACCATGTGATGGTAAATGTATACTGCTTTCAGCTACTAAATTTGTGGTAAATTGTTACAGTAGCAATGGAAAACTAACACACTCACCAAAACTATGTCTTAAGATTTTTTCATGTTCAACTTTGATAAGGCAAAAAATGCGTTGATCATTTTGTCTTGATTGACAGATTGTCTTGATTTCCTCCCATGATCACTGTTTACTACACTATAAAGTTACTGGAAATGTCTCTTCCTCTCTAAGTTCTCTGGATCTCTTCCTGTCTTGTACCCACCTACCTAATAGTCCTGCACCATGCACGTTGTCTACAGTGACATGTCTATGAGCTTTTAGAAGTTTTCGGTGCTGCTTATTTTGATTTTTAAGGTCATTTTAAATTCTAAGTCTCCTTTTCAATGAGTGGCTAGTGTACAAAGTAAGACAAGAGTCAGAATTTAAAATAAGACTTTGCCTTTATAAAACTGCATTTCAGGAAGGAAGAAGGAAAATAATCATTGGCCAATAGTTTGGAAATCTCCACACCCCTCCCTTAGCACATCAACATGACAACCTTTGTTTGGATATAAGTACAACCTCCGATGACCCCCTCCTAGAAGATGCCCTGAGGTTATGTGGGGAGATACTGAGAGATAAGAGCCCTTGACACTCAGCAGGGTGGGAAAGCCAGCCCTGGAGGGATCAGTAGGCACACTCCAAAGAGCTGCTTTAGGAGGACTGACAGTATGAATTTAGGGTAAAGTTAAATATCTGACCAGAAAAAAATATTAAGGGTCGCTACTTTCATCGAGAAACATGTTGACATTTAGTGTTGGGGAAATAAAACAATCCTGCCAATGAAAGAACGCTCTGCACCAATATAGATGAGAGGAGTAATTTATTATAGAACAATTCATTATCAAATTTACAGGCGTGCAGGGCAGCACAAAAGTGACGACAAAGTCTGGACAGGATTGCAGGCATTTATATGGTAAAGTAGAAGAAAGAACAATTAAGACTCCTCTTGTCTCCTTGAGCTGTGAAAGGACGGGTGTTGAGATGGTCTCCTTTAGAGAGCTGGGAGCTTAGTCCAGAGGTCCGGGTTACAGTTCCCAGGGGCAGATGACCTCGCATTGTGAAATCAGAAAGTTACCCTCTTATTCGCCTATGACTTTCTCAAGGAGCCAGGCTAAACAGGGAAGAGATGCTCTCCCCAAAGAAAAATGGCATCGTTTACACTTACAATAGTGCTGCTTTATGGTGGAAGTGTTGATTTACTCATTACTGCCTGAAAACCCACCTTTCTCTTGCCAGATATATGTCATCACCCAGCTTCAATGAATCTGATACTTGATTAAAATGAACAACAATAGACCTGTTGAATGTTACCTGTGTCCCTGAATTTCTTATCGATCTCTGAATAACTACCCTTTGAGTGGGACTTTCTTGGCAATTCTCCTATTAACAACACTATATTTCTCTTGAGAAGAGCTTTAGAATGACCTCTATTTAATAGTAACCTGGGTTCAATTTTAATTAGGCTATAAGTGGTAAATATTTGTTAATAGACTTTAGGGTGAATAATTAATTAGTAAAAGACTGCTGTGTTACTGACATTTATGTGACCAGTTTAATAGATCAGATCCAGTAAAGTCTCAGTGAAAGCAATTTTTTCTAACCTAATTGTTAAAGATTTAAGATATCTACAAAACTGTTGTTTAAAAAAATAATCACACTCTGTGATTTTTCTTTAAAAATTTATTTCTATTTCAATGGCTTGTATAAAGAAGATATTCTTTTTATTTTCTTACATTAGTCCAAATGGCTGTCTTATTAAAGCATAATAAACTAGAATTATACAGATTCTGTATTTTATCCCTTTGTGGTACTTGTTTCTGCTAGAATATTGTTTAAAACAACTTAGGTTTTATTTTATTCTTCCAATGGATAAAAATTGTATAATCTGGAAGTCCAGTTATTTTTTAACAGTTTTATGGGGGTCCAATTTACATACCATAAAACTCACCCATTGCCATTCAATGATTTTAAATAAATTTACAGAGTTGTGAAACCATCCCCAGTCCAGTTTTAGAATTGCAGAAGTATCTCACTCCTCATTCCCACCCGCAACTCCATGCACCAGGAATCTTTTTTCCTTTTAAAAATGTTTACATTTTTAAACATGGTAAAATACACATAACATAAACTTTGCCATCTCACTGCTTTTTTTCTTTTTTTATTATATAAGTTTCAGGTGTAGAGCATTGTAGTTCAACATCTGTACACACTGCAGTGTCATCACCACCACAAGTCTTGTTGCCCTCCAGCCCATACAGTTCACACCCTTCAGCCATTTCACCCATCCTCCAGCCCTCTCCCTCTGGTAACCACTAATCTGTTCTCTGTATCTGTGAGTTTGTTTTTGTTTTATTTTGTTTGTTTTGGGGGTTTTTTTTAGATTCCACATATGAGTGAAATCATATGGTATTTGTCTTTCTCCATCTGACTTATTTCACTAAGCATAATACCCTCAAGATTCACCCATGTTGTTGCAAATGGCAGGATTTCATTCTTTTTTATGGCTGAGTAATATTCCATTATATATATATATATATATCTCCACATCTCCTTTAGCCATTCATCCATCTTTGGACACTTAGATTGTTTCCTTGTCTTGGCTATTGTTAATAATGCTGCAATGAGCATAGGGGTGCATATATCTCTTCAAATTGGTGTTTTTGTGTTCTTCACATACATGCCCAGAGTTGAATAGTAGTTCTCTTCTTAATTTTTTGAGAAATCTCTATGCTGTTTCCCATAGTGGCTACACAAATTTACATTCCTGCCAACAGTGTATGAGGGTTCCCTTTTCTCCACATCTTCACCAATCTTTGTTTGTAGTCTTTTTGATGATAGCCATTCTAACAGGTGTGAGGTGATATTGTGGTTTGATTTGCATGTCCCTGATGATTAGGGAGGTTGAGCACTTTTTCATGTATCTGTTGGCCATCTCTGTCTTCTTTGGAAAAACGTCTATTCAGGTCCTCTGTCCATTTTTTTTAAATCAGGTTGTTTGTTTTGTTGCTGTTGAGTTGTCTGAGTTCTTTATATATTTTGGATATTATCCCCTTATTGGAGAAATGATTTGCAAATATCTTCTCCCATTCAGTAAGCAGCTTTTTTGTTTTGATGATGGTTTTCTTCAGTGTGCAAGAGCTTTTTTAGTTTGATGTAATTTTTAATTACATTCATTAAGTTTTGCTTTTGTTTTGTGGATTCCGATGCACAAAAGCATTGCTAAGACCAGTGTCAATGAGGTTACTTCTCATGTTTTTGTCTAGTAATTTTATGGTTTCAGGTCTGATATTCAAATCTTTAATCCATTTTGAGTTAATTTTTGTGTATGGTGTATGACAGTGGTCTAGTTGCATTCTTTTGCATGTGGCTGTAGAGTTTTCCCAACACTGTTTATTGAAGAGACTGTCTTATCTTCATTGTTTGTTCTTTGCTCCTTTGTTGTAAGTTAATTATCTAAATATGTGTGGATTTATTTCCAGGCTCTCAATTCTGTTCCATTGTTCTGTGTGTTTGTTTTTGTGCTGGTACCATATTGTTTTGATTACTGAAGCTTTGTAGTATAGTTTGAAATCAGGGAGCATGATACTTTCAGCTTTGTTCTTGGGAATCTATTTCCTATCTCTATTGATTTGCCCTTTTTTGGATATTTCATATAAATGGAATTATATACTATGCGGTCTTTTGTTTCTGGATTCTTTTCCTTAGCATAATGTTTTTAAGGTTCATCCAAGTTGTAGCATGTATATGTAGTTCATTTTTTTTAATTGCTGAATAATGTTTCACTATATGGATTATTACTCATTTTGTTTATCCAATCACTAGTTGTACATTTGGGTTGTTTCCAGTTTGGGGCCATTATGAAGAAAGCTGCAGTGAACATCTGAATATCTGTCTTGGTATGAACATATATTTTAAATTCTCTTTGATAGATTCCTAGGGTTAGAATTACTAGGTCTTATGATATATTTATGTTAACTTATTAAGGAACTGCCAAACTGTTTTCCAAAGTGGCAGTACAATTCATATTCCCATTAGTAACATATGAGAAGTTCACGTTTCTCTGTGTCCTCACTGACATTTGTTACTGTCTGACTTTTTGATTGTACCTGTTCTAGTGGTTGTGCAGTAGTACCTCACTGTGGTGTAATTTTCATTCTTCTGATAACTAATGATGTTGAGTGTCTTTATATGTGCTTCTTGGCCATTGGTATACCTTCTTTGGTAAAATATGTCTTCAATTATATTTATATAGTATTAGATATGCATTACTTTAACAGCATCTCGTATATTCCACAGATTTTTAAAATTCATTTGATTATATGTGAATAAACATTTATTATGTGTGACCTGCTGCTGGGCTATTTGCTTTATAACATTAAATGAACATCTTCTATGTGCGATGTGTCAAACTAGTTGCTTTGTCAAATACTAAAAATAAAAATCCTTAATTCTTGAGGACTATATAGAAATAACCACACCAAAAAGTAGATGATTAATGAATGTTGCGAGCTATAAGAGATCATTGTATGCAGCGTTTTGTACTTCAAAGGAAGAAAAGAAATCTCTCCCATCTTGATAGGAGGGAGCTATCAAGGCAGGCTTATAGAGGAGGCAGTATTGGGACTCTATTTGCAGAAAGGTTAGACGTTCAGTCGTGTAGAAAGCAAGATGGAAAGAGTATGCATTCCAGCTTGCACAAGTAACAGAGGCCTAGAGCAGGGAGAAAACACTGTGCATATATGGAGAAACATGAATAATTCAGTTGAGCCGTGCTACAGAATACACGAAAGGAAGTCATTACAAAGTTAGGCAGGGTGCGATCTTGAAGTACTTTGAAATGCTGAGCAAAGGAGTATGTGTTTTATTTTCACGAATGGGGAGCCATTCAAAGATTTTCAGCAATTGAGGGTCATTATTAAGTTGTTTTTTGGGAGATTATTCTATAATTTATATATAAGAGAAGGAAGAGGAGGGAGAAAAAGACACCACCTAAAGAGGTATGACTTATGAGAGCCTTAACGGAAAAAAAATAATAGAGGCAGATGGAACAGAGGTTGTAGCAGTCGAATGTACGGGACTCAGCAAGTGACTGGCTTGTGGAGACGAGTGGTAGGAAAGCCAGAGGAAGCCCTGGGGCTTGAGTGGTTGATGAGAAACCGATTACGGTTAATGGGGTGGACAGAGTAGGGGTTATGTGATGTGTTTGGCTTGGAGCTCTTAGACTTGAGGTGCAGGTGGGCCACCGAGTTTCTGTAGTGACCTTGGAGACCCAGAGCCGTAGCTCAGCAGCGCCATCAGGATGGAGACGCTGTGGAGACGGAGTCGTGGAGGCCGCAGTGCTTTGATGCGGGGCGCACTCCAGCCCTCTTTGAAGTCCAAAACCCCACTGATACCAGACACTCACAGTTCTTTTTGCTGGAAACTGTAGGGCATGCTTCTAATTTTCACAATGAATTTAGCGCCGGGATTATAATTTTCCTCTCTGCTTTTTCCCCTGATTTCATTCTTCGGTGATTTGAGGTGACCCTTGAATTCTCAGTGATAATCCCTCCAACACCCTCTCCAGCGTTTTGTTGGCCTCATCTGTTCTAACCACCTCCATCTCCTCCCCACTGCAGCTGCTCGTGCACATGACACCTCGGAACTGGTATCCTGCATACTTATTCTTCTCATGATGGCTTTTCCAGAACACACGTAATCAAACTAAAATCCTCCCCAACAGGTCTGTCCCTGTTTGTTTTAAAGTGTTTATTGTCACTCACTCTTGAGACAAAGATGAGCATCTGCAAGCATGTATAAATATACTTATGGGTCTACCATGTACCCAGAACATTTTTTCATAAACGTGGCCTCCATTGATCCTCAGAACAATGCCATGAAGATGGGCTGTGGCTGCATTTCTCAACAGGGTAATACCTGCCAGGTATCACTTCCTGAAATTGATTCTGCACATCCAGGTGGGAGATGACCTAGTACATCCTTAGTGAAACCCTGAGAAATCAGAGGGGAGAGCGACTTTAGGGAGTTACCATGATGAGTCCCCACATAACCCAGTTCAGCTGGGGATGCTGCTCTGAGAACGCAGAGGAATTCCTCGTGGCATGGGGCTTCGCAGGCTTTAATCCATGCCAGGCAGCTCTTTTTAAGGTTCACTGTATCACCAAGTTTTAATTAGATTGCCTCCTCCTCCTCCTAAGAAAACACAGAGAAACAGAGCAAAAGACCAAAACCAAAAAAAAAAAAAAAAAAAAAAAAAAAAAGAGAGACTTTGGAATCCCAGTCAAGCTCTGTAAAGATCTTCCAAGTAGGAAAAAGTCACAGCAACAAATCTTCCCTTCCCCCATCTTTCCTCATCAGTGTAGGGGTCATGTTGGCTGGTGGAGAGCTGTGCATCATGGCAGCAAACCTGGCTCTTTGCCCTCTTTTTTAAACCAGTTTTCTTCATGAACATGTTGATTTATCTTGTTCCCATAGCAGTGTGTACGCTGTAGGTCAGAAAGCCAATGTGGGGTTTCTGAGGATGGCTGGGGGTGTTTTTACCAAATTCACTCTAGTGAGTCCTTGGCAAGATGGTCACCAGGTCCCCAGTCTGACTGGTGAACCACAGTGGCGTCCTGGGTACCCAAGGATTCGTACTCACTAGAACCTGCCTCTGTGGTTCTCTGAAGCTCCCCCTTTCACAGACAGCATTACCCTGGAGAGTGCTTGCAGGTCTGCCTAGGGGAAGGCTGGGAACAATATTCTCTGGGCGTACGTGTCATGTCATCTCAGATGCTTCTGGATTGTGTACTTGGCACTCAGGCACATGACCCAGAGTCTGTGACCTGATCCAAGCCTGAGGATTGGGTGAGAATGGGCACTGTTGAGCATGGCCCCTGGAATCAGGCATCAGTTTGTCAGAGAGAAGCACTTTCATTTCTTCGGATAAAGTGTGACTTCAGGGGCTGTCCATCTTTAATTAATTAGCCACCACCAAAGTCCCTGAGGGTGAAGCCTCTCTCCCTGGTCCTGGTGTTACTGCCCATGTTAGGGGCCTTGCCTTCCACACCATTGGCAGGTAAGGGCTGCTCAAAAGCTGCTCTTTAAAAAAGTGCTTTGTGACCACCTAGACGGGTGGGATAGGGAGAGTGGGAGGGAGGGAGATGCAAGAGGGAAGAGATATGGGGATATATGTATAGCTGATTCACTTTGTTATAAAGCAGAAACTAACACACCATTGTAAAGCAATTATAGTCCAATAAAGATGTAAAAAAAAATAGAAACCAAAAATAATTAAAATAAATAATTTGGTATTTTTCAGTCTCATCAGAGGAGGGGAGGAGGACTGGTATGGCTGGCAAGGCAGGCTCAGCAGAGTTGGAGGGCACAGAACACTCAACTATGCAAACGTAGCTCCACCCCAGTTCCTGGGTTACCACTCTTATACAAAAAGTACATGCATCAGTTGCGAATTTATCAAGCATTGTAATGTAATTAGCACGCTAAATGAAAGTGTGCTTTTGGTTTTCAGTCATTGTAGCTCTGTAGCTACAAGAGAACAGATACTCTTTTAGCACAGACACCAGAATCTCATGAGTTTCCTCAAGTTAAGATTTAAAGATTTGGGCTTGTTTCCCGCTGTCTCCAAGTGCAAGTAGTCAGCCATCCAACCCAAGTGTCCTTGAACTCCTTATGCCCTAATTCAATTCTACAATAGCAGCAACTGAGTTCTCCAAAGCCAGACCATCAGGGATACTCTTTTCTAGGTGAAACCCAGACATCATTACTGAGCTGTTCTGTCGCTGCATGTCAGGGGTTGCCAAATTCATACCTGTGGTGTTGTGATGTAATAAGACATACATATTTTGGTCTTTGTCCCTGGCTCCTGACCAGAGCTTCTCAAACCCTTGTGATTGCCTAAGTGGTAAGAGCGGTCAGAGCGTCTTTGGTTATATTTGCTTTTTGTGCCCAGTTCCTGAAATAGCTCCATGGTGATAAAGGTGAAAGGAGCATTTCTGTTATTCGTAACAAGCCCCTTTCAACCACATCTGAGTTTGTGCTGAGGTGACTTTTGGAAGCACCTAAGGATGGGGACTGTAAGAAAACCCCACACATTTGGTGTCAGAAGTGTTCTGTGAGGAAAGGAAACTAGCGTTTTTTGCTTTAAAATCCCTTAATACAAGTTGTATTTTTATGCCTTCTGCCTCAGAAAAACAACCCCAGACTCCCCAGATTTCCCTGGAGCCTGCTGCCGGAATAACCACCCTTGGTACCAATTTCTCTATCAGTCAAAGTGGTTAGTTGCAACCAGCAAACTCTCAATGGTTTAAAAAGAAAATAAATTTTTGAAGGGCCATTGGGTGGTTAGAAAGTGGGCAAGAGCAGCCAGAGGCTAGGAGCCAGAGCCTCAGACAAACGTGTCCTGCAGAACCGGTCCACGGGGCACTGCCAACACCACCTGCCTGCGGGGCCCTGGCTTGTCGTCCAGCATCACCAACACCGGCCGCAGGAGGCTGCCAGTAGTGCTGGTGGCCCTGGGGCTGAGTGTTGCTCTACAGCTACTGAATCCCTTCTCCTTTCTCTGGCTTCTTTGCATCTCCTGCCGTGTTAGCAGCTGGGGCTGCCATGAAGCCATGCTGGGGACTGGGGGGCTTGAACAACAGTAATTTATTGTCTACACTTGGAGGCAGATGTCTGAGGTCAACATGTCTGCAGGATTGGTTCCATCTGAGGCTGTGAGGGAGAAGCTGTTCCAGGCCTCTCTCCTTGGCTTGTGAATGGCTGTAGGCATTTCTTCCCTCTGTGCCTGTCTGTGTCCAGATATCCGTTTTTATAAGGATGCCAATTATATTGAATTGAGGCCCATAGTAATGACCTCACTGTAATTAATTACCTCTGTAATGATCTTACCTCCAAATAAGGTCCCATTCTGAGATAGTGAACCAAGGACCTCAGCCTATGAATTGGGTTGGGGGGACCACAACCCATAACACTAGTTCCATATACAAAGTGTCTAACAGGGATTATATGATCCCTGGCCTGTTCTCTAGTTTGGGGAGGGTGACGTGGAGAAAGGGTAGATGCAGACTTTGGGTCTTCTTTAGTGGAAGGTTGGCTTTCCTGTCCACAAAGTTCACACAGTGGGGAGTTCCTCAGCCTTGGGAAGGGGTCAAGATCCTGTACAGCTGAAATTTCCTATGTCTGTGTGTGCCAGCTTGTGTATAGCGTGTGTGTGTTTTTGTACAGCGCAGACATCATCCTAGCTTTCAGATGCAT
This sequence comes from Neophocaena asiaeorientalis asiaeorientalis, assembly GCF_003031525.2. Taxonomy (NCBI): domain Eukaryota; kingdom Metazoa; phylum Chordata; class Mammalia; order Artiodactyla; family Phocoenidae; genus Neophocaena; species Neophocaena asiaeorientalis. The sequence goes on along the minus strand of NW_020174431.1, from coordinate 205,502 downwards.
TGCTGTGTAAAAGAAGAGTGATCTAACGTAAAATTCTTCATGGTGGGTACACTTGTTCTTTATTCCCATAACCTAGGCATCATTAAATTACCTTTTACCAATAGTTGGTGAAATCGGTGAGATACATAGGAATAAGATTTATGAAGCCACTGAACATACAGCTATTAAAATAGATAAAGCAACATCATCTACTGAAATGTGAGCTTGACAGTGAAAAGTGTGGGCCAGCTTCAGGAATGCTTCAGAAATGTCACGTTTTTCTTTTGTAACCGTACCATAGGTAGCCCAAATTTACTGTGATTCCAGTACCTTTAGAGAAAAGCATATTTAGTCCCTTTTTGTGTCTCTCTTATTACTGCCAATCTTGGCCTCAGCTGAGTGGCCCATATGAGGGATCTAGTCTCTAAAGAGTTCTGAAACTGTTGATACGTTTTTTTTTCAAAATATTGATATCATTAAGATTCCAGTGAAAGCATGATTTCGCCAAAAAATTATGTGGTTCATCATTTCTTCAGGAAGCATGTGTTTTGTGCACAACTCTGGAATGCTTGCCTTGGGTTATAAAGCAGAGTTATCAGAGCAGATACTTAATGCCAAACCAACATCTTGCAACCGGTGTTTTCATCAAAAATATACCTGAACCATGATTCAACTATGAACAAGATAACAGGGAACAGAAAGTCACTCATATGTCAATATCAGAATAAATAACAGAAATAACCAAGGAAAGGTGGGATTGGTCCAGGAAGACTTGTAGGAGTTTTGAGCTAGGTGTAATAAAACATGATTACTGAGTGAAAGGAAACTGAGGGCAGAGAGAAGTAGGGCTTCGTTAGGATAACTCCATCTGTGGCCACTCTAAGTCCACCTGCCTGTGAGTCCTCAAAAGGCATCTTCTCAGGCTCTTCCTGGCATAAGCCAAACAAAATCCCAGAATACTTTTTTGATATTTACAGATTTCATAATCCGGTCCTTGCCTAGACAAATATTGACCACCCGCGGGGGAACCACCAGCTTTGCTTCTCAGCAAGACTGCTGGTCCCTGTTCCCACCCACTGCCTCCCAGAAAAGCCTCCCAGGGCCTCTGGAGACTGGGGCACAGGCCATCTTTTCTGGCTCCCAAAATAAGACAGGAACTGCTTGGGTGGTAGCCCAACGGATTTTGAGAAACCTGATGTGGGTCAGTCATTTGAGGATTTGAGGCTAATTTCAAACCTTTCAGTAAACATCAACCCTCCCAACTCTGGGAGAGATACAGATACCTACCCAGAAGACTACGTAAACATGTTTTCCCTGCGATTGCTGTACTTCCTGTATCCAGTCAAGCCAGAAAGACCACAAGTGCTACCTTTCTCACAGTATTTTTCCACTTCTTGGCTGGGTCTCAGCCCGAACATGGAAGTGCAGAAATAAGCAAGAATAATAAAAGCAGGGCCCCTTCCAGGAAACGTGCAAGAGGAATTCACACTGTTCTCTTCAGCTTCACTAGCAGTCACAGCAATAGAACGATCCCTGGGTTTTATGCCCTTGTCACGTGAGTGAGAATGTCTGGGAAAGTGACAGCAGAGAAAACGTGCCCGCTCCCCAACTTCTCAGGTCCTACAAGACCAGAATTGTGGACTTGGCAGGTTTCTAAGTCAAAACCTCTCATTTTGAGTTAACTGAGGTCCATAGAAGTGAACCGTGATCACAGCTGTGCCAGGGAAAGAGGTCAGGGCTCCTGGCTCAGATCCCGCCGGAGCCACGTGGTGATGCTCAGCCTGTGGCTGTCCCCACAGCTGCTTCTGTTGCCCTCCTCACACCCGTCTCCTTAGATGTCGAAGGCAGTGGGAGATGCACAGGACCTCGTCCCACATGCTGTGAGGGACCACGCCTACTGGAAGTGAGAGGTGTGGGGAGATCCAGTTTCACCTGATCACTTAGAAATTCAGACTTTTGGAGCAATAGCAAATGTTTGACTTCTCTGTTTTTTCCATTATTATTGTGCCATTCAGTCATGATGAGAGTGCCATGACCTCGGGCATGTAGCCTCGGTCTTCTAGTCTGTAAGATGGTGATCATCATGGAACCCACTTTATGCAGGTGCGTGCTCAACAGCACCACTGCTGTTAAATCGTTGGTATTATAAATCAGCGGTATTTTTCCATGGATAGCGTTTTCTGATAAAATGTGAGCAATAGATCGAGGATACAGGGCAGTATGCAAAATGAGGATAGGAAGAGTCCGTTGTCCTGGGTTCATTTGAGACAATGAGTGAGGACTCGAGAGGAGTTGGTATAATTCACGTTGCCTTCATCCAGCTCTGGGCGCTCTCTGGGGAACCCAGAATTCCAAGGTCCATAAACAAGTTCAACAGAAATCCCTTCTTAAGCATATACTTATGGATTTCTGGCATTTAAGAGAGAATTATAAAAAAATGGAATGTTCAGAAGCCAGTCTTTTTAACACATTTGAGTGCTTTAAAAAAAATAGAAAAACAAAACACCACATACTTCTTACAATCTTAAGAGCAAGAAGGTAGATCTTTTCAAATTCAAACAAAATAAAGTGAGAAACTGTGAACAGTATTAGTGTATTTGAGGGAATTCTATTGATATTACTGCAGAGATTTTAAAATACCAGTTGAGAGCAGAAGAAAAGCCACCTGTCGGTGAGGTTCATCTGCACACAGTAACCTGAAAAAGTCACGTTCTTTCTCTCATAAAATTCTAAAACAGATGATTAATACAGCCAAGGACTGAATTAGGTTAATTAATTTGGCTAATTTGAAATAATAATGGCATTTCGACAGCATAATTTAGTCTCAGCTCAGTGATGAAAAACGGACTTCAAGAGATCCTTCCCCAAGTGTTTCAGTCTTGAAATCATTTCAGTTTCATGTTGCTCTAATTAGTCAGTCCAATCACAGGAGGAAGGAGAGGAAAATACATTTCCTCAGTTCATGGTCAGTCATTCTATGCCATGTGGACGTTAGTTCTCTTGCTGCCCACTCGGGGGCTGGACCGCTACCGTAATGGACGGTAATGGATGGACAGGGCTCGGGGGAGACAGCGGGGCTGGTGAGTCCAGGGAGGGAGGACTTCACAGACACATCACTCTCTGCCTCCGGGAGTATGTCCGCCCCAACACAGGCAGCTGAAAGCAGGTCCGCTTATTCATGACCATCTCCTTCAATATTATGTGAAAAACCAAGCAGAGAGTGGCCAGGCCAAAATCAAGGGCGAGATCAGGACACACAGTCGCATGCCTGGCCCTCCTTTTACCCGGCTGGGCTCTCCCTTGCTCCTCCTGGAGCTCCCCCTCCCCTCTTGCCCTCTGAACTCTCCTGCTTTCTCCAGGCCTGCTCTCTCTTCCTTCTCCCCGAAGCTGGTCTGGTCTCAGAGCCCTCCATCCATCTCTCCTCTGAACCTCTGAGAGCTTACGACCTGTGCCACTTGCAAAGCCCTGGGCCACTTGCAAAGCACTGAGTTATTTCATTCGCCATGTCTCTCTGTGTGTGCAGACACATGTCATGTCCCCCCATGGAGGGGGCTGAGTCCATCTCTTAGGGATCTGCTTAAGTGTTTGGCCTCTGGTTCCCTCTCTAAGAGCAACATCATGAGCTCTCCTTGCGCAGACTTCGACTGAACTACTTGACTGATTCTCAGGCCATCAGTAAAAGTAGGAGTTGCTTGTACCATGCTGTTCATTTTCTCAAAATATCAAGTTACATTAGACCCTGGGGTCAACAGTCTAGAATCACTCTAAATAATTCAGATATAGTGAATTCTGAAATGTAGCTGTGACCTCAGGAAATGTTTCAAATACAAAACAAGGGCGGTGCTGTTGGTAGGGAACATAAAAACCATACTAAGGCGAGTCCATTTATCTCTGGACATATTTCAAATGGGATCTGGAAGGATCTGGAGCAGGTTTGAAAGCCGGTGGTTGTCTGTCGTCTGGGACATCAGTGTGAACATGGACAGCATTGCTGCATGGGTCTGTACACCCTGCTTTTCCAGGGATGTTAGAACACGTGACCAGCAAGGGAGGTCCCAGCAGGAACAAAGCCTCCACAGAGAGCTCATCAACACTGTCCTGGTGGAATTTGGCAGCCCTGCATGTGGAGATGCAGGCTCACTGTCCGAGGGCCAGGCCTGTGTTGTCTAGTCCTGCTGGCTTAGAGCTGTATTTGCATTCTCATTGTGGCATTATCCATCTCTCTTTTCCCTCTTCTCTAAAACTTAAAATTCCATCTCAACTAAAATTAATGCTTTTTTAGTACAAAACACTTATCCTAACCATCCTTTCATCAATTTTCAAGAATTGTGTTAATGCAACAGTTGGATAATAATGACCCTTTTTACACCAAAATAGTAGCTGGTGACCGATTTACTTTCAAATTCAAAGGAGGAAACAAAACAAACATGCAAATAGACTCATTTGTTCTGGGACTAAGGACCAAGTCATTCCTTTTCTTACTTTTCAGTGTAAATAATTCCGGCTCAAAAGCTTCCTGGCAGAAAGCTGAGCAGGAAGAGAGAGAAGAGGTGGCTCGTTAAGTCTTTGAGGCCATGGGTGCTGGTCCGCCATAGCCTGGACCCAGGCCCTGCCCCACGGGCGTCGTGCCCGGGGAGGAGAGTCCTCCTCTGGCTCCCAGGCCCCCCTGGGCAAAGCGCCAGGAATGAGCGGGGCTCTGCCCCCCACCCCGACCCTGAGGGCATGGCTGGTGGGATAGAACCGGGCCAAGCTCAGTGCTGAAGAGTCCTGATCCCATCAAGGAGAGGCTGGTGTTCCCTAATCGCGGGGATTAAGGGTCCTGGATCCCAGGGCAGAGCCCAATCCCAGAGCCCGATGCCACCCGCGTGCCATGGGCAGTGGGGCCGCACTGTCCCAGCACACGTGCGGGCACCACACACTTTCCTCGGCCTGGCCGGCATCTCCCTCTTGACCTCCTGATCCCTTTCTCTCTGAAATCAGGAAGGGAAAGGCAGAAAAGGCAACCTCGTTGCTGACTCCCGGGACTAGATCTTAATTCAGTCTTCCCATGACCAGGAGGCAGGAGTTGTTATGATACTGAATTTTATTTACAGTGAGGAAATGAGATTCCGAGAGTTGGGGATTGCTACAAAGCTGCACAGCAGTCAAGTGAAGGGCTAAGCTTTGGGCACAGAACTTGGTAACTCCAACGTCTGTGAAGAGCCGTCCCCGTGGAGCGCCCCCTGAAGGGCTCCTGCTGCTGTGGGTGAGCGGGTACGGGACACCCAGTGGCCCTCTACCCCAGGCCCTCACCCAGTGGTGTGTAGAGCCCACTCAGGACCCAGGCACCCACCTGCAGCTGCCGTGCTCAGCCAGTGGACTGCCCTCTGGGGAGCCCTCCCAACCTGCACTGGAGACAGGGGACAACTCTGAAGGGCCCTCCCACTCCATGGGCTCCCCGGGGGCAGTGACAACTGCATTGTACCTGCTGTCTCCCACTGCCTGGATGTGTGTCCTTACCCAGAGCCCACGGCCCCCCTCTTTGCTGCCCTGAGTGTTGCCCGAGGACCAGCAGCAGGACACCTCCTGTAAGCTGGTTAGAAATGCGGACCCAACCCTCCTTCCAGGCCTGCCAGACGGAGATCTGCATTTTAACAAGATACGACTCAGGCCTCAAATAAGAGCTGTTTAGATACATTCTTGAAAAATGTCAAAAGTAGACAAAGCAAAATAGAATAATGATAGTACCAGGTTTTTTTTTTGTTTGTTTTTAAATTTGGCATCATTTTGAAAACACTGTTCAGTATTTAAAAAAATAAAAAGTAAGGCAGAAAAAGCACATTGTAAAAATTTTTTCTTAATTTCAGTGAAAACCCAATTAAAAATTTTTTTTTAATTTATTTATTTTTGCTGTGTTGGGTCTTCGTTTCTGTGCGAGGGCTTTCTCTAATTGTGGCACGCGGGGGCCACTCTTCATCGCGATGTGTGGGCCTCTCACTATCGCGGCCTCTCTTGTTGCGGAGCACAGGCTCCAGACGCGCAGGCTCAGTGGTTGTGGCTCATGGGCCCAGTTGCTCCGCGGCATGTGGGATCTTCCCAGACCAGGGCTTCAAAATAGAATAATGATAGTACCAGGTTTTTTTTTTGTTTGTTTTTAAATTTGGCATCATTTTGAAAACACTGTTCAGTATTTAAAAAAATAAAAAGTAAGGCAGAAAAAGCACATTGTAAAAATTTTTTCTTAATTTCAGTGAAAACCCAATTAAAAATTTTTTTTTAATTTATTTATTTTTGCTGTGTTGGGTCTTCGTTTCTGTGCGAGGGCTTTCTCTAATTGTGGCACGCGGGGGCCACTCTTCATCGCGATGTGTGGGCCTCTCACTATCGCGGCCTCTCTTGTTGCGGAGCACAGGCTCCAGACGCGCAGGCTCAGTGGTTGTGGCTCATGGGCCCAGTTGCTCCGCGGCATGTGGGATCTTCCCAGACCAGGGCTCGAACCCATGTCCCCTGCATTAGCAGGAAGATTCTCAACCAATGTGCCACCAGGGAAGCCCCCCCCAATTTAACTTTTAATTTATTTGCTGGTCTTTCTGACCCACCGTAATTTTTGCTTGCCTGGTATGGTGTTCCTGCAGTATAAATACTGCTGCAGTAAATCACTGGGTTTTTAGCCTCTGTGCAGCAGGAGAGGAAGGCTTCCAGATAATGAAACCTGTTGCCCTCCTGCCCAGCCATCAGTGGAGTCTCATCTTGCCAAGGGTTTCAACTCAACACCCCTGGAATATTCAGATGCTTTATGAGCTGCTGGAAAAGTAGCTTATCGACTTAGTTCCCACTTAAGGCCATAAGAACAACCAAGATTTCAGATGAGATTCCTTGGCCAGCAGTGTCTTTGCCCAGCTACTCAGAACTGACATATACGAAGTTAGAAAATCTGTTGTGTGTGAAATAGAAATCCACAGTGCGGAGAAGGGGGGATACTTTGTTTGTCATTTCAGTTTTTGTATTTCAGAACTTCTCCAAAAAGGCAATAATAACCTCTTATGGCATTGCCGCTTCTGCCTTCCATTCCCAAGTGACAAACAGTAGGGCACGGTGAGAAACTGAGCTGAAAACATGCAAAATGTGACCTTAGGATGACAGAACTCACCCCACAGCCCCACAGGCTCAAGCCACAAACGTAGGAGTCCTTCCTCACTCCTGTTTTGTCCTTCTCTCTCCATGTGACAAAGCCTTTGTGGCTTCACCTTCAGAATCTCTGTCCAGTCCGTCTGTTCTCCTCACGCAGGGCCCACCTCCCCCACAGAGCCACATTCAGTGTCCTGGATCGGGGAGCCTGGTCCGTCTCTGTTCCACACAGGGACTCTGCACAAGGCTGTGCTTCACACACTGTATTTTTAAAGGAAAACATGATTAGTCCCTCCTGCAAAGAGTATAAGAAAGAAAATTAAACTAGAAGAGACAATAATTGTATGAAGAGATATTAACTGAATGATAATCAGTTCTTACAGACGCAGAGGGGATATTCCTGAGATGGGCCTGTAAGGGCCTGTCTGTCCCTTCAGGAGTCTTTGCTTGTAGTCCTAGGGGGCGTCAGGGCTCGAATTCAAACAGAACAGATTCTAAAATAAGACTCCAAATAGTGTCCTGGCTAGTAGGGGATTAGGAAGAAATTTCCCTGTAGGACTAGAGAAGCCCCCACTACTGGGGTTCAGGTGCCAAGGTGGTGCTGGTGTCCCCTGGCCTCGGAGGCAGAGTCTGTGGCCCTGCACGTGCTGTTGGCCATGCACCTGTCCGGGGTGCGGGACCCACATGGATCGGGTGAGGCCAGCAGGAGGCCATCCCAGCTGCCAGGCGTCGAGGGTCCCAGCAACGCCACACCCTCAGGGAACCCGGGGAAGGGAGAGGGGCCAGGCAGGGTGACAGCGGGACAGACGCAGAACGTGCGAGTGGCCTTGATAGCATTTCTGTTTATTTTGCCATGTCCCCAAGGCCGTGTGGACTGGACGTGGGCCTTGTTTCCTGTCGTCTTCTGGTACTCCCTGTCCATGTGTCCAGCCAGGAGAACCTCCCCGTGTGCTGGGAGGGAAGCCCTGGTTTCTGGGCTTAGATGATGAGGGTGACTGAGGCTCCTCCCCCTCTTTTTGTTGTTCGGTAAAACCAGGAGGTGGTTGATAAGGGCCTGCCGGGGGCCTTGCAGCCACAGCTGTCCAGCTCAGCCCCCAGTCGGCAGGTTGTTTGGGTAGGGGATGCAGCTTGTTGAGGGTGATGACACAAGTCCTCCGTGGCCCCTTTAAGGGCAGACCCCTAACTCCTGTGACTGAGTCCTACTCCCACTGTGGCTCAGAACCTTGCAGAAGCAGAGCCCACGTGGCCCCCAGCACCCAACAAATTGGAGGGTGAACTTGGCCTTCTGAAATGCACGCTTCTCCTGAATTAGGAAATTCAGGAGTGTAGGAAACTGTCCCGTCATAGCTACAAAAAGCCAAAACCGACATCAGGGGAAGACAGCCTCATTCTCTGGCTGAATTAGACGAAAAGTGGAAATTGCCTCTGTCTCCTACCTCCCAGAGTTCAAGGCTGGGAGAGGTCTGTGTGGGCATGTGTGGCTGGTGCCTCGGGGTTTCCCGGTGGGGTCCCAGCCAATCACCCAAGGGCAGGCTCCCTGCGGTTACTGGAGATGCCACATGTCCTGTCCCCAGACCTCCGTTCTCCTGAGTCTCAGTCGAAGGGGGCAGAGGGTGGAGGAAGGTGAGGAGCATTTGCTGAAGGCCTGCAGGAGATGCAGAGTCCATTCATCTCATTGCTTCACAGGCTGGTGCTGAGCCAAGCCTTTTTCACAGGCAGAGTTTCACCCCAAACCGCAGCCTGTGAACACAGATAAACACGAGCTTCTTTTTATTTTTTTTAAATTTATTTATTCATTCAGTTATTTTTGGCTGCGTTGGGTCTTCGTTGCTGTGTGCCAGCTTTCTCTAGTTGCAGCAAGTGGGGGCTACTCTTTGTTGCAGTGCACGGGCTCTAGGCGAGCGGGCTTCAGTGTTGTAGCATGCGGACTCAGTAGTTGTGGTGCACAGGCTTAGTTGCTCTGCAGCATGTGGAATCTTCCTGGGCCAGGGATCACACCATGTCCCTTGCATTGGCAGGCGGATTCTTAACCACTGTGCCACCAGGGAAGTCCCCAGAGGTTCTTTTTAAAGAGAAGGATACAAAAAGGGATGTTTGAGGCTGAATTGTGTCCTCCCCATACTCATCAGCTGAAGTCTAACCCCTATGAGCTCAGAATATGACTGGATTTAAGGAGGTGATTAATGAGGCCACTAGGATGGGCCCTGATCCCGTAGGACTGGTGCCCTTATAAGAGGAGATCAGGATACAGACACACGCAGAGGGATGACCACGTGAGGATGCAGGGAGAAGATGGCGTCTACACACCCAAGAGAGGCCTCAGAGGAAGGCAGCCCTGCTGACCCCCGGACCTCGGGTTTGAAGCCTCCAGGACTGGTGGTGAAACCCTCAGTCGGGGAGCCTTGTTATGGCCACCCAAGCTGACCGCACCCTCTGGGCACCCCTTGCTCTCCCCAGATACCCCCAGGAAAACCTGGCACTTCTTGGAATGACGTTTGAAAGACCCTGATCCAAGCCATTACTCATTTTGGAAGCACGAAATCGCACTCAGGGTTTGCAGTGCGTCCATTAGGTGCCCCCGGGCCCTGGCAGAGCAGACAATGCACCATAGCTGGGCCCCAGGGCACCATGATGGGGACGTCTCGGCTGAGGCTGGACTATCACTTCCAGAGCCATCCTCCCTGCTGGCTGGAGACATCGTGTCCCACCCCTCCCACGTCCTCCTCTCCCCTCCCTGCTCCATATCAGATGTGCGTGGACATGGGGTTCGCAGCGCACCACGCACCACTCCTGCTCAGGTGATGCGTCAGTTACTTTCCCCTTCCTTCACACAGTTGGGCCTAACGCTTATCTCCCCGGAGGGCCTGGTGACTGACCCTCAGCAGTGTGGAGCGAACACAGGTCAGAGGATGGTGGTCTCCTGCTGCAAGTGCCCAAGCAGTGAAAGGCACGCCATGGAGGGAGAAGGAATCGAGCAGAGCGTCATTCAACTCGGCCACTTTGGCTGCTTCTCATGTTTCCTCTACAGGAAGGGTTGGCTGCCTGCTGCCACACAGACAGCTCTGCGAGAAGCTGGTCCTGACCCCACTCTGGTGGGGTGTCCATGCTCTGATCGAAGGGGAGGCATGGAGGCTGTGGCTGCCAGTCTGTTTCCCTAAGGAGCTGGGGACCCAGCGTGCCTGTTGGGATCTCTCACCTGCTGGTTACTCTAGACCTCCCAAGCTTTGTGCCATTCCAGGGGTGTTAGTCAACTCAAGCTGCGTAACAGACACCACAGATGGTGGCTTAAACGACAGACATATATTCTCTCCCAGGCCTGGAGGCTGAAGTCCATGATCAGGGCATCACCAGCAAGGGCTGGTTCCTCCTGAGGCCTCTTTCCTTGCGGTGTAGACACCGTCTTCTCCCTGTGTCCTCACATGGTTGTCCATGTGTGTGTGTCTGTGTCTGCATCTCCTCTTCTTATAAGGACACCAGTTCTATGGGATTAGAGCCCCACCTACATGACCTCATTTTACCTTAGTCTCCTCTGTAAAGACCCTATCACCAAATACCGTCACCTTCTGAGGTGTCTGTGCCTGTGTTCGTTGCTCTACATCCTCACCAGCATTTGGTGTTGTCGGTGTCATTCTAATAGGAGTGTAGTGGTATCTTCTTTTTTTAATTTGTATTTCCCTGAAGACATATAGTGTGAAGCATCTTTTCATATGCTTAGTTGCCATCTGTATACATCTGTATATCTTCTCTGGTGAGGCGTCTGTTAAGATCTTTGGCCCATTTTTAATCTTCTTATTTTTGAGGGGTATTGCTTTTTTCAAGAAAAGAAAAAAGGTTATAGGTTTTATAAAGAAATATCCCCATAAACGGCAGAGATGTGAAGATAGTGAACTTTCATCTCCTTTAAGGTGCATTCAGTTGCTTTTCATACTTCATACTGAGGAACGATCCATTACTGATTTATTAAATGCTTAGAAGGTGCTTATCACCTCGACTTGGTCTGTGACATACCAAAGATTGTAATTTTACTGATTATGTAAATCTACACATACAGTCACACCAGCAATTCAGAGATTCATGCAAGGATCCTCTTTAGTTAGGGCATGATTGCATGGTTCAGAGTTTAAGGAAAGAGGTGGATGTTGCCTGGAGTGGAGAGGTCGGGTGGGGGGAGGGAAGAGTCCTTCAGGAGGACAAACACACACACACACACACACACACACAGCCAGAGCCCGTCTGGCATTATGATTATGTTACACTAGCTTTGTGATTCTAAGCAGGTCCTTTACACTTTCCAAGCAGGTCCTTGCCCCTGAGTCTGCTTGCTTTTGTTTTTCTTCTGAGTAGTAAGGAGCATGGTTTTGTCCTCATGTGTTCTCCTCAGTGGAATGGGAGAGCTAGTTTGAACTTATAAACTGTAGTGTCTGCCACAGGCCTGCGTGGTGTGAGTGCTGTCTTGCCATCCTCATCCATTGTTCCCTGCAGGTGTACCCTCAGGGGGCCCCAAGGTGGGGGGCTGTGGTGATGGGGCTGGAGAGCCTCTGGGGGTCTCTCAGGTCCCACATGCCTGCACCCCAGTTCTTCACCCTGGCCCCGAGTCACCCAGGCATTTCCCTGAAGCACTTTCACCCTGGACAGGCCCACTCTGGGCTAGAACATGCTCCCCACAGGAAGATGGTGGGGTGGTTTAGAACCCCCTTCCTCCCATGGAGAGTCAGCTGCTCCCCAGGTGCTATTGACTGGATGTTTTTGTGTCCCCCCAAATTCCCTATATTGAAATCCCATCTCCCCAGGTGATGGAATGAGGAAGTGAGTCCTCTGGGAGGTGATGAGGTCAAGAGGGTGGACCCTCATGATGGGATTAGAGAGTCCCATCACCCCTTCCTCCAGGTGAGGATAGAATCTGCCTGTCTTGATCCTGGACGTCCAACATCCAGAACCGAGAGGAATCAACATCTGCTGTTTATAAACAGCCCCGCAAACACAAGTCTGTGGTTCTGGGACAGCAGCTCAGCTCACTGAGGCAGCCTCTGGGGACTCAGCCTTCTGGGTGACAGGGAGTCTAGGGGCGAGGCCCCTCCTGGCGACAGGAGGGGAGCCTGGGGCTGGGGAGGAGATGGAGTCGCCCTCAGGGTCCAGGCTGCGAGGCATCGAATCTCCCAGGTGGCGTCGGGGTGGCTGGTCAGCTCCTCGTCCTCGTTTTGGGCTGGGCATTTGGTGGGGCAGGGAGGGCAGGGGCTCGGGACCAGCGTAGCTCAACTGGCCCCTGTGCAAGGCCCTCTGTGTCCCAGAGGCCATCTGTGCTGAGCTGGCGCCCTGTGGTCCTGGATTCCAGGCGGAGAGTTAACCGAAGCCCAAGCCTACTCCCTGTGAACGGGGCCCTGAATGGATCATGTTCTTCCTTTAGATGCCGGAGGCTCAGGAGGCAGCCCTGGAGGAGTCGCGCTGTGGGCTTCAACTTTACCAGCATGTGATTCTTCATCACTAAGGTAAAACTGCTGCCTCCTAAATAGGGCACAGAGGTGGATTGCAATAATAGGAAAAAAAGTGTCTTTTCATGTATTATTAACTGGTGATATTACCAAAATATAAGGAAAGAGGGCCACATTCATTGGTTAGTTAGGGGTGTCGATGTCTGTTGCTCAAACTGGAAAAAAAAATGAGTGGTATCTGGGTCATTTTTCCATCCAATACGAGTGTGGGTGACCAGCTGGCTTCACATCCTGGTTCTGCCAGTGCACACGGCCTGTGGTGAGTTCCATGACCATCCAAGCCTCCTGCATCCTCAGTGATTGCAGCAAGTAAATGGAGCTACACAGGCACATACTCACACATGGATAAATACACACACGGTCACAGACACACACACACACATGCACGTGTGCATTGTTCCAACTCTAGAACGTTCTGGAAAAGGTAAAACTATGGAGACGGTAAAAAGATGAGTGGTTGCCAAGAGGCAGTGGGGAGGGAAGGATGAATAGACAGAGCACAGAGGATTTTTAGGACAGTTGAAACTTCATTCCTTGCTAGTGGGATGCAAAATAGTACAGCCACTTTGGGAGACAGTTTGGTGGTTTCTAACCAAACTGCAAACTACAAATCCTATTCTACGACCCAGCAGTCATGCTCTCTGTATTTACCTGAAGGCACATGAGAAACAGCAGATGCAGGGGGAGCTTCCTCTGAACCCCCTCATCTGCCTGAACACAGAGCCTCCACAGGAACTCAGGGGTCGCAGGTCCCCTCTCAGGAGCTTCACCACCAGGAAGACTGACTCTAGTCACAGGAGAGGAGCCGAGAAGTGGGCCCCACCCCCACACAGACCCTGTCACCAACTGCCACCCTCCCATCCGTCCTCTAAGGGCCACTCATCTTCCCTGGAAACCATGTTCTCTCCCCGGAGAGGCCTGCACCCCCTCTCCTCCCCCAACTGAGGCTGTAGACCAGCTCTCAAATCTCACTGCCCCTTTGGGCAGTCACCTTTTGTCCTGTAAAGCCCTCGTGCACATAATATTAAAATTTGATAAATGTATATACCTTTTCTCCTGTTAATCTGCCTGGTGTCAGTTTGTTTCGTAGACTGAGCCATGGAACCTCAGAGGGCAGAGGGAAAGTCTTTCCCCCCCTGCAGTGTACATCTCAAAAGGTCCTACTTTCTAGCCGATGACAAAGAGGGTGTTTTTAGGAGGGAAGAGGGCTTTGGATACAGAAAGATCTGGATTAGAATTCCAGCTCTGAATTACCTGCTCTGATCCTTGACAAGTTATTGATCTGTTGAAGCTTTGGTATGTTTGTCAGTAAAATAATGATTATTCCTATATCATAAGGTGCCAATGAAAATGAAAATAAATGACATAATGTATGGAAAACATTTGATACAGTGCTCAACAAGTTGGTCACATTTCATAGGATCCAAAACACAAACGACTTAGAAATTCAACCATAATGTAATGTCATAAGATGGTCTATTTAACTACACACATGATTGAAGCTCATTGTTTTGGGTCCCCAACTGAAAACTCCCACAAACTCAAGCAATGTCACTAACTTAAAACACAGAATTTATCATCATCCTTGGATCACAGACCTGCTAGCCCAGACGCCCTTCTTAATAATTCAATCTATTTTAAACAAGAATCAAGGTTATATCCTATATCTGTCTTATCTTAACAGCTTTATTGTCCTCAGTTTAATTATGTTGTATTTCAAAACCATTTTAGCAAGAAGCAGGGGTTAAAATGCCCATATATATATGTGTACATAGACATACAAATATCCATTACAGTAAACCCATACATGTCAATTCTATTCTAAATTCTGTTTAGAATAGCAGTCACAGTGGAAGTTAGCAGTTTTTCGTGAGTAAAATGCATCTTCCTCATCATGCCAGCTTTCTAAATCAGGATCCCTGGAAGAATGAAGAGCATACCAGCAGTGGAGTGACGTGGTATAGATTTGGGTCCAGCTGTGCCCCCAACTTGCCCAGCAGTTCTTGAAAATCATTTAACCTTCCTGAATCGATCTTTCCTCATCCCAAACAAGAGAAGAATAAAATTGCGCCTTCAAATCACAATGGTGTTGTTAGGGTAAAATTAAATTAAATTATAAACTTTGAAAAACTGTATGGTAAGAACTATACAGACATAAGGTAGTTTTAGGTATATTTGTGTCCCTTAGGTAGAAGGTACCCAGGTAAAAGAAATTTTCAATATTACAAGCAATAAGCAAAGAGCAGAACTCCAATTCCTTGGCTCTCTGGCTTTTATCACCCATATTATAAACAGCATGAATGTAATAACTAGCTTTCCTAATGAAATACCATATCTGGCAATTACCTTAATAACATTCCTCTGGATGATCATAAACTTCCACCTTCAGAAACGCCTGGAATAAATGTCCTCGGGTGCCACAGACTGATATAGGCTCTGATAAATGTGAGGCATTCAATTTCAAAATCTCCCCCATAAAATAATTCACAGGCTATTTAACAATGTCTGCATTTTTACTTCTCTCGTGCTGATAGAAAAGCGATGGCAGTAGCATTTATCATCTGTCCACTTGGCGCCATGTATGGCGCTGTGCATTTCACACAGGACACCCTGTAGGTCTGGCAGTGAAGAAACTGAGGCTGGGCTGCCTCTGTCATCGGCCCAGCCCCTGCCCACGAAGAGTGATAGCCGGGAATTCCACTCTGCCTCCCAAGACTAGGAACAAGCAGATTCTTATTTTTTTTTTAATTAATTTTTATCGGAGTATAGGTGCTTTACAATGTTGTGTTAGTTTCTGCTGTACAGCAAAGTGAATCAGCTATATGTATACATATATCCCCTATTTTTGGGATTTCCTTCTCATTTAGGTTACCACAGAGTACGGAGTAGAGTTCCCTGAGCTATACAGTAGGTTCTCTATTTTATACATAGTAGTATGTATGTCATAAAATAGCAAGTATTTACACAGGGTCATAGCATTTGTGTAATGGACCAAATGTCTGTGTGCCCCCCACCCTGCCCAGAATTCATATATGGAAATCTAAACCCCAATGTGAGGTTATCAGGAGGTGGGTGTTTGGGAGGTGATGAGGTCATGAGGGTGGAGCCCCCGTGATGGGATTAGTGTCCTTATAAAGAGGACCCCAAAGAGCTCTTCGGCATGTGAGGACACAGAGGACATAGGACAAGGTGACCATCTGCAACCCAGAGGAGGGCTCTCACCAGAGCCGAACATGTGGTCCTGGCGTCTCGGACTTCCCTCCTCCAGAGCTGTGAGAGAGAAATTCCTATTGTCTATAAGCCAGTCAGTCTGTGGCCCTGTTTTGTAGTAGCCTTAATAGACTAAAACAATTTGTATTATTCAGTATGATTGTCAAGGTTACCTTCATCGTTTTTTCCCCTGGGATTCTTATATATATGGGGCCACATATATTTTTTCCCAAATAGTCCTAAAATAAACATTTGTTCTATTGTCCAAATAAATAAAAATAATCCAGAAAATCCAATTTTAAAAAAGTAAAATTTTTCCCCTAGACTACCTAGTATAGGAAATAACATCAAGATTCTTTGTCGAGCCATCATCCAGATTTAAAGAAAATGTGATCATTGATGGAGGTGAGAATTACGAGCTGCAGAAGTTGTGAAGTCGATTCCCACTTGGTCGCATTCTAAGGTGGAAAAGCACTTAGGTTTTCTCCCTAATTTGGTAACTGGCTGACCAGAGCCTGTGGACCTGCAGCTGATTTGAAGGACCTGCTTCCTGGTTGGGGGGACTGCATTGTGGGGTTCTGATCTTGTTTGCCAGGGAGATCAGCCTGCTGAAAAAGTTGTCCTAGGTTAAAAGACAAGTTCCCTTCCTAACAACTGGGCTTCAGCTAAAGTTACTGCCACAAGCAATTTACTGCCTTTTGAACTTAAATTAAAATGTTGATGCCTATTTCTTTTTATGAACAAGTCTGCTTATAAAGCATAATTACTGTAATGAAGATGCATTGCTTCTCTTTGGGGATTTATGGCGACTTATTTTGTTCAATTTGCTGAGGAATGTGAGACTGAAAGGAGGGGTAACCCCAAAGAGAAACTACCAAGGACAATTCTAGGTAGAACAGATGAGACCAAGTGGGAGGGTGAGCGGTTATCTGGGCAGTCAGATGCCCTGGTCCCTGGCTAGATGCACAGAGCTCTCGGTCCGCTGATGTGGATTTCCATCAAAGGGAAAATTTTACTTTCCCTTCTATTGATGGTGTCTCCTAATAAAGTAATAATTTGCATTTCTATGGTGCCTTTCATTTCTGAGGGCTTTACAGAAGCTAAATTATTTAGCTTTATCCTAGCTCTGAGAGGTGAGTTTCTTTATGTGCTAACCTGAGGCATTGATAAGCTACATGACCTCCCCAAGGGCACTACTCAGAACTGATCCTGAAGAACAGCTAAATCCTGCTCCTGGGGACACGGCTGCTGCCTCCTTTTTTTGGTTCAGCTCATCCGAGTACTTTTCTCACATCTCACAGATGTTTCTTTTTAAACTCCCATCATCGTCACTCCATTATTATGTGTCGTAAAGAATCATAGCCAAGGAAACCCCTGTGGAACATAGCATACTCTCTAAGGGATTTCTGCCTAGTTTCTTTCCATGATTAGTGAAGGGCTCACCCACCCTGTACGGTCACCCTTCCCTGGAGGTTCTCTCACAAGAATGGGGACCGGGAGGATCCAGAGTCTCATTCCAGAGGGGCACCCTACGCAGCCCACACTCAGAGGCCACTCTCTTTTGGATAATCGTGTGTCATTTATGAGACTCGCTCAGGAGTTGTGTATTCATATGTTATAACCTCTATTTGGATAACAGAATAATAATGCCAAACAGGTTTCTCTTTCAGCCATCCAGATCTAGGATGCCCCAGTTGAGCTTGAGGCAGGATTTGTGAGGTAAAGAGGAGAAAGAGTTTAGGATTCCAAAGGTTACAAAGGCTGAGGAAGAAGACGTATCATTGGGTGGGCCTGAGATTACAGAACGAGGGGTTAAAGCCCACGTTTACAAGCCACCCCTCCCCCTGTTCCCCAAATATGTGTGCTCCAGCTAAACTGAAGGATGACAAATGGACTTCCATTTGGTAATCTAAACTTTTCCCCAAGAGACAGTATAGAATCTCTTTCAAAAATGGTATTTCTTAGGTGTTACTTTTGAAGGACAAATGTAGACTCTTAGTGCGTGGATACCAAAGCCCAATTTCTTACAAGTTTTGTTGTGAATGTGACTTTTTTGGTTGGGGTTTGGAAGGAGATGTTACTTAATTGTCTGAGATGTAACTGTCAACTCAAATGAATCCAAGGACAGTCACCCCATGGGCTCTCTCCTTGAGAGGTGTGGAGCCTGTGAGGTAAAGGGCAGGCACGGGATCCAGGGATCAGTGGATCTGGTCCCCAGGGCAGTGGCCTGCTACCTTAACATCCACTGTGGATGGAATTTAGTTCCCTCAGGGTGTAATTGGGGATCAAGGGTAAGAACAGTCTCTTTGCCTCATATCTCTGAACCTAGCAAACCAAAAATAAAGAGAGGGAGGCACACCCCAAAGCAGCCCAGCGCCTCCACCCGCCTCCACTGCCCCCTCCCCTTGCTGGATGGGCCTGAACACGCAAGGGGTCTGGATCACACACAGCTCTGAATGGCGCTAACAGGAAACCGCTTTGTTTACAACACTGAACTGCTTCTGCTCACAGGGCTTTGCTGGCCAGACAGAGATGCTTTGAAGGTGACGTAATGAGATGTATTTGAATAAACTCTTTCCACTGGTGTGAACATTTTTAATGAAAAGAAAGAACTTCTTTTCAAAGATGAGCTCTCATTCCTCTGAACACGATTTCAGAGCTCTTCCACATTTACCCCGTCCCTGCCAGGGGTAGGATTGGTGCAGTGATGTGTCCTGAAAAGTGATCACCATTGGAGAACTCTGTGAACTTGCCTCTGCGGTTCCGGTACTTTCCTTCCTTGTGGCACTTCTGAATTTGCTTTATCGTTTATGAATCTTGGTGGCCAGTACTCTACATGGAAGTACACAGTGTACTTGGGTGCTTGGGTGGTGGTCTGTGCAGTGAGGCCAGTGTGAGGTTTTCATCAGGCACCTTCGTGAGTCTCAGATCAGCACAGCCTCACACAGACGGGTTTCTAGACAGACAGTGTCTCTTACATCTATTCTCTTTATGAAGAGCATCCTTTCAACTGTTTTCCCTGTTTCTTTGTCATAGTCGGTGTTCTCCACAGCAGGGCTGCAGTTGAGTTGGGCTGAGAAGGCTTCGTGTACCAGCAGGGCTGTCATCCTGTGGGGTGAGTGGCAGGCATGAGGGCGCCGGGCAGCCTGGGCTCTGTTCTGACCACCGAGTCGGCAGTCACGGGAGCTCACGGTTGATGGAGCATGTCTGGCCCTCAGATCCCCAACCCCAAACGCATGCGTGCACGTGCACACACACACGCACACACACACACACACACACACAGGAGTGTCTGTGGTCCTTCCACACCAGGCACCAGGAGCCCAGAGTGCTCGACTCAGCCGACTCTTCCCAGCACATCCCAGCAGTTGATGCGTCATGACAGCAGCTCCGCTGAAGACATTGCAGAGATTAAGTATTAATTTCTGAGGCCATAGCTCTGTGCATCAGGCAAAGGTTATCACCAGTCAGTGGTTCTCCAAGTGTGGAAATGCTGTTTTGTAGCCCCGAGACCCACTGATTCAGAAACTCTGCAGTTGGGGCCAGCACTCGGTGTTCTAAGAAGGCCTCCAGGGACTCTGATGCCGGCTCATGTTGAGGATGAAGGGATTAAAATGACTTAGAACTGAAAACATCTGAACAATCAGCAGCCACAGAAAGAAATGTCATCTAAATTTAAGCAGATACTCCAGAAAATACACTTCTATTCATCCCCTCCAGGGGAGTTTCCTGTTAGGAAGAAAGCTGATTTTGCAGCTGGAAGTGAGAATTCAGCGGCCCTCCAGAACCCTCCATACTTACCCACTGAAGTCCTAAGCTCTCCCTTTGTTTCAGCTGGTATATGGACCTTTATCTCATTACGGAGCACACACAGGTATACACAGACACATGCCAGTCAGGCTTGCACGTTTCCTGTGAATCTGCCTGTTGTCCGTTAATCCGAAGGCCCCCAGTCATTGACCCAAGGTGGTAGAGGAAACTTTCTTCCCAGTAAGAATTAGTGGTCTTGGACTCACTTGCTCATCTGAAACATGTTAGCAATTACCAATGCCTGTTTTTACACATCAGCTGGTGAAATCTCGTGTGGAAGAGATTG
This sequence comes from Neophocaena asiaeorientalis asiaeorientalis, assembly GCF_003031525.2. Classification (NCBI taxonomy): domain Eukaryota; kingdom Metazoa; phylum Chordata; class Mammalia; order Artiodactyla; family Phocoenidae; genus Neophocaena; species Neophocaena asiaeorientalis. The sequence continues at coordinate 185,621 of NW_020174431.1, read as the reverse complement.
ACACAAGAACCTGCTTTTCTGGCCTGAGACAGCACTGTGCCAGAATCTCCCATGAAGTATTTCACCTCATTCTCACATTAACCTTGAGAGGTAGCAATCATTCACACCATCTTGACGAGGCAATAGGTTAAGAGAAGGCAAAGACCCAAGGTTAGGTAACTTATTTTAGGGGAGGAGAAATATCTTCTAAGTTCTCGACTGGGACCCCAGCAACAAAAGACAGATTAACAAGAGAAATGCAGACATGTTTTTCTAACATAAGTTTTATGTGACTCATAAGGAAATGATGACCTGAAGAAATGGTTAAACCTGAGAATTTTTATACTGGGTGTGATAAGAGTGGAGGGTCATGGAAAGATGTGATAGGCAAAGAGTCTTGAGTTCAGGGTGGTGCACTGGTGGGGCAGCTAGGCCTATTCACAAGATTCCTCTCTGTGTCCCTCGTCTAGTAGGACTTGCATTTCTTTCAAAGCAAAACTGGAGAAGATTCAAGGTTGGAAGTTTAGTCAACATTAGTTGCCCAAATAGGATAAGCACGAGCCTGAGAATGAAGTGACAAGTTTGAAGGACAACTGGAACTCAGTGCCAGGAGAGACTGATAAAGGGGTAGCAGCCCTCTCACCTCCACGAATGTCCCCCGTTGGTCTCAGAGAGCAGCACGCTGGGTCAGGCATTGTGTGTGCATGTGTGTGTGTGTCCTTCAAGTTAGCTGTGATTCCCCAAAAAGCTGGTAGAATGCAGTGCTTTAAATCCACTCAGAAATATTCATTGAACCAGTATAGAAATACAGTCCTTTCTCGTTCTTTTCCCTCTCTGAAATCTGTGAAAACAAAAAGAATATTTTATCCATGACAAACCGTTCACTTATAGAGCCAACACAATTCCTAAAGATATAGAGCCAACTTAAAATGTGTTAAATTTTTTAAAAATCAGTTTATTTCTGTGACTGTTTGAAATTAGTTTATATGCAATTTAACAGGGAAAACAATGTTCAGATAGCAATGCAAGGTATTATAACTTTCTGATAAAAAGATGCTATTTTCATTTGGTTAATATTAAAACTAGATTTGAAGGAACCATGCAAATTTATACTTCGTAACAAATACATTTATATATGTACATTTAAATTTCCCATTCACAACTACATAAGCTCTTTCCGAATAAGGTACTTTATTGCTTGACATAAGGCACTTATGCAAAGATTTAGGAATACCAGGCTTGGTGAAGTTATAGCTACATTTACAAAGGGCTTTAACTAAATTAATTGAGTGTAACAGACTTGAGTTCTACAAAAACAAATATTTGGGATTTTGCCTGTTACTGCTGTGGTTTTTATAATGTCAAGCAACTGGTCTGATTAAAATTCTCACCACTTTGGCATCGTTTATAGGCAAACTACAGGGAAAAAATGTTTATTCCAACTGTCAGCCAGTATAGGCTAATGCTTCATCATATCCCTAATAAAACCTAGATCCAGATGTTTTAGAGGAAAGCATACGATTTCTACTGGCTATACCACATGAGAAAAGGAGAAATAGCAGTTTAGTAACAATCAATCTGGAACATTCACTACCACCAAAGTACTTAGGACAGTAAATTATCCAATTCTGTGACCAATACAACAGTGCTTGATCATGTTTAATGCATACTGTGCTATCTGCTGTCAGTTCTCCCATGAATTGATTAATTTAGCCCAAAATCTTAGGGAAAGATTGCATCTGAATATAATCCTATGTTTTCGCATAATGGAAATAATCCAGGACAGAAAAAATAAAACACACACAAGCAAAACATTTTTTCTTGCACATCAGAAGTTAAGCTATGAGTGTTTGGGGGACAGTAGCGGGGGAGTCTCAGGCTTTGGATTGTCTGGGAAGTGTTCCCCACTTCTTCCAGTTTCTTTACCAACTTCCATGCAGCAGCCTACAGCTTGATCAGGCTTACAGTTCTCTTTGAACGTTGTAAAGATGCACGTTCTCCTTATTATAAATGCCTAATCCTTAGTTGAAACTATCTGTCACAATACTGTCCTGTAGTGAAAACTTGTACAAGATAGTTATGTGGTGAGTGAGCAATACAATGTTGCCTTTATCTGCTTGAAATAGGATGCCTTCTCATCTAATCAGCTGCCTTTTGTCCTTATATTATCGGGCAGGTGAATGAGAGCCACTGAATAGCCTTTGTAAAGCATTTGTTGGTACACATTCCACTCTCTCTAGATTAATGAGCAATATTTAGTGTTTACCATCTCCCCACTTTACAAGCATCATTTTCCATTGTTGCTCTACAGAGTGGAAGAAATATGAAGCCCAGTCTTTCCCTCTGAATGCTTGTAAGATTGCTCGCAAAATGTTCTGATAACAGGCTGGAGAGAACGTGTCTTCTGCATGTTGCATTTTACCAGGAGACGCTCACTGCCTGCCAAGTGTGGCCCACGTGGAGGCCAGTAGTGGACTTCGCTTTGATTCCCTTTTCTTTTTTCTTCCTCCTTCCCTCCTTCCCTCCCTTCCTTCCTTTAACATATATGGAGCAATTACTATGAACAAAGTAAATACTGTTGTTAATGCCATTTTTAAGATGAGGAAAATGAGGTTTTTAGAAGTTAAATAACTTACCTATTGTTCCACATGTAAAAGGTAATGAAGCTGGATTTTAATCCAGGACTGCCTGACCCTACAGAGCACACCGTTACCTGTTCCCTTTACGGCTTCCAGAAACCTCTTTACGACGTGGTCTGGCATCATTCAGGGGGACAGCAAACACAGTCTCATTGGAGGTATCAGGGCAGCACCCAGATGAGGGAATCTCTCCTCAAATAGTCATGCTCTCACCCCTGAACACCTTTGGCTACTTCTCTACCCCTCTCACTTGCACGAGAGCCAGAGCTTTCCACGTGTATAGCTGCCTCTCCATGAGTTGGGGAAGGTTGATGGTAAAAGCTCAGTTCAGCATGCTGTGCAAGCAGTAGTGTACCAGGGATGCCACGATCTTTCTTCCTGTTCCTTGTGCAAGTTGTCAACCTATTTGAGAGGGAAAGTCCACCCCCATTCCCACACTCCATCATCCACGGCTCCCAGCTCTTCCTCCCTCTTCTAAAATTCAGGGGGTCAGACTGCCTGCCTTCTAGGGAAAGGGAAACCTTTCCTCTTGTTGATGGGAGATTTAAGCTCTGACTTGTTCTATTGAAGTATAATTTATTTACAGTATGTGTTTGTTTCAGGTTTATAGTGTGGTGATTCAGTTTTTTTGCAGATTATATTCCATTATAGGTTATTACAAGATATTGGGTATAATTCCCTGTGTTATACAGTAAATCCTTGTTGCTTCTCTATTTTATGTATAGTAATTTGTATCTTTTAATCCCGTACTCCTAATTTGTCCCTCCTTCACCCCTCCCCTTTGGTAACCGTAGGTTTGTTTTCTATATCTGTGAGTCTGTTTCTGTTTTGCATATACATTCATTTGTATTATTTTTAGATTCCACATATAAGTGATACCATATGATATTTATCTTTTTCCGTCTGATTTACTTGGCTTAGTATGATAATCTATAGGTCCATCCACATGGCTGCAAATGACATTATTTCATTTCTTTTTATGGCTGAGTAATGTTCCATTATATATATGTACCACATCTTCTTTATCCATTCATCTGCTAATGGACACTTAGGTTGCTTCCATGTCTTGGCTATTGTAAATAGTGCTGCTATGAACATTGGAGTGCATGTGTCTTTTCAAATTAGTGTATTGTTTTTTCCCGATATAAACCCAGGAGTAGGATTGCTAGATCATATGGTAACTCTATTTTTATTTTTTTAAGGAACCTCCATACTGTTTTCCATAGTGGCTGCACCAACTTACAGTACCACAAACAGTGTATGAGGGTTTCCTTTTCTCCACATCCTGTCCAACATTTGGGTTTTCTTTGTAGACTTTTTGTCGATGGCCATTCTGACAAGTGTGAGGTGATATCTCGTTGTGGTTTTGATTTGCATTTCTCTGATAATTAGTGATGTTGAATATCTTCTCATGTGCCTGTTAGCCATCTGTATGTCTTCTTTGGAAGAAAGTTTATTCAAGCCTTCTGCCCATTTTTTGGTTGGATTGTTTGTTTTTGGTAATGAGTTGTATGAAGCTCTAACTTTTATGGGCCATTAACTTTGCACTGTCAAGGATTAGGAAGGAAGGGAATAGGGTACTTCTTGAGTGAGGTATAGAGTAAGCAGAGACGGGACCAGGAGAGGCCAGGCTGGGCAAGTGAGGGAATGACCAGGTGGAGTCGTAGAGAGTCTGGTGCTGGTGTTGAGGAAGATGGCAATGGAGGCACAAGCCACTACCTGGAAATACTAAGGAAATGCAGGCGGAAGGGCAGAGGTGGCGACCTTTGCTCAAATGCCCAGCAGCTTCTAGAATCCCGGACACACACCCCAGCCTACCTTACCAGTTAGCACTCCCACCCTTAAGAGTAGAATTATGCCCCATGCCTCCTGGTGGCACATTAGGGTGCCCCTAGGTCTCATATAAACCCCAAGTGGATGCTCTCCCCATACACCCAAAGCAGGAGGCCAGGGCACCTGGCAGGGTGGGTGTCATGGTGTTCCTGAAGCCAGCAAGCGTGAGCCCTCAGCGCTGGACCATTGAGAAGTTTGAACCCCCAGAGCAGCAGTGTTTGTTAAGTATCGGCGTAGAGACCGTTAACACATCCAGCCTGCCTTCAAAAGTGTTGCACAGACTTTGCTCTTGAGCCATAAGGCTGGAATGAAGCAGTGCAAGGTTTTGTGACATAGAAGTGGGAGTTCCTCAGCTGGAATCCGTACAAGCTGTGCCTCCAACCTTCCTCATGGGCTGATGCTCCAGAGGGTGGAGCGCCTGTCTCTCAGCGATTGTAGTTCACCAGGTCAGCCATGCGTGTTCCTGTGTGTGTGTCCGCATGTGTGTGTGTGCATGCATGTGTGTATATCATGATGGGGGTGCCTTTTGAAAAGCCCCCCAAGTGATCTGCAGCTCCCACTCCCCTTGAGAACCTTTCTTGGAAGCAAACTGCAATCCGAGGATCTTCGATCAGAGGGATTAGAAAAGGTCTGTTCAGTATTTTGTGACAACTAAATGCCAGGCACTGAGCTAAATATCGCAGACACCTGCAGAGGATCGCTGACACCTGCTGTCAATTTCAAATGGGAAGGGCCTTCCTTACGCTCAAAATATACATTTAATGTAAATGTGGCCCAGTTTCCCCAGTCTAAACAGTAATCGGCATGTGGAGGTCTCGTTGAATATGGGGTAAACCCTGCCCCTCATCTCCCACTCACCCCAGACTCTGCTTTCACATAAAGGTTTGCCAGTGAGGACGGAGGCGTGAGTGTAGAGGGCCAGCCCAGCTCCACACCTTTGTCATTTATTTGCTCTAAGTGAATATTTACAAAATACTACTATTGCCAGTATTTTGCTGAAAGCTTTTATCTATTATTTCAGCCATCCCTTTATACATTCATTCCTTCATGCATTCATTCAACAAGTACAGAGTGCCTGCCATGTTCTGGGCATGGTTTGAGGTGCTGGGAGAAGTTCAGAGATATTAGGAAATGCAATTCGGGCCCAGCAACTCGTCCTGGAAGAGCCGGGATTAGACCTCCTGTCAGTCCGACGCCAAGGTCTTGCCCTTGGTCCCCACTCTCCTGGAGCAATGGTTCCCACCACATCCCAGCTGAGTAAGGGTAACTACGGTTACCAGACAGACGTCATTTGATTTATTTGCCATTTTAAAGAACACATTATTATAGACCATTTTAAAGATACATATATTAGGGAAAGTAATGTAGTAAATTTCCATTCACTCTTAACCCACTTATGACAATTTTCTTATTTCCTCAATCTCTACCATTTTTTAACTATAAAACGTTAAAGCAAGTCTCAACCCATCATTTCGTCCATAAACGCTTTACTATTTATTTTTTGTATTTAACCGCAATTCCATTATCACTCCCAATAAATTTGGCCATAATTCCTTACTAATATCTGATGCCCATTCTGGGCTCAGTTTTCACTGATTGTCCAAATGAATGTCCTTTTATTGTTGGTTTGTTTATACCATGATCCAAAGACAGACCACACGGTGCATTTGGTTGGTGGGTTTCCTTTATCTCTTTTAGTCTGTAACACTCCCATGACCCTCCCACCTTATTTTCCTGGCATCTGTTTGCTGGGTCATTTGAAGAAACTGGCTCATTTGTCCTGTGGAATTTCCCACACTCTGGGTTTGGCTGATTGCATCCCTGTGGTTCCTGTCTTAAACTAACTTGGTCCAAATGTGAGTCTAGTGTCTGATCACAGACATGAGCTTCTCCATAGTAAGAGCTCTGTTGGGTAGTCCTCTCTATAGACAACTTTGTACATGAGGCAGTCGGTCTGTAGTCTAGCAAGGGGTGTGCGGCAAATACCCGACAAAGGCAATCTTTTTTACTGTACTTTCACGTGGTCCCTAGGTAGATAAACATCCTTTCTCCCAGAAAATATATAAATGAAATCAAAGTGTTTTTATTTCAAATTCCAGCTGCCACTTTAGGGCTGTCGGGTAGGACAGGTAATAGGATGGCTGAGCAATGTGGGGGTCTCCCTAGAATCCGGTGTGCACCCTCTTTCTTTTTGTATGGCCTTTTCCCTTGAAGAGTTATTCTGCTCTTACTACTATGTGGTAAATCTATTTTCAGAACTGAATTCATTCCAGATCACATCCAGGTTCTAACCACCTTCCTGACTCTTCCATTGAACTTTACTAAAGTGACTACAGCCAAACTCAAGATTAATCTCCAGAACCCAAGTCTCACCCTAAAATTCCCCATTTATCAATGGCACCATCTTCAGAAGCCTCAAAACCCCTAAATGATGTTCCCTTTCTACATCCAGTTACTCACCATTGCTCTAACAGTCCTTCCTCTGTACACACTGAAAATATGTGCACAATGAACAAAGCAAAGACAGATGCCACGGACAGGTGTGGGCACGCCGTCCTGTCTCTGCCTGCATCTTGAGGACACCTGGAGCTCATGGAGATGAGGAGGAACTCTAAAGTCTGAGGCTGCTGATCACAGGCATCTCAGAGCCTGAGCCTCCAGATGAGTGTCACTCTTAAGATAGTCAGTACCCACTTCATTCAATAGACTAAACTCCAAATAACTTTTAATTATTTACAAAAACTAAACTCAATTTCCAATACAAAGACTTTCTGTTCTTTAGAAGAAACAGAAGATGTACTCAGAGTCCTAAAAGCAGTTTCAAAAAATAGCTCCAAAATATTTTGACTAATTTTTTAGAGTAAGTGTACTGCTCCCCAATAGGACAATTGTCAATAGCTTATATTCTTCCTTAGTGGTTTATGATTTAAGATTTGGTGCATTTGTAGCTCCTGTCAAAGGTCAGTGTTTTCTCCAAACCAAAATATAATGTGAATGATATTACAAAGCATTAGACTGACCTAGAGACAGAAAATGTTACTCAGGAAACCGCTAGTATCCAAGACTAACTGACTTCTATGCATATTTTTGAATTCTATTGTTATACCTCTGAATGGTTTAATCTCAACTATGCTTTTTTAAGTGCCGTGATTGGATATATTTGGGTAATTGAATACAGCTGTATAACCACCACCACAGTCAAGATCTAGAACAGTCCCATTGTTCCAAATGTTTCCTGTTTCCTTTTGTGGCTGATTCCCTCCCCCAACCCCTGCCCCAGACCAACAATGACCTGCTTCCTGTCACTGTCACTTTGCTGTTCATGGAGTTTCGTATGAACGAAACAATACAGTCTGTAGTGTTTTCCGTTTGATTTTTCATCCATGTTGTGGTGTGTATTACTATATTGCTCCTTTCTGTGGCCGAACAGTATTCTGTGGTAGGATGGATATTACAGTGTGCTTGTCCATTCATCAGCCCAAGGGTATTTGGGTTGCTTCCAGTATGTGGCTATTAGGAGTAACGCTTTATGTAGACATGTGTTCCATTTCTCGTGGGGAGAGACCTAGGAGTGAGATTGCTGGGTCATAAGTAAGTAAGTGCATATTTATCTTTACAATATTCTGCCTCACTTCTTTCCAAATAGCCGCACCATTTTGCATTTCCACCATCAATGAGTGGGTGTTAAATTTATTCCACATCTTCACCGGCACTTGGATTTGCCATTCTTTTCATGTTTAGCCGTTTCAGTGGGCACAACAGCATCTCCTTAGGGGTTTCATTTGCATTTCTCTGATAACCAGTGATGCCAAGCATCTTCCATGTGTTTGTTAGCCATTCATAGATCTTCTGTTGTGAAATGTCTACAGTCTTTTGACCATTTTGATCTAGGTCTTTTTTTCTTATTGCTAAGAAATTACTAATTATATTTATATATTATTTTTAATTTATTATATTTATATTTGTTATTAATTGATTATATTTGTATGTATACTTAATTTTTATTTGCAAGTTTATATTCTTATTTTAAAGAAGAACCTTTCAAATGATCTATTCAAGCTCTCCAAAGAATGGAGGGGCAAGTTGACTTGTTATTTGTATGATTTAGGAGCTCATTTGCAAAGAAAACCTCCTCTGAATTATGAGAGTGAGTATGTGTATAGGGTGGGTGCATGTGTGTATGTGTAAGGGTGTGTATGTGAGTGTGTAAGGGTGTGTGTGGGTGTGTCAGCATGGAGAATGGTGAAGAGGCAGGATAACCACAGGTTCGTAGACTGTCTCAGGAAATATCCTATAACTTATTCATCTGTTTTCTCTGCTTCATTTAAAAGAACATCAAGCAAAAACTGTGTTGTTTTTGTAACCCAGACTTCCGGGAACAGAAAGTCAGCCCCAAGGTCTGAAAGGAGGAAAGGCAAGGCCTCGTTTCTCAGATCAGCAGGGCCTGGTTGCAGACACAGTCCTTGCTCGGGTGTCAGGTCCAGCAGCGGGCGGCTCCCGCCTTCTCACTGGAAACTGACATGTACAGTCTGTTAATGCCTGAGTGAGCACAGAGAGCCTGGGAGAGGGAGCCACTGTCAGTATCCTGGCAGCAATAGAGAGCTGGAGGGAAAATGCAGTATTAGAAACAGATAAATGCAGTAGGAGTGAGCCAAAAACATATGGCTGAGCAAAAGCAGAGGCTCCGTTTACAGACAGCTGAATTCACTATAACATGACGCTTAAACTGACCTGAGCAGGCTATTTTTCTTTAACCCCCGTCACCTATGGCATGTACCAAAGAATTAATTCATAAGGAGTTTGGAGAGAAACCTAACATATCCCGGGAGCAGGCGTGTTATCTCTCATCTTTCTCAATACCTGTGCCAAACCTTATTTTGGTCCAAGCCTATTTAAATAACACTGCCCAAATGGTGGTCATTACCTACCCGCAGGTAGGTACTATGTCTACTCAAAGCATTCAACCACTGAAATGTGATTGAATGCAGCAGCAGATCCTTCACTTTCTAAGGGATATCTTGACATGCCCCCACGCCGCTGGGCCTCTAGAAATTTTACTGAAATACAAGGCTGCTGGATTTTTGTTGGATTTATTTCCCACCCTCTGACATGCAAATGTCTTACCAAAAAGTCTAGACCATTTGCCACTTCTCACTAACTAGGTCCAGTTGCTCTTGGCCAAAAAAAAGCGAAGAATTAGATTATGTAACTTCCAAATCAGTGTGAATTAAACAGGAAAATGAAGAATATTTCATCAATCCATAAAAAGGCAGAAAAGCAGAAAAAAAGAAAAATCGCCATGAATAGATCATTGTAAATGATAGGTAGGCAACCTCAAATAGATGTTAGATATGAAGAGAACCGTATAGTTATAATAGATGTATCACATTCATTCTCAGGGTACATTAAAAAAATCTGCCTATGTACGTGTTTTGTTGGGGACCTCCTAAAAGCATGTGGTGAGACAGGGTTAGCCACGAAGAGATTCATCAGGGGCCACGACTATGAAGGGGAAGGAGGAAGGAGCTGGGCGGGGGCGGGG
>NW_020174431.1:106627-175574 GCF_003031525.2 Neophocaena asiaeorientalis asiaeorientalis | reverse complement strand
AGGGCAGGTGAGGGAAGCAGGAGGGAGGTTGGGGGAATGCATCTTAGACCGCAGCTCTGGGGGAGTCTGGTTGTGGGCGTTCCTCCGTCCCAACCACCCCCCAGCACCCAGCATGGACCTGCCCTGGTGCACCTGCCCCGCAGGGAGCAGGGAGTAGCAGATGGGTCTCAGAGCCACCGCTCAGAGACCAGAGTAGAGCATGCTCCTAGAGGCAGCCCGCAGCCCTGCCGTCCACCAGGCACATACCGCAGGCGTGACACAAAAGGTTATATAGTAAGAGGGTTGAAAGAATATGCTGAGAAAGCAAACACTTTAAGAGCTTTACTGAAATGTAATTCACATACCATTCAGCTTACCGGTTGAAAGTGCGCAATGTTTTTAAACTCATATTCACAGGGTTGAGCAACCATCACTACAATCTAAATTTAGAATATTTTTATTTCTCCCAAAAGAAAGCCTGTTCCTATGAGCAGTCACTCCCCATTCCACCTCCTGCAGCCCTAGGTTACTACTTACCTTCCTGCTGTCTCTATAAATTTGCCTGTCCTGGACATTTCACATACATGGGATTACATAACAACACATGATCTTTTGTGTCTGGCTCTTTACACATAGCATGTGTTCAGAGTTCTTTTGTGTTGTAGTGTGTATCAGTACTTCATTCCTTTTTTTTTTTTCATTTATTTATCTTTGGGTGCGTTGGGTCTTCATTGCTGCACGTGGGCTTTCTCTAGTTGCGGCGAGTGGAGGCTACTCTTCCTTGTCGTGCGCGGGCTTCCCATTGCGGTGGCTTCTCTTGGTGCAGAGCATGGGCTCTAGGCTCACGGGCTACAGTAGTTGTGGCTCACAGGCTCGGTTGCTCAGCAGCATATGGGATCTTCCCGGGCCAGGAATCGAACCCGTGTTCCCTGCATTGGCAGGCAGATTCTTAACCACTGCGCCACCAGGGAAGCCCTCATTCCTTTTTATTGACAAATTACATTCCACTATATGGATATACCATATTTTATTTACCCATTCATAGACTGATGGGCATTTGTATTGTTTCCACTTTGGGGACCATTACAAGTAATTCTGCTAAAGCATTTGTCTACAAGTTTTTCTGTGGACGTATGTTCTTATTTCTCTTGGGTAAACACCTAGGAGCATGACTGCTGACTCAGCATAACTCTTAACATTTTGGGGAAATGAAAACTTTTCCAAAGCACCTCCACCATTTTATATTCCACCGAAAACGTATGAGTGCTTTAATTTTCTGTACCCTTAAACCTTCTCCATGCACACTTGACTTAATAATATCTAACCTTAATCAGTTTACCTACATTTTTATAAAACAATGCAAGAGTCTTAAAATAGACTGACTTCAGAAGATTACCTCCTCCTTTCTTACATGTTATGATTGGGTCATACTTTGCTTCCACCTTGATTTCAGAGCTCCCCGAAACAGAACTTACTGTTTTTACAAGAGTCAAAGTATATTTATTTCAATTCTAGTCACATATTTGCAGTATCTTTGATCACCATTTTTTTTTTCCTTTCATTCCTATTCTTTCTCCTGGAATCAATTGCTTTCCCTTTGGTAGTTCTTTCAGCAAAGGTCTATGAGTTGTAGAACATCTTCTGTCTGTCTTTCCTTCTTTCCTGCCTTGTCTTTCTTTTCTTTTCTCTTTTTTGGTCTAAAAATGTCTTTACTCATTTGAAACAATATATAGGGAAACACAGAATTGTGAGATCAGAGCTGAGTTACCCTCAGACTGTCTGCAGGATCCTTTGGGCACGAGGAGCCCAGTCACTTACCCAGGCAGCAGCCAGTCACACGGGTCCCTCCCAATCCTTGTCACCTGTGGCTCCCCTGTCTCTCCCGGCTTTTCCCATCTGTTAACAGCTGGTGCTCACTGGATTCTCAAACCTGCTCTCAGGGGCTTCCCTGGTGGTGCAGTGGTTGAGAATCTGCCTGCCAATGCAGGGCACACAGGTTCGAGGCCTGGTCTGGGAGGATCCCATATCACAGAGCAACTAGGCCCGTGAGCCACAATTACTGAGCCTGCGTATCTGGAGCCTATGCTCCGCAACAAGAGAGGCCGCGATAGTGAGAGGCCCGTGCACCGCGATGAAGAGTGGCCCCCGCTTGCCACAACTAGAGAAAGCCCTCACACAGAAACGAAGACCCAACACAACCATAAATAAATAAAGCAAACTGTCAACAAGTAAAAATAAATAAACACTAAAAAAACAAACAAACAAAAAAACCTGCTCTCAGTCTTCCCATCTCACTGTCCAGGTGGCCCAGGGCTATTTCTCTCCAGGGTCCTTCTGTGTGGTCACATCTCAGGTCAGGTCTCGCCAGGGGATGGGCTCGGATATTCATTCCCACAGGGCAGTCCAGCACTTCTGGGGTTTTATGAACTTTCCTAACAGAATTCTGTATATTCTCTGGCATGTATCTCCCAGCAAAACTTTAGGTCTTTTCCCTGGGAGAGTACTAGTTATCAGGCTCACCAACAAGACTGCATAATTTTTGAGAAAAAAGACACATTTACCATAATCTTTTCTAAGCTTAAAATTAGCACCCGAGTCAGTGCTTTATTTAAACAATGATATCAAGGTTCTGAGGACGAGGAGTTGGAGAATGGCAATGCCTAAAATATTCTCTAAAAACACTTTCTCATAGAAAATGATGCTTCTGTTTGGCACCCGTAACCATAACTCAATCTGTTAGGCAAACATAATTTAAAGGTTTGAGGTTTTTTTTCTTTTTCTAAGAGAATTTAAACTTAAAAAGAACTATTTTAGAGCCAAGTGATTAAACTGAAAAGCAGACTCCCACCCAAAAAAACTGTGGTTACTTAAATCTTAATAATTAACAAGTCATTGAAGGTCCCATTTCTTGATGCTTATCCTCAAATTCTGTTTAAAAAAAAATACAGTCAAGTTTATCTATTTTCCCAGATGTTTCTATTAAAAAAGAAAAAAGAAAACTGGTATGCTTTATGGTCATTTGAAAAATATTAATAGAAGACTCAGGCATCTGCTTTGTTAGAGATTTGGGTTTGCTCTCACAGGGAGACCCCTCTTGAGGGGGAGGATGTGGGAAGGGTGCAGGCCATGGCTTGCTTTCAGAAGGCTGTGAGGATGCCCTCCAGCTGAGAACAGGCCCCAGCATCCCCCATCTCTCTCTTCTGTCCCTGCTGGACCGTCACCCGGATGCCAGCACGTCCCTGCTTCCCGGCTTCTGTCTCAGAGGCAGCTTCTTCTGGCGACAAGCAGGAGCTTTGGAACCACTGTCTTCTGTGCTCACCTCCCGGGAGCCCTGCCCAGGGTCAGCGCCACCCACCACGCACGCGCAGCATAGCCAGCTGCTGCGGGGCCAGCAGACTGGTCCACACAACCACTGGGGGGATAAGGGTGGGGCAAACCCTTCCTCATGCTGGACACCTTCTTCCATCCCCGCAGGTCACTGTAGGTGAGTCCTGGCTGTGTAACAAGCAAACTTCTCCCAGCCGCAAAGGCCTAAAGCACAGGCATTGCATTTCTGATTGTGCTGTACCTATGAGAGGCAGGCCACACCTTTCACCTCACTGGCCTCCTCAAGACCAGAGACCTGAGGCCCAGGCAGCTCTGTGACCCCAGGAGCCTCTTTCCAGCCTCCCAGCATACAATTTCTTGTCATTCTCTTGTGAGACACCACAGGGACCAGAGTCTCCAGGGGTCGGAATTCCCTTCACTGACTCTGGGAATCTTGGGCACTGCTGTCCAGGAAGGTCCAAGTCCCATGGCCAAAAGTTGGGAGTCACCTGATAAGATCTCCTTTTTCATATTCTCAGTGTGGTGGGCTGCCACCATGCTGCTTCCTTTAACTGGTGAGCCTGTTAAGCCAGGACCAGCTACAGATCTTGTGGGGCCCAGTGTAAAATTAAAATGGAGAGCCTTTGTTCAAGAATCATAAAGAATCTGAAGACAGCAACAGCAGAGAGAGCATTGGCCAGGTGCAGGGGCAGCACTGGGTTAACCGTACACCATCTCCTGAGACAGATGGCCCAAAGCCATGGGAATGGAAATATGTCCTGGGTTGGGAAGATACATTTTCCTGGAGTCAAGATGCCTCATCATTGTAAGGCATTTGATACCTTTATGGCTCTACCTGTGGAATTGTTCTATAATAATAGTGGCTGAAGAATGGCAAAACTGTTGTTGAACCCAAGTTCTTATGCCCCTCACACAGTGAGGACAAACAAACCGAAACCTCAGAGTTTGGAGCAGAGAAAAGTTTTATTGCAAGGGTCAAGCAAGGAGTATAGGCAGCTTGTGCTGTAAGGACCCAAACTCCCTGATGGTTTTCAGGGAAGAGTTTTTAATGTAAATTTTAGGTGGAGGGCTGCAGGATGCATGCTTTCTTCTGATTGGTGGTGAGGTAACAGGGTGATGTTTCAGGAATCTTGCGCTCAGCCTGAAGTTACCACCCTCCACCGGGTGGGGGCCTTAGTTCCTGTAGAAGAACTCAGAGACCTGTATCAGATTAATATGTATATCCACTGGGGAGGAACTAGGATTCTGCTTTATTGCTGCATTACTGTTTCTTGACTGCTTTTCCTTTGTTTCAGCATTCCCTCACTTTCCTAATAAGTAACCTTTGGAACTCAGGGAAGGCCTACAAACAAGAAATGTGGGACATGGAAAGGCTTTTATACCTGGGAGGGCCGCACAGAGTCCTGCTCATTTTCAAAACCAGGAAGCCATAGGTCATGTAAACACAGTAGTTTTATTTTACTGGGTTCACACAGCATTTTAAAAGCATACATTTTCATGTGAAAATCTACATTTTCAGCTCCTTCTGAAACATCAAAAGTAAGGACCTTGAACCAGCTTGGAGAGCACTGCCCCTGCATAGCTCTGACCACTCTTGAAGTAACCTGTGCTCCCAGGGCCCAGCAGTTTCCATCCTCTCTGCCCAGCTGGCTCAGTCCTTTTGCACCTTCACAAGAAAATACCGTAGATGGTGCAGCTTATGAACAGCAAGTATCTCTCACAGTTCTGGAGGCTGGAAGTCCAAGATTAAGGTGCTGGCAGATTGGGTGTCTGGTGAGGGCTCCTCCTGGTTCCTAGAAGGCATCTTCTCCCTGTGTCCCCACGTGGAGGAAGGGGCAAGGGAGCTCTCTGGAATCTCTTCTATAAGGACACTGATCCCATCGTGGGGGCTCCACCCTCATGACCTCATCACCTCCCAAAGGCCCCACCTCCTGACACCATCCCCTTGGGGGTTAGGACTCAACATAGGAATCTGGCGGGGCACACAGACATTCAGTCCATAGCACCTCCTCAGTCATCCATGCTTTCTTCCTGCCCTCTGGAGGCCATGATGCCTCTCCTGCTTCAACAGCTTTGCCCTGAAACAGGAAGATGAGCTGTCTCATCAGGGGGAAAATTTGGGCAAAGTAGGAAAGTATATTTCCTAGTTACTGGGTAAAAATTTGAGATTGAAGAAGAGTGATATTCACCCAAAATATAATCAGGACTATTTTTCTTTCTCCCTTTTCCCTCCCCTCAGTCCCTGCTGCAAGGATCATATCCATCTGTTCCTCAACTGCACCTTTTCTCTCACTGGAGCAGGGGCGTGGAGCCCTGAACTGGGGAGCTGAGTCCACGTCCCCACCTTTGTCTGCCTTTGCAAAGTGTCGGAGAAGAAGGCGTTTATCTCTGCCTTCCGGGTTCTTCTGGCTGGTCTAAGAATTGCACTGACATGAGACAGATGAACAGGAGAAAAGCAAACAAAAGTTTAATAACACATATACATGGGAGTGACCCAGGAAAACTGAGTAAATCACCAAAATGCATGAAGCCCTCACCTTACCTACCACCTTCTGCTAAAGACAGAAGAGGATGCTGAGGGTGGGGAGAGTCAGTTTTGGGAGGCGACTGGGTGAGGTTCTTATGCAGATTGAAGTCCTGCCTTCTCCAGTGATGAGAGTTTCTAGAGGCTTGGTCATCCTCTTCTTCCTGCTGCGGAGAGGGAGATATCCTTACAAACAGAGCCTTCCCTTCTAAATGCAAATGTTTCTTACAAAAGAGTAATTCCTACTTGGTTTTCAGAGTTTTTCCCATGTATGCTGTTTCTTAGAAAATAGGCAGCTTAAAATAATTAATATGCCCAAGAGACACACTTTCAGGTGGCAAAATTGGCTCCCCTACAAAAGCCTCCCGGAGACGCAGTGCAGCTCACACCCCTCATTTGTCCAGTCGGACACTTAGCTTAATTGAGTGCAAGTCGAATTATTAGTTCACAGCTACAAAAGCCTCCATCCCCACCACTGTAGTTGGCCTCATTAGGGGGGATAATCTGTCTTAAAAGAGATTTGTTTTAAAACTCCTAAGACTCAAATTGCTCCTGTCTAGTGAGGGCATAATTTAATATGACCACCAGAATGCACATGTCCGATTCTAGGGGACCTATTGGTATTGGTTTTATCAGTTGGAAGACATTGGTGTTCAACTGAATAATGACATCTTCAGGAAAAGCGGGCCCTGCTTATTTTTATGAAATATTATCTACTGGGAGCAAGTGCTGGTCTCACAAACAGTTTCTGTCCAAGCTCCTCAAGAACAGGATGTGATCAACAAAGTGAATGATTTTCTCTTTAACACAGAGTCTGTCTGCTCTCGTGTAAACAGCATTCAATTTTTCTTGGCATAATGGCTTCCTCTGTAGATGAAATGAGCCTTTTGTACTTGAGAAAAATGTGTATAATTTTGGCCATTGGCTGAGATAACTTAACAGCTTTCTGAAGTCAGATATTTTTAGAGCGCATGTAAAACAGCGACTGGTAATTAATAGAATATCGACTGGTTCAGCCTCATCTAATCATAGACTGCATATAAATCATAAGGTGTTTTGCAATTAGGAAAATCCATATTAAATAACAAAGTACTGTTATCTCAGTAAACTTAACAAGTGTGGACTAATGCAGTATGGAATAATTGCTGCAATACAGATGTACCTGTATAGAACAGGTCTCCATTTATCGCACGTAAAATAGACTTCTTGTTTTTGTGGACACGGCTGTACTGACTAAAGTTCACTGGTGAAATACTTCGCCAATATCCCCAAAATGCTTGTTTCTCCTCCAGGGATTTTCCATACTGTCTGTCTATCCCAAACACCAGCAGAGCCTTCTCTTGGCATCTCTACACAGGTAGTGATTAAAGGCTCCTTGATTTCAGCAGTGCCAACCAGGATCACAGCATTTATGGAGCTTTCAGCATCCCCATTACAAATGCCTCATAAGTGATCAGCTGTAAAGCAGATTTGAACCAGCTGAGGACAACATCAGCATAAAAAGATCTCAAAAGATCTTGGCCTGAGAGAGGATATTCTTTTTATGATGAGATTTTCCCATTTATTTTTAAAATATATAGAACACTTTTATTTACATTTGCCATCTATTTCATAGAAAAAAATATAGACGAGTATTGTGTTACTCTTTTTACTTGGGCATATATCACTTCTAAAAAAATAAGACACTGGAAACAATTTTTATATTGGATGGCTACTTAGTTATTAGAGTTTTTTCGTTCCATGACATGCTCCCATTTGTATCTATGGAGAGTTAAAAGGCTATGAACTTACTCTCATTATTTGGTTGAATGGTGCCTTTAAAATGTTTATTTTAGAGCAGGAAGGGATCTTCAGGTCATTTAATCTAATAGTCATTTGTGAGATGAGGGAAGTAAGGAGGAGATAAGTAAATGAAGGGGTTCAGGACCTGCCAACCCCAAAAGTGCCACTTTGTTGTGTAACCGAAAGTGGGTTCTGGCTGCTCACCACTCAAAAGCCAATAAAGAGGCAAGGTTCGTGGAAGCAAAAGTGTTTTTTATTTTGGGTGCTGGCAACCGATGCTTTGCAAAGGCAGACAAAGGTGGGGACGTGGACTCAGCTCCCCAGTTCAGGGCTCCACGCCCCCGCTCCAGTGAGAGAGAAGGTGCAGTTGAGGATCACATGGATATGATCCTTGCAGCAGGGACTGAGGGGAGGGAAAAGGGAGAAAGAAAAATAGTCCTGATTATATTTTGGGTGAATATCACTCTTCTTCTATCTCAAACTTTTACCGAGTAACTAGGAAATATACTTTCCCACTTTGCCCAAATTTTCCAATGAGGCTTAAGCTGTGCCTGCTTTCCGAGGATTGGGGAGGGACTGGGGAGGGTAGTGTTGACTGGAAACAGGGATCCCCCTGATGAGACAGCTCATCTTCCTGTTTCAGGGCAGAGCCGTTGAAACAGGAGAGGCATCATTGCCTCCAGAGGGCAGGAAGAAAGCATGGATGACTGAGGAGGTGCTTTGGACTGAATGTCTGTGTGCCCCCCCAGATTCCTGTGTTGAGTCCTAACCCCCAAGGGGATGGTGTCAGGAGGTGGGGCCTTTGGGAGGTGATGAGGTCATGAGGGTAGAGCCCCCACGATGGGATCAGTGTCCTTATAGAAGAGATTCCAGAGAGCTCCCTTGCCCCTTCCTCCACGTGGGGACACAGGGAGAAGATGCCTTCTAGGAACCAGGAGGAGCCCTCACCAGACACCCAATCTGCCAGCACCTTAATCTTGGACTTCCAGCCTCCAGAACTGTGAGAGATACTTGCTGTTCATAAGCTGCACCGTTTACGGTATTTTCTTGTGAAGGTGCAAAAGGACTGAGCCAGCTGGGCAGAGAGGATGGAAATTGCTGCACCCTGGGAGCACAGGCTACTTGGAGAGTGGTCAGAGCTACTGCAGGGCCAGTCAGCTCTGACAGTCATCTTGATGTTGGTCATGCAGTGGTCTGATCAGCGTCGTCCTGATTGTTTTAAGTGTAGTTCATCTTCAGTTCCAGGGTCAGTTTGTTGCCATTTTTCTTGAAGCCAATTCTCAGAATTGTGGCAGCTTATGTCATGGCTACAATCTGGTCATCATGTAGTTAACTGCTTCCACCTGGTGGGGGTTTCAGTATCTATAAGACAGCTCACAGGATATGGCTCAGAACATTATCTATAGCCCTTGAGAAGGAACTAAAGGTCCTTGACTTTGCTTACTGACTAAACTATTATTGTTTTGTCCTGTTTGACTGCTTTTCTCTGCTTCTGCATTTTCTCACTTCTTGATTAAACTTATTCTTTGGCTAAAGTTTTTCCACAGGTAAAAGGCTGGCAGAGGACATGGCTGGGGTGGGGGTGGGGACCATAGGGTCCTGTTCCATTTCAGATGTACTGATTACTTTGAGCTGAAGGCATTTAAAGGGCAGCAGATGCAGGGGGAGCTTCCCCTCAACCCCCTCAACTGCCTGAACACAGAGCCTCCACAGGAACTCGGGGTCTTAGGTCCCCTCCTGGGAGCTTCACCACCAGGAAGACTGACTCTTGTCCCAGGAGAGGAGCCGAGAAGTGGACCCCACCCCCAGACAGATGGTCACCAACTGCCACCCTCCCATTCATCCTCTAAGGGCCACTCATCTTCCCTGGAAAACATGTACTATCCCCAGAGAGGCCTGAACCCCCTCCCCTTCCCCTGTTAAGATGGTATATAAGCTCTCAAATTTTACCACCACTTGGATATTTACTTGTTTTTTCCTGTGATGCCCCCAAGCACATAATACTAAAAATGAATAACTGCATATAACATTTCTCCTGTTAATTACCTGTTGTCAGTTTATTTCATAGACACATAGGAGGGTAGAGGGAACTCTTTCCCCCTCTACAAAACTTCCCAAGGTCATGGGCGTCAAGTTTCAGTTTCGTGAGAGCTGAAACTCAAATGCAGGACCCAGGATCTAAACCCAACACATGGCCACTCCCCACCAAGTCTAACCCTCGGCACCAGGCACAAGGTTACACAGCCAAAGTGAGACCTCAGATCTAAGCTTCCGTCACCCTTTCCACCGCTCTGTGCCTGGTGCTGTCCTTCTGACTCAGGTGATGTTACCCAGACCCATGCAGGTGTACGTGATTCTTAAAGGTACAGGGCAGCCTTGGTGACTGATCACCACTGTGGTCTCCATCATCCATATCACTCGTGCACTCAGTGCTATGTGCACACTTGTCCTGGTGGCATCCCTGTGAGGTGAGTGCCCCAGACAGGAGAATGGAGCCTGAGTAACCGTGGCTTGTCCCTCTAGCCCATGCCTGGACCAGGCCATGAGGCCTCCGGCCCACGGCTCCACCCCCGATGGCTGCACCAACCCAGGCCAGCAGCAGCCATGTCAATATTTAAATAAGCAAAAAATACAATATTAAAACCTGTCTGTATATATCAGATGGAAGCATTTTGTTTGGAATAGCATGCATTTTCTTCAGTAGTTCAATAGTTGTTTCTTTTCATTAAATGACAGTTCCCACCTTTGATACTAGGGCCAGTGTGGAAACATGAAGCACCCAAATTGTTCCTTTATTCAAGACATAAATATATATTTTTACAACTTTAACATAGAATATAGTAACTGACTTAAGCCTGTCTATTGAAAAATTCCATGAACCAATTGAAGCTAAAGAGAGCTATTGAAATGTACAGGGTCAGTGATGAGAACTTTTTGGATGAGCGTTTCCAACGGGCCAATAAAATACACACTAAGTATGTGTCTTCATTATGTCTCAATATTCATAGAAATAGATTTTATTGGAAAATGTGGTCACATCTGTTTTCTGCTAAGTAAAAATCTGTGTGAATTTAAGGACCTGATAGAAAACAAATAAATGTATAAAAACAGTTTAAATGATCTAAATCACTTTTAGTGTGGAGGGTTTATAGAAAAAAAATACATATAAAAATATACTTTTTTATGTGCACTCTGGCACTGTCCATTTTATTTTCTAAAGAGGAAGATTAAGCAAAAATTTTATTCTCAATTTATAAAGATTAAGAATTAGCAGGTTGATCTGTGAATAATGGTTAATAAACCATCTATCTTAGTCTGTTCAGGCTGCTGCAACAAAACACCACAGACAGGAGCTTAAACAACAGACATTTATTCCTCACAGTTCTGGAGGCTGCAGTATTCTGAGATCAAGGCACTGACACTGTCTGGTGAGGCCCCCTCCTGGTCCATACATGGTGTCTTCTCCTGTGTTCTCACCTGGTGGAGGGAGAGGGAGCTCTGGTCTCTCCCTCTTCTTATAAGTGTACTAATACCATCTAGGGGCCCCACCCTCATGACCATATCTAAACCTCATCACCTCCCAAAGACCCCACCTCCAAACATCATCCCACTGGAGGGTCAGTTCTTCAACACGTGGATTTTGGGGGGACACAAACATTCAGTCCATGGCTCCAATCAACATTTCAAAGGGCCGATACCCCCTGATGAACAGCTTTCACATTTCCACCTGCTCTCATTTCTAACCCCAAACCTCTGCTCTCTAGCCCCTCAGAAGTTTTGCTTTTTCTTTTTTTTTTTATGCTCTTTCTTCAGGAAAAGCTTTCCTGCCTGTACTCTCACTCTCCACACACTTCTGTCTCCTGGGGATGTTTACTTTCCCTCTCCCACCTCTCAGATTTCTGCTCCTTTTTCCACCAGCCATTGCTCCCCACCTGATAAGACCATTTAGCACATTTGTGTTTGTTGATTAAAGTGTGTTCCCCAATCCTGAAGTTAAGAAGAGCTGAGTTAAAAGTTTCATATTCTTCCCAGACACTTTTGTTCTCAAAGTGTGCTCCCTGGACCAGCCTCACATGAGAACTTACTAGAAACGCACATTCTCAGGCCCCACCCAGGCCTGCATCAGATACTGTGAACTGGAGCCCAGGAGCTATATTTCAACAACCCCTCCAAGTGGTTCTAATGCTGTTGCATGTTCAAGAAGCATTGATGCAAGAAAAAAATTGGTTTTGAGGAACTTGAGTTTGATTTCGTTTTGATTTCCTCTCTTTTTCCCTACCTGCACTTCTCTGATTTTCACAGAAAGAAAAAAGGGAGTGTCCTATGCATTCCTAAGGTGGGAAGGGAGGAAGACTGCTCATTTCTGTCACCTCAAGTAGATCATTTGAACTTGATTTACATCAGAATCACCTGGAGAACTTGCTGAACAACGCTGATTCAGTAGATCTGGGCTGGACCAGGATCTGCATGTCTAGCAGGCCCCCCTGTGGTGCTGATGTTGCTCTGGGAGTACCACTGGTCTCAAAGAACACATTGGTTTTCCCCTCAGGTGATCCAGTTGATGGCTATAAAGGGAAAGAGTCCAAAATAACACACCATACATGATGAAAGCCAATTTGAGCATAAATATGGACTAAGAATAATGATCTCTGCATGGACAATGGTGATCATTATGTTTAGCTCTCTAGCAACCAGAGTTGAGATGACTTCACCCACAATCTTTTCGGGCATGTTGGCCACGGCTGCCATCCTCACAAGGTTTCCCTGCTTTCCTTGAATCTCCAGATTTCATGAGTGTACAATATGGCCCAAACTCAGATTACCTGTAGTTGATTCTGAATTGTGGCAGCCTGTAGCACATCTGAAACTTTTCTGAAAGGCACCTCTCAGTTATGGAGCAAGATGGACAAATAAGCTAATTATATCAACTAGGTACTCTCTGCTTAATCAAGAAGTACTCTATCAAATGCCATTTTAATATGCCACTTTCTGATGAATGAGAATGGGAATAAACAGTATATAACTCCAAATAATAGCTTGTACAATCCAGTGTGGTTTCCGTGATGGAGTGAGAGAATAAATGTAAGATTTATGTAAGATTCCAATATGGAATGTAATGATTCCAATAACTTACCCTGTACCATTTCATGATGATCTTCATTATCTTCGCACTAGAGATTGATTCACTTTACTGTCCCTGTGTTACTATACTGATGTGGCAGGTTATTATTTAGTGTATTAATATTATTTGCGAAGTTCTGTTTGTTTCTGGAAACAAATCTAGGAGAACTATTTGACTGTCATTTCCAACCTCTGTTATCTCAGATGCATTTCATATAATTTATGCATAATTCAGCAACAAGAAAATATTTCTTTATGCAAATAATAAAGATGTTACAAATGTGTGCAGTCTGCACTAAACTTTTGAAAATGGTTTTGTACCTATTGTCTTGTTTCATCTTCATGACACCCTCTGAGATAAGTATTTTCATCCCAAGATGAATAAAATGAACTGCAGTCGAGAACTTGAGATAATGCAGATATTTGGTGTCAGGAGTGGAACTAAAACCTGCTTTTCTGGCTCATTGTTCCTTATTCTTCCATCACGATGGTTTCTTTTTCCCACTGAGCCCAGCAACCCACTAAAGGCAGCCATCTGGAAACTCACATGTGGAAGACTTACATTGTCTCTAATCAAGCACTTAGGTAAACTTGCAGTTTCAATCCTTGAATATTTTGAATATGCCACTGGGAAGTGAAATCATAAACATTCTAACAGAATCAAGCAAAAGCTGGGTAATCTTCCACAGTTCATTTTAGTAAGCATGTATTGAGAGTCTGCTCCCTGCTGTGCCAAGCCGTGGAGGACACAGAAATGACTGAAACATGGTTTCTAATTGCTAGACACTTGCATTCTGGGTGGATGGGATGGGTTTGGGGAGGAAGAAGCCCTAACTTATCATCAAGTCATAAATTTACATTCCTATTAATGAAGGTACCTACAAACTGCATTATTCACTTAGTAGAAACAAGTTTTGTTCTTTTTTCACAGGTTAAGAAATTAGAAGTTAAAGAATACTACTGACATGATACAGGAGGTTAGTACTATCGTTTTGTCTCTCTACTCTGGGATTCACGATTTGTGCACAGTGTACACAACTCCATATGATAGTAATGGGAGTCACTCTTGGATATTGGAAAGAGAATTTTTCCCTCTAGAATTTGCACAGGAAAATCCCTGAGAGAATAATAATTTCCACAGCCCAGTCATTGCCCTATCGGGACCCAACAAGTTACTCTGCACCATAATTAAGTAAGCACAACAGGCAACTTCAGATTTCAAGACTCTGGGTTTTATGGTTACAGATGTTCTTCTCACTGTAGTCTGTTCAGCAGTTCCTTGGGTCATAAATGTTTAATTTTTAATCTATTTTTTATCGGTTTTATGTAATGCAGGCTGCTGGTATACCAAAAGAATTTTTACTAGTGCATTTTATGTGTGGGAAGTTTGTGATAAAAGCTTTAGTGAAATAAAATGAGGTGTGTTCCCTCAAGAAAACATTACTCTAGCTCAAAACACAGGTGAATGTTCTTTTCATAGGACATGGACTATTTGGATCTCATTTACAGTATTGTTTGCAGACTTAATATGATCCTGGGAAATCACATGACTTGCAGGTGTATTACTGAGGGCACGTGGAGTTACATCATCTATTTGCACTGGAAATGTCCTTTGAAATGATTCAGGGGCTGGAAACAATAGTCATTTCAGGATATATTTATCTTTTCTGACTCAAACAGCTGTCCCACTTTTCAGGAGACCTTGTGTTATAGACCATATGTGCCAATGAAAGGTAAATTGTTAAAATACCACAAACAAGAGCTGACAAAATCACCAGTGACATCACGTGTTTACATATCTATTATAGCCAAACCTAAATTTTAGTTGCTCTGGAAACATAACAATCATTTCGACATGTTCTGGGTGTGAAACTTTGAGGTGAAATCTTCTGTTGGGTATTTAACACACAGCATAGCACAGGGTCTGACAATTTTAAAATGATTCTTACACTTTCCATTTAGCTTGACATTTCTGAAACCTTTCCTCACTCTCTCCTTTTGGAAGGACTGTCTGATGCACCAGTAGACAGGGTGGGTTAATCATTACCCTTTGGCAAAGCAGACTTATTGAAAGGGAGAGGAAGAAGCCAGCTCTTAAGCCAAAGAGAGTTGTAGCAAAGGAGTCAAAGAGCATGAACTGTGACCCAGGGAGAGGTGTGCCCGCCCAATGGGCTATGGCTGAGCTGCACTCATGCTGCCCCACGGCACCTGACTATGCAGTGACTTCACGCAGAAGCTCCCTGGAACAGCCATGACCTGCACCTTGGCTACCATTTCTCCTGATTTGGTCTCTGTGTTGATTCCAGAGTTGGCTTTGGAATAATAAACTGAATAATCTTGCTTCAAACCAACAAAATTTCACATTCTTCAATTTTACTAAAACCAAAACATCATGCTTTCTACTTCCATGGCCAGAGCCGGTTTTCTACCATGCTTTGCCCTCTCCAGCAGCCGGACCATCGCTGTGTCTCTCCCTGCAGTGCTGGTTCAGGTATAGGCATGGGTTCTCTTTGCTCCAGGCACGTACCCAGGGTCTTATGTGCCCCCAGCGAATTAAAACACAATCCTTCTCCATCGAGTTCTTGCAGGGCTGTGCCTTTCTTTCTGCTCAGCCCTTCATAGTGGAGTCTGTCATTTTAAACTGACTAGCTGGTAAGAATTTTTAAGACACTATACATAGCAATACTTGGCAGTTATGTTAAAGCACTTTATCAACTTAAGAGTTTACAAATAATCCCTATAACTCTACGAGGTAGGACTGAGATTCAGAGAATCTGTCTTTGAACTCC
Source organism: Neophocaena asiaeorientalis asiaeorientalis (assembly GCF_003031525.2). Lineage (NCBI taxonomy): Eukaryota > Metazoa > Chordata > Mammalia > Artiodactyla > Phocoenidae > Neophocaena > Neophocaena asiaeorientalis. Next base: position 160,052 of record NW_020174431.1, on the reverse strand, counting down.
AGCTTTTCACCAGTTGGACAAATCAACTGAATTTGCTGAGTGTCTTCTAGTCTGTCTCCCAGAGTAATGGAGGGGAAGGTACCCGGTTAGAGGTGGGACTCAGAGAGATGGAATCTGTGTTGAGTCTACTGTTCAATGACTTGCTGGTCAGTTTGGGACTTGGACTGGAGCAGTGGGGACCCCTGGGTATCCCTCAGACATGTTCACGAGGCCTGTCAGGTTAAAACTATTTTTACAATGATCCCAAGACTCCTTTTGTCTTTTCACTCTCACTGTCGTGAATGTATGGAGGAGTATCTCAGAGGCTATGGGGTGTGTGCTGTCATGACAGACTGAACGTGGAGTCCGCCGAGTGGGTCGTGTTAGAGGTGGTCTGGTGACCCAGACAGTGTCTTTAGCTCCAGGTGATGCTGAGTTGGTGGAGGAAATGGGGGTTTTTCACGGCAAGGAAAACAAGGGGCAAGAGCTGGAGGAGGGTTGCTGGACTCACATTACTCTCCCGTGACCAGCCACATGGTGACGTCCCTGTGCGCAGGATGTTCTGGGTCAGCCATTAGTCCCAAATCAGGATTCAGGAGAAAAGGAGGAGGAACTGGTCTAGCTGGTTAGTTCACTGACATGCAGGAGACGATGACACTGGACAGCCTTCCCAAGCAAATGCAGCCGAAAGTAAATGAGCGGAGGGGAACTGCCACTTCAGTGGGAGTTCACCTGGTGTAAAATACTCTGTTCCTCGTGGGTAAGTCTCTGTGGCAAGAGCCTTGGCATCGCTCCCCGTTGCTGCTAACAAGACAAAAGGCTGCATTTGCTGTGCTCCAATTGTAAGTGTTCCTTTCGTGTGCTTCTAAAAAGGCTTGTTTTAAACAAGACCTATATTTGGAGAAAGTGAAATCCTTGGAGTAAGTTTTTTATTTCATTGATCTGAGTTTCGTAGTGTGGAGTGTACATTCTATTGGGACAAGACATCCATCAGAACAAGCCCCGTATGCACGGATCTGTAGGTGAATATGCTTTGGACGTCACATTGTAATGCAGAGATTTCCACACTAAACTGGGCGTTCGCCTCTTACAGCAAACCTGCAGTAGATGGAAACATGCATTTCTGTGTGACTAGTAAACCCAATACTCCCTCTTAATTTCTAGTAACTTTTTAATATCAGGCTTTTTAAAGGCAGATGTCAAAGCACCAAGTTTACAAATGCTAGACACACGGTTAATACAATGGCATCGACACTCGGCTGTTAGGGAGTACAGAGAAAGGAACAAGGCAAGATGACTGTATGAACATAACTAGTCCACCTTTAGTAGGTCTGAGTATCAGGGAACTGCTGAAATAGCAGAGAGCCGCCTCCACTGGAAAGACGGCCCGGAGCCTGCTACCATGCGCCAGCCTGTCCTCTCTTGGCCCTGTGTAAAGAAGCCGGTCTGCAAAGCTGGAGGATGCCAGCAAATGACCAAAACAGACCCTGATTGTGAGTGAAATTAAATGTAACTACAACACTGAGCCTATAACCATGGTAGTGAAATAAAATGAAGTGGAGGAAGCCCTGCTGTAATAACAACTTAACATCCACCAGATTGTAAAGCGAATCTAGGAAGAACCATTGAATGTGCAAGAAGAAAATTATCACCCAATATAAGCTGCACTGAGATATATTCATGGTCACCTAGAGAACCCCAAAATCTGAACAGTGATTTTTTTGTAAATGATGGCTAGGCGCTGGTGGTGCTTAATTCATTTCCCCACATCACGCAGAGTCGATGGTGCCTGGTTCAAGCGTGCTTCATGTGGAGGGAACATGGCGTGAGCTGACCGATCACAGGAGGAGACAGGCTTCTTGACCCCACTGGCGGGCCACCGGGCGGTGGCACAGTGGAAAGGCAATGGCTAAGAGTCATGGCCTGGATTTCCAGTGGCCTGGATTTTAACAGGAGCTCTGCCCATAGATAGCTCTTTGATCCTGAGCAAGAAACAACCCTCTTTTCATCTGTCAGAATAGTGGGGATTTTCCATCTTGCAGAGGGGTGGATAGGATTAAAGGATTTTTAAACTTTCTTCCCTGTCAAACATTACATTTCTCTACGATGGTCATGACTGGGTGTAGGATGCTGATGCTGTCATTTCCTGGGCCATCACTGCTTCTCCTTGGTTCGTTGGCCAGGAATGCCCCAAATCACTCCATTGTATCTTAGAACTTACTCAAAACATCCGTAAGCACCTGGGAAGGTATGTAAGCACCTCCTTTTCCAGCAGAAAAATCTTGTTACTGGACCATCATGAGTACACAGAGCGTTCAGATCACGACGCACAGATGTTCTCCACTTTTCTCCGTTGAGCATCCACTGGTCCATTCAGAATTCACTCCATGTGGACGTCAAGGGGTCTCTCCTCTCTCACCCCAGGGTCCCTTGAAGTTCATCTCTACATCTCTGATCTTGATCCTGGCTCCATGCTACAGGAGCAGCACAGATATTGTAAACACCAACCTAACACTTCCCTGGAGACTTCTGGTTGTTTAGAATTCCACCCTACTAAAGATTTCCACCCTGGAGGAGGCTGAAGGGAAGGGAGAGAGGATGTTGGGGAGGAAGCAAGCCCCATCCCGTTGGTTAGCGAGACAGTTTTCAGGGAAACCGTGATTCTGTTTGAATGTGAGCTCATCCTAGCATTTGGGTTTTCATAACTCAGATCTGGAGTCAGCGCAGTAGCTCCGTCAACTGTGTGTAAATGTAATCTGCTCCATGGCCCGGTGCCTGAGACATTTGGCTGCAGTCCTAGTTTACTAGAGAATATTACTGGTAATATTAGTAGAGAATTTTTTAGCGAGTTGGCAGTACTCTCGTCTTGAACTTTTGTCTTTCTCCCCACAGGTGGGGCCACGTCCCTTGTGCCCACCCCTGCCTCAATCTCCACCTTCATCAGGTCTTGGCGGGTCTTCCTGCCTCAAGATTCCCCTCTGTTCTCACTCCAACCACCTGTCGCTGCAGACCATGGCCTTCTTCAACAGTTAGCCCAGGTGGTTTGAGTTCTCTGCCGTTTTCCTCCCAGCAGCCTCCCAGGCGCCCCTGTTGCCATGTGCGCCAGGGCCCGCTGAGCCCACTCCACTCCATACTCCCAAGCCTTTACGAACTCACATACGGTTTTCCTTCCCCTGCTGTGAGTATGTATGCAGTTAGATCTATATTTCATTAACATTTATATTCTCCAGAATACCTAGTGCTTAGTTCTTTCTAAATAAACATCATATTCATTCGGGTTTCATCTGGAGACCATTTCAGCATCACCAGCTGTGTAGATCCTGTTCTCAAAATACGGACAATGTAGCAATCCCTCTCTCTCCGCCAACTCTTTTCGCCCTGGGTGCTGACAGCTGAGGGAATTTGGGAGGTGGATTCTGGTCCTCCCTCTGTCACTAACGGGCCATGTCACCTTAGCCTAGGATGGTGCGCATCTGTAAAGGTAGTTCAGCGGTGTGGTTTCCAGCAGTGCGGTTCCCTGATGGAGACCCTGGAGCTCATCCTGGGGCCCTGGTGGCCGGCAGGCAGGGAGCAAACCAGCCCCAGCCTTACCACGGCAGAGCTGTCCCATCCCTGCTCCACCCAGCACAGTCCCGCCACCATCCCATTTAGAAAGATGCTTGCACAGAAGATTGGAAGGTCCGCAAACCATGGTCTAGGTGACCCCAGTCCCTCAGCTCCTGGTGTGCATGTTACAGTTATGATGGCACATTGCTGCCGCAGCACAGGGATCCTAATCAGAGTCCTCAGAGGACTGGGGTTCTGACCCACTTCCTGCATGGGCAGAGCACGTCAGAGAAGTCACCGGTAAACAGTGTGAGCACAGCTGTAAGAGGCCTTAACTCAGGGGGATGAACCCTGCCCCGCAGCTGAGACAGGGCTCCTCGGGCCGGGTGTGGTTGCAGCTCCACATCGGGATGTCAGCCCACCCTCAACTGTCCAGGAAAAGGCAACTTTCAAACCAGAGACTCAGAGTTAAAAATCCTGACACACATAATTGCTCACTGGGGAAATGCAAATCAAAACTGCAGTGAGATACCACCTCATACCCATTAGGATGGCTAGTATCAAAAACATAGAAAATAATAAGTTTTGGTGAGGATGTAGAAAATTGGAACCCCTGTGTGCTGTTGGTGAGAATGTAAAATGGTGCAGCTGCTGTGGGAAACTGTACAGAGGTTCCTCAAAAACTAAACAGAACTACCATATGATCCAGCAACTCCACTCCTGGGTAGATGCCCAAAAGAACTGAAAGCAGCATCTCAAGATGATGTTTATACCCCCATTTCATAGCAGCATGATTCACAACAGCCAAAAGATGGAAACAACCCAGGTATCCACAGGTGGATGAATGGATAAACAGAATGTGGTCCATCCATACAGTGGCATGTTATTCAGCCTTAAAGAAGAAAGAGATTCTGACACAGGCTACAGTGTGGATGAATCTTGAGGACATTATGCTGAGTGAAGTAAGCCAGTCACAAAAGGACAAATGCCATATGATTCCACTTACGTGAGGTACCCAGAGTATTCTAATCTATAGAGACAGAAAGTAGAAGGGGGGTTACCGGGGGCTGGGAGAGGGGGTGGGGAGGTGTTGTTTAATGAGTGTGGAGTTTCACTTGGGAAATGAAAAAGTTCTGGAGATGGATGGTGGTGATGCTACACAACACCGTGAATGTGTGCAACTGGAGTTTACACTTAAAATGGTAAATTGTTAGGCACATTTTCACAGAATTAAAAAAAAGCCCTTTGTACACCCTCTGTGGGGAAAGATAACCTGATAGAAAGCAATAGAGAAAATGCCCGTGGAAAGGCGCTGAGACCCTCCAGCTTGGGGTGGGTGTCTGTGCAGATGTGGCGCCCATCTCCCAGTTTCGGCAGCGGAAATGACACCACAGTGGCCAGAATGTGAGGAATAAAAATAGAACCTCTGCTTTTAGCAGCATTTGCCATAAGTTGGAAGCACCAGTGCTTTTATGCAAAAGGCAACATTTTCTTCTTGCACCCTCTTAAGAGGAATCACTTGATAAAGAATAGCTCTTGATTTTGTATAACCCAACTGAGGGGCACAATTGAGGTGGAATAGTCACACTTGGAGCAGATTCTCTAAAATCTGGTTTGTACCGTTCGCTGCCTATGGCACCTCCTAAACCTCTAATCACATGGGCCTCAACCGTTTATTTTCCAAAATACATTTTAAGCAGAAATGTGCCCAAGGAGCAGACTCAATAAGTTGGGTGCTGCATCACATCCCTACATGCACACAGCTTGGATGAGTTTGCTGAAGCCGGTGGGAGCTACACCCTCCCACTGGGATTGGTGGTTCAGCAGGGCTGCCTGAGCATCAGTCTACCTTTGCTTGTCAGGTGCCATGCCATTCCCCCGAAACAAATAACTCAAGAGTCTTCGAAGTTCTACAGTTACACCCTGCTCGTTCCAGAAGTTATGCATGTGTCTCGTGCTTTGCGCATTTACTCAGTAAATCACATAACATAGCTTCGTGTGTTCAGATATAAGTTCTTTAAAAGCAGGTGCCATAACTATGCTCTTTCAGCCCCATATGGCCAGCACATAAACAGTTTACAAGAGGAGCGCAAGCAGTCAGGAGCTCGAGACATCAGATGCAGTGAAGTGTACATTGAAAAGCTGCCGGCTATGGTCTGAGTGTCTGTGTCCCCCTCAAATTCACATGTTGAGTCCTAACCCCCAAGGGAATGGTGTCAGGAGGTGGAGGCTTTGGAAGGTGATGGGGCCATGAGGGTGGAGACCCCATGATGGGATCAGTGCCCTTTTAAAGGAGACCCCAGAGAACTCCCTCACCCCTTCCTCCACATGAGGACACAGGGAGAAGATGCTGTCTGTGAACCAGGAAGCAGGTCCTCACCAGACACTGAATTTTCAGGTGCCTTGATCTTGACTTCCCAGCCTCCAGAACTGTGAGAAATAAATGTCTATTGTTTATAAGCTGCCCGGTGTTGTGTTATGGCAGCCTGAACAGAGTCAGTCAGTGCTCTTCCCACCATATCAGGTCTTGTTTTCCTGAGACGAGCATCCCAGACCTTGTGCCCTCAGCCTACTGTTTGAGACTCACCCCCACCTCCCCAGTGCTCTAATAACCAAACCCCTGCCTTTCAGAACACTCCCATGTACATAGAGCCAGCTTGTGTAGCAGCTCCAGGCACACCAGGCACTGAGGTGAGCATGAGGACACAGACTCAGACTTCAGGGAACTCCTTGTCTTTGCTTCAGTTCCATACTTGTATCCTCGCAGAATGTCCTTCTGGAATGTTCTTCAAGACTGTCTCTACCTTTTAACTCCTTTCTAAATGAACTCAAGTCCTGTCTTGTTTATGAGGGCTTTTCTGAGGCTGTCATAATTAGTCTTTCTCTTCTGTCATCTCCCAGATTAGTTATGATATTGTGGCCATTCTATTTTGTATTAGAGAAAATTGCAAAGAGTTTATCTTCCTTTTCATAATGCAAGTTCCTTGAGACAAGAACTGGATTTAATTAATTAATCAGAGTACCTAGGTACAGGCCTTACATTCATTCACTTATCCATCCATTCATTTTTTTTTCTTTTCTAATGAAGTATTTATTAAGGGTCTAACATATTTTTTGTGCTCAGGAAACAGAAAAAAAATCTAATTGCTTTTTCAACTTTAGCATGTGACTTCTGCAGTTCATAGACCAACAGCTAAACCTAGAGGAGCGAATGAGACGGCCTTTTTCTTTGGAGTCATCTATCCCCTCATATTTCCACATACAATGCTAAATTGTGCATAAAATAAATACCAACAGTATGTAAGAGATGAGAGAGAGGTTTGGACTGGAGTTGCTGAAGATTTCAAGAAGATAGAATGTTTGCCTGGGGTGTGGGCTGATCCTTGAATAATGAGTTGGATTGAGAAGGTTATTCAAAGGGAGAAGGAGGAGATCAAAAGCTCCAGATGCTCAGATGTGCTGAGCAGAGGAAGCAGAAACAGGAAAACCAGAGGAGGGCTGCTGTCAGGAAGATGTACAAAACTTGCACGGATAGGATAAGAACCAGACTTAAGACTTTGAAAGACGAGACTTTTTTTTCTTAATGGAAGTATAGTTGATTCACAATATTATGTTAATTTCAGTATTCAGTTAGTGATTCAGTATTTTTGCAGATTATATTCCATTATAGGTTATTATAGGTACTGGTAATACATCCTGTGCTATACAGTGTACTTATCTATTTTATACATAGTGGCTTGTATCTGTTAATCCCATACCCCTAATTTGTCCCTCCCCCATCCCTCTTCCTTTTGGTAACCGTAAGTTTGTTTTCTATATCTGTTGAGTCTGTTTCTGTTTTGCATATACATTCATTTGTATTATTTTTTAGATTCCACATATAAGAGAGAGCATACTGACTTATTTCACTAAGCATAATATTCTCTAGGTCCATCCACATTGCTGCAAATGACAGAATTTCTTTCTTCTTATGGCTGAGTAATATTCCATCGTGTATATATACAACATCTTCTTTATCCATTCGTCTATTGATGGACACTCGGGTTGCTTCCATGTCTTAGGTATTGTAAATAATACTGCTATGAACATTGGGATTGGGGTGCATATATTTTTTCAGATTAGTGTTTTGGTTTTTTTTTTTGGATGTAAACCCAGGAGTGGAATTGCTGGGTTGTAAGATGGTTCTAATTTTAGTATTTTAAGAAACTTCTGTATTGTTCTCCATAGTGGCTGAACCAATTTACATTCCCACCAGCAGTGCAGGAGGGCTTCCTTTTCTCCACGTCCTCCCCGACACTTGTTATTTATAGGCTTTTTGATGATGGCCATTCAGACAGGTGTGAGGTAATACCTCATTGTAGCTTTGGTTTGCATTTCTCTAATAATTAATGACGTTGAGCATCTTTTCATGTGACTGTTGGCTATCCGTGTGTCCTCTTTGGAAAAATGTCTATTGAAGTCTTCTGCCCATTTTTGATTGGATTGTTCAGGTTTTTTTTATTGATTTGTATAATCTGTTTGTATATTTTGGATACTAATCCCTTGTTGGTTGCATCATTTGCAAATATTTACTCCTATTCCATAGGTTGTCTTTTCATTTTATCGGTGGTTTTCTTTGCTGTCAAAAGCCTTTAAGTTTAATTAGGTCTCATTTGTTCCTTTTTGCTTTTATTTCTTTTGCCTTATGAGACAGATCCAATAAAATATTGCTACGATTTATGTCAAAGATTAAACCCTAAGCTAAGGTGTTGAGTCTCTAAAAGTGGAAATTCAGGCAATGACTGTTTATTCTCTTTCCTGGCTGGTTCAACCTAGCCCCAGAAAAATCCCTGTCCCACTGGACTCCTCTCATGTCTGAGCCTCCTTCCAGGGCTCTGCAAATTCCTGGGGTGACTGGTCAGCCCCACTCACTCCTCACTCCCTCGGCACCCTCCTAATTTCAGTATTTGAGGCATGATATGGGGGTGTTTGAAGGATCAGAGAGGTAGAACAAGGATATTTTCAGTTGTTTAGTGGTTTTTTCTTCATTCCCTCTTTCCTAAGCTCACACAAACCTGTCTTCAGGTTTTCTCCTCCTTAGAAATCTGAGCGACCACAAATAGATACCATATGGCGTCTTGTCTCACCTGTCCTCTCATGCAGCCTCTGAGCAGGTCATGTTATGCTCATCATAGAGCTGGGGAAGTGAGCAGGCAGATGTAGCAATGTGCCCAACTCACATGGCACACACACAGCTCACGTCCACAGGGAGGTGTAGCTCCCGCCGGGCGGAACCACCCTGGGCCCCCACTTCTCTCGCCATTGCCTTTCCAAGGCCCACTTACCCTTTGCAAACACAGTTTGTTTAGGTCCATTGAAGGTGTTGGAATGGGTGCTCTCCAAAACCCCCACTGGATGCGGATTTCCTTCTTCCTCTCTTCCTCATCTTTGCCTTTCCAAAAAGACCAGCGAGGAAAGGGGATCAGTAGAAGAATTTGGAACAAAAAATGAGTTACGGTCCACCAAGGTTAGAAGGAAGATTTTGGGTTTTTCCTCAAATTACTTGAAATAATAAAAGAATGTAAGAGTCATGGGATTTGGGGAGCAATGTTTTCTTTTTCTTCCAAAGCATTTACTTACAGTGGAAGTGCTGAGATTAAGCCCTAAAGAGAAATGAAGTTACAAGACATAAGGTTTAAAATGGCTGTGCCTTACAATATAACATCAGTATTTTTAAAGTAATTACATCAATTTCCTTCTGATTGAAAAAATGTTAAATCAGAATCTTTGTAGGTTGTGATATGCAAGTCCATTATCATTTGGATAATGCACAACAGTTGTTTTCATAATTTAAAAAATAACATTTCCTGGGCTTCCGTGGTAGCACAGTGGTTAAGAATCCACCTGCCAATGCAGGGGACGTAGGTTCGAGCCCTGGTCCGGAAAGATCCCACATGCCGCAGAGCAACTAAGTCCTCGTGCCACAACTACTGAAGCCCGTGCGCCTAGAGCTCATGCTCCACAAGAGAAGCCATCGCAATGAGAAATCCACGCACTGCAACGAAGAGTAGCCCACGCTCGCCACAATAGAAGAAAGCCTGCACGCAGCAACAAAGACCCAACACAGCCAAAAATAAATAAATAAAATAAAATAAATTCATTTAAAAAAATCTTTATAAAAAATAACATTTCCAAAACTTGCTTTAAAGCATTTACATAAATATTTGTGTGATTCTTTTACCATATCTATAAAGAATATATATATATATATATATATTTTTTCATTTAGATTAATTTTTGCTTAGATGTATTCTGATGATTTTCTTGCCTGATACTCTCTTGAGAAAGCATTTTCATTTTCATTTCATTTTTTTCTTAAGAAAAAAACTGTAATACACAGTGCATAATAACATTCACTTAGATTTCTCACCTTAACCCGATTTTTAAATTTGCATTACTAAAGCAGAACCTACCAGTAAAATGAAAGGAAAAGAATAGACTACTGCATTTACAGAATATATTTCTAATTTAAGAAACATTTTCTGCATTCTGAACTGTAAGTGTGGATTATGTATGAATTTCATAGGATTCAGATACTAAGAGTAGATTTTCTGATACCATGTGAATCTAGGTTCCCCACTTTAAAATATCAAGTGGTCTCCTTTAGACTTGGTATCCGCTGAGATGCTTTACGAGAGTGGCACTACAGGAACAAAATTTCACTGTAGCTATTATACATGAAAAGAAAAACCTTCTCATGTTTTGAGAGGAAACAGGAAAAACAGCATTGAGTTAGTGAGGAAAAAGCTGTAGGTCTCTGTTTTCCCTGCTTCTTATCTCACAGCTTCGTTTGTAACACCAGTTCCCTGGTAGTTTCAGGGTTTCCACTTAATGATGCTGACCGTAACAAACCTACATTCACTGTATCTCCAGGAATGACTCTCATAAAATAAACATCCAGCCATATTAGAATAAATCGTGTGTCTTTGTTAATATAGATTCATAGGAACCTAAATATATTCCTGATACATAAAATGGACACGTTTCTTTTTCCATTTGCTGGATCCGAATTTGAACTTAGCAGCTGAAGAACTTGAAGACTGTAAACCTGGAAGCCCATGATATTCCAGGCATTTTAGGAAGGAGAACAAATCAAAGTAGCCCAGTCGAGGGCCAGTTGTAGACATGTGTGAGGATTATAAGTACATATTCCAGTTAGCCTGCTGACATCAGGTATGAGGTTGGCCCCAGGTTTAATGAACTTTCTTATGTCAAATATGCCGAAATCCATGGGATTAGCCAAGTCTCTGTTGATCTAAAGCACCTGGGATTTCTACCGTCCATATGTTTTCATTTAAGGGCCAATTTACCCCAGGAAAGCTCAAAGGAGAGTTCCAAAATATATTGCTGTAACATTAAGTTTATACAGTTGGCTTGCATTTAAGCAGTGTGTAGATGTTGCACATGATATGTGTAAACCCTTTATTAGCAGTGTCAGCTGTTGACAAATTACATGTAATTCTGGCGTTGCAGGAAACTCTGCATGTGCTGCATGACTGCTTCTGTCAGTGGGGAAAGCACAGCCTTTCACGGGCTGGATCAATGGGCACTGCAGAAAGGACCTGATTTAAATGACACTGGCCACCTGTGAATATCTGTTAGGCTCCCAAACTGCCCAGATTTGATTCCTAATCTGCAAAGAAACCTTCCTACGCAGTAGCTCCAAGCCACTCCTGACTCTGCACTTTCATGTCTTGGAGACCCAGATGAGGGAGAGGCCTTGCAGGGCCATTGCTGGCATCCGACCAGCGATCCATAGGCCTCTTTCTTGGTCTAAAGAAATGTAGCAACAGTGGCTCTATTATGGCAATCCCATGCTAACTGTCCTCACACTCCAAATGCTAGGTCGACGGGAGCATAAGGAACGGAGCCATCAAAGAAATCGGTTGAAAGTCTTGAGTTGAAAACACCCACAGATCGCACAGTCCCCATCAGGGCTTTTCCCAGGGAAAAAGGGCCTGGAAGGAGGCTGGGACACAGCCAAGAAGGCTGCAGCCTGCTCCGTGCCAGGCGGCCCTCTCTGAGTTCATCGTGGGAGTCATGGGGACTCCCAGGGAGACAGGGAGGCTGGAGTGGCTGGGCCTCTCACAAATCCCAGTGAGCGCTGTGATGAGGATATCCCTGGGCTGTGTCCTTGGAGAGCGGAGAGGAGACACATGTTCAAACGCCTGTGGTGCCAAGATGAAGTGTGTAGGATGCGGCAGGCCGAACAGAGGAAGGGTGTGGGTCAAGGTCAGAAGACGTTCACATGCAAGTGAGGACCCAGCACACAATCCTGTCTGAGGAGCCAGATTCCCACCCCGTGCAAGCGCGTAACATCAGCTACCGAAGAATGGAGCTGTAACCATGTCATTTGTAGGAACTTTAAAAGTCTGGTCTGAGAAAACCAAGTCTGGGAAGTACTCTGAAAAGCATAGTGGTCCATTTACCCAGGTGGACGACCTAACAGAATCCCTTGTGAGTCTGAGCAAGAGGCAATAGTGTTAAAATCCAATTTTAACAAGAACCAACCAGGTCAGAATGGACCAAGAGAAACCAGTCACTTATGGACAAAAGGAAAACTACATTTTAAAAAAGGACATGATTTTATCACCTTGCTGCAACTTCTTACATATGACTCAAGTCTTGATAACAGATCAAACCATTAACAACTTTCTGGTTTCTTAGGTAGGCGCTGCTTGACTACAAACCTACTGCAATTAATTAAATCAAATGGATTTAACAGAGTCTTCTGCATGACATAAAAGAAGTAGATGACATCCATCTTACTAGATGGCAATTCCAAATAATCCCACTTTGCTGTGGTGTCTCATTTGTTGTTTCCCCACATAGGAGTATAAGTATTTCAAGATGTGAAGTGGGAAAAGCTGATGTTGCATTCTCAGGTTTGTCTCATTATGTTTTCACTTTCTTTGCCACTCTTCAGATTACAGGGTGGGGGAGAGGGACCAAGATGCTGTCTTGAACCTTCTCTCTCCTTCCTCCTGAGAAAGAAAACCAGCCCCTGCTATCCTGGACCTGGTCTGGGACTCTTAGCCAGGGCTTGCTGTTCTCCCCATGAGTATAATAGCTGCACTGCATGTCAGCATCAGTCCAGGCCACCCCGAGACCAGGATGCGGCAAGACAAAAGCAAGACCTCCATGTGGTTATTTCTGAACACTGAAAAATACAAGTATCATACAAGCCATAAAAATGACCAATAATGCCATTTTCCTGGCAAATAGGAAAGACTGCTTCTTCTTTACTAATTATAGCTTTAGTCTTACTGTTGTCTGCTCTGCTTCCAGATAAGATTTGTGAATCTCCCCAGTAAAAATATTAGCCCCGCCTCCTGACAGCACCCAGTCCAGAGTAGACCCCACTCCCTTCAGGCGTCCGCAAAACCACCTAACGTAAGCCCAATCCTAGGAGTCATTCTAATACCCTCTTGCTGAGATACCCCCTTCCCCCAGGGTGGGTTGTCCCTTGCTGCAGCTCCTTTGACCACAGGGGTGTCTTGATGTTCTTTGACTGGAAGCCGTGGGCCCCGTGCTCCTCCACGGGCACACTCAGTCACTCACAGCACTTCAGCCCATCTCCAGGGGGACAGCTCTCCAATCTCTGTTTCTCGCCTTGACCTCTTCATTGGATTATACTCAGGTTTTCAAATGCCTGTCAAATATTCCCAGATGCCATGTTGCTAGAAATCCAAATAAAGTTTGTCCCAAACTAAACTCATCATCTTTTCCCCCTTAACGTCTTCTCTGTTTCCTGCAGCTCCCATCTCACATAAATCTCTGGTCTCTCGGGCTCTAAGTAGGAAAGGAAACCTATAGAAGGGCTAAAAGTTGCTAGATAACATATCAGGAACACCAAAGCCCTTAACCAAGTGTGAAATTCTACTTGAGTATTGTCCAAAAAATTACTCTGACACTTGTTAAATATGGTAAGAAAGTCTATTCAAGAAGGGACCACTGCAATGGGGTTTTGCAGTAGGGGAGAGAGATCGGACTCAACCCCAAATAAGGACATGTGGAGATTTACTGGCAAGGAGCAGAGTGGGGGTCAGTGGATGGAACACGACATCAGAGCTGGGGGACTCTTGCTAGCACAACTCGACCGGATTCTTGCAGAAGGCAGGTGATGGTTGGTGATGAGGGTGATAAGATATCAAGGGTGGAGAATGAGGAATTTGACCAAATATTGATGGTGGGAGATTTTCACTAAACTGACCCACCAGGATTCTTGCTAAAACTGAACTAAGCTGCCAAGGGTCAGAGCCCAAGTTTGGGGCCTGGTCCAGAAGACACCTCAGAGGAGCCCAACCCAGGTTTGGTCAAGGAGACAGTCTTTGTCAATATATGTGGCTTTATTATTCTTAATTTCATTTTCTTCCAATTTCAAACAAAAACAACAGAACAGCCAATGTTTAAAGTTCAAGGATATGGCAACACAAGATGATGATGTTCTTCGTATGTGAAGACTTAATTTTGGGGGAAAAATTGCCTAAAGCAGCTATTTTCTTCCCATATGTTTCTGTTTAAAACGCTGAGAAATCCTAGCTTTGTAAAATTCATACTGACCTGTCCTCGCTGTTTGAATGATCCTTCCATCAATGTAAATGGAAGGAAGATGCCACTTACTGAAATGTTAGTCGCAGGCGGCAAGAATACTATGTTCTTCTCTCATGTGCACCTCTCTGCCCAGGTCTTCAGCTCAGCGTTGAAAAGATACTTTTCCTCCTGCTTTATCTTCACCTAGGACATGGGTAATAGCAGTATTTGACAATAGTCTTATAATCTGAACAGATAGTTTCTGAGACTGGATTTCCATCAGAATCACTGGAGGAGTTCTTTTTCCTTCATCTCATGTTTTTCTTTTAAGAAACATAGATTCTCAGGTCCCCACAATGTGCACTATCCCTGAGATTCTAATTCAGAAGATTTGGGACTTGAGAAGCATGATCTGTGAATGAAAAACACAAAACAAGAAACTCTCCCAGGTGATATTGATGACCAGCAAGACTTAGAAATTACTTACTAAATAAAATGACTTATATTCTGGACATTGTCATTGGGTCAATACAATACATTCTACCTTACTACCCTTTAAAACATGAAAATAAAATATTACTTTTTATGTAAAAAGTTAAAGACTAGGGCTTCCCTGGTGGCACACTGATTGGGAGTCTGCCTGCCAATGCAGGGGATGCGGGTTCGTGCCCCGGTCCGGGAGGATCCCGCGTGCCGCGGAGTGGCTGGGCCCGTAAGCCATGGCCGCTGGGCCTGCGTGTCCGGAGCCTGTGCTCTGCAACGGGAGAGGCCATGGTGGTGAGAGGCCGGCGTACTGCAAAAAAAAAAAAGTTAAAGACTTGATAAAGCAAAATATTTAGAATGCTCTCTGTAAATGTTTAAAAATAAATAAAATCCAGTGTGTGTTTTTTTCAAGTTTTATCAAGGTGTTTCATTCATAATATTAAACAAAATTTCTTTTAAATACAATTTTTCTTAAAGTATCTCTTAGAAGCCCTTCCTAAATCTTGCTTCTGTTCCTAAGCTTCAGGGCAGCCCTTATGAATAGTTCGTTTTTAAAAAACAAAGATGGGTGAGCTTTCTCTTGCCATTTCTGTTCTGCTTTTACTGATGGCGGCTGGTTTACCATCTCTTCCAGATCCTGTGCACACCTCCAGTAACCAATTAAAAAGGTAGAATTTATTTTCACCAGATGGTAAGGTTCTTGGGGGCAGAATTATGTCTGTCCTTTCATTACTGTGTCCCCACTGCATTTAATAGCATCTGACCCGGAGTGTGTGTTGACTCTTTGTTAAAGGGGTGAATGTACAAATTTACAGTCAAGTAAGTGGACCTGATCTTCATGTGAGCAGCACAGATCATGACAGTCTTTTCTAACCAGAATGAAGTCATTTGTCCTCTCAGAAGTAAGAAATGTACCTAGCCCCTCATATAAAGGGAGTCTCTCTGACATCAACTGTGATTTGAAAAGTTTATGACAGTGCTATCTACACAAATATGAGATCATGTGATGTCAGTAAGTATTGGATCACTGGTCACAAATGTATGTCTGGCTGCCTTGGAAAAGTTAGTGTAATGTAAGAAACAGGCACTTCTGAAAAGCTAGATTCAAGACTCATATTTGTCACTAATTTAATTGCATGAAATTTTACTCTTCCTTTCAGCTTTACCGGCCTCAGTTTCTTCCTGTGCAAAATACTTCTAAGGAGTAGGTTAAATTAAAGTTAACATTCTTAGCAATTCAATGATCTTTTCTTAGGAGAAAAGTTTAAACCACATGGCAGAAAGAATAACATAAATCCAGTCTTTTTTTTTTTTTGGTAAAATCTAGAAAAAAATGAGATGCCTATAGTCATCTGTTGATTTTTATGTAAAATGTCTTTTTCTTTGTTACTTTTCTTATTCTCATCCCTGTAGTTCTCTTTTTACTATTTCAATATCTTACAAATGCTTCTATGAATTGCCTTTGTCCCATGATCCTGTGCTTATCAATCCTACAATTATCCTTTTCTTTCTAGATTTTAAGATTGGGGAGATCAGATACCAGGCTACTTTTATTTCTTTATCCACAGTATCTGATATAATATAGGAGCTCAATACAACTTTGATGATGAGATAAATGAATGAAGAAGTACAGGAATGAAGAAATGGATTGTCAATGAGAAAACAAAACAACAAAAGGAGCTTACCACTATCACAGCCTTTAAAACTTGGAAACATTTTATTATATTTTATATTTTTTAATTGTAGTAAAATACACATCACAAAATTTACCATCTTCACCCTTTTTAAGGGTACATCTCAGTGGCATGAAGTGCATTCACACTGTTGTGTGACCATCACCACTATCCATCTCCAGAACTTTTTCATCTTCCCCAAATGAAACTCTGTCCCCATTACATACTCCCCATCTCCCTGCCCCAAGCCCCTGGCAACCACTGGACCTTGGGTTGCTTCCACCTTTTGGCTGTTGTAAATAATGCTACTTTGAAGATAGTTGTTCAAATATCTGTTCAAAGCCCTGCCTTCAATTCTTTTGGTTAAACACCCAAAAGTGGAATTGCTGGATCATACAATAATTCTGTTTGATTTTTTGAAGAACCTCCATACGGTTTTCTGTAGTGGCTGCACCAAATTACATTCCCACCAACCGTGTACAGGGTTCCAATTTCTCCACATCCTCACTACACTTTTATTTTCTGGGTTTTGATAGTAAGCATCCTAATGGGTGTGAGGTGGTGGCTCATTGTGGTTTTGATTTTCATTTCCCTGACGGTTAGTGATGTTGAGCATCGCCACATGTTCTTATTGGCCACCTGTAATACTTTATGTTTTTGATGAGGCGTTTATGGTAGTCAGCCCCATAGATGGTTATTTGAACTTCTTAGTCAAACAACTTAGTTGCTGTATTACTGCCCTGAATGGTTTGTTACTCTCACACGATTACATGTTGACCAGTTGTCAGTCTGGTGCCTGGAGCTTTGCACCTGTCATCTCATTTGATTCTCCCCCAAACTGGGAGTGGCACATGCTGGTGTCCCCATTTTATAGACGAGGATGACACAGGCTAAGTGACTTCTCCAAGGCAGCATGACTAGTTCCCAGCCCTGCTGGAAATCAAGCTCTGGGCCTCCGACACCAACATAGTTTATTTGGGTGAACAAGTTGTGCTCACTGTGTTGATAAGCCTCACAGGTACTCAACACTGTGAAAAAGCAAACCCCCCAACCATGTAACTGCTCTTTCCTACTTAGATCATCCCAAATAGGAGAGACCCCCGATGATGCCATGTGTGTCACAGGGAAGCCCTTTCGTGTCAGGGCATCCTAACCCTGACTGGTACCTGGGCACTTCACTTATGCTGACACACAGCCTAAAAAAGGTCTTTACATCTTAATTCAGATGGTCCTTCAGCTTGATTAATGCTGTTAAGTAAAATGCTGTTATGCATAAAGGAAAAAAATAAATAGGACCTAGCTAAGTGCTTTTTTATTAGCCTTAGGGCAAGTTCATTAACTATGCTGGAACTGTTTTGTGTAATTTATGCATTATATGCCTGTACGTGTAGTACCGGATAAAATAGATCATTGACTCAATTAATGATAGCAGTGTCACCTCCCCTACTGGGTTTAGGAATCTATCAGAGTTTCTGATAAATCTAGTCTTCAGTAGCTTATGCATGGGAGCGACCTTCCATCGAGAAACATATATTTGGGCTTGGAAAAGGTCAAAGTGCCCTTTTATAAGCAGAAAATGACTGAATCAGGATCATTAGCAGCTCTGAGTAATCCTATTATTTGGTCTTCCCCTCCCGCCCTTCCTGCCACCTTAGAATTGTATTTGAGACCAATTTCCTCAGCGTCTTCCTTTTCTGCTGGTTTAGCAGTCTCATTGTACTTCTTCTTTTGGGTCAAAAAGCATTTTTAAAATGTTTTGGCACCAGGGACCAGTTTCGTGGAAGGCAGTTTTTCCACGGATGGGGTAAGAGGGTGGGTTCAGGCGGTAATGCAAGCGGTGGGGAGCAGCAGATGAAGCTTCGCTTGCTCCCTAACCCGCCACTCACCTCCTGCTGTGCAGCTCAGCTCCAAACAGGGTCTGTGGCCCAGGGGTTGGGGACACCTGTACTAAACAATCCATAGTCTTTAAGTAATAAATCATCAATACCCACATTTGAAACAACCAGAACAAACTTACTCAATTAACTAAAACCATCAGTCTAGTCTTTAAAATTTTCATTTAATCATCTTAAAACACAGGAAAAGAATGTGTTAAATAGCAGATGAATTCCAAGAGTCATTATTAGAAACCCATAGTTCCACTGGTCTCACAAGTCCTAATACTTAAGTTAACCTTGAGGTAGGGGTTGCATTTGTACAGATGTTGGGGGGAGTTGGAGAGTGTATCTGGAAAAAGGCGGGGGATGAGACTGCGACTCGGGGAGGCTGCCCTGGAAGACCGGGGACAGTCACAGCACACTGCCAGGTAATGTGGTACCACAGCTTACATTCGCAGAGCTTCAGCAAAAAGATAGAGGAAAAGTGATGTATTAATTTCTTTAGGAGACTGACATAAATATTTTGCACCATAAAATATATAAGAAGAAATTTGTGTGAGATTTGCAGCAAAAGAAAAGCTCAGAACATTTATAGGAACAGAAATTGACAAACAATATTGATGAATATATGGATTACATTACCTTTCTTTTTAAATAAACATGGCTTTCAGCCTAAAAGTAAAAAAGCCACTGGCACAAAAGGCCTTGGATTTTCCTGAGCCTAAAATATTTGGAAAGCACTTGAAGGAATTTTCCTGAACCTTCTGCTACACTCACTAATCCCTACCTAAGCTACTCTTGAGTAAACTATTTTGAGAATGACTCATCCTGTACATACACTTGCCTCCTTTCAAAACACCAGCCCTCTGTTTGTATCATCTTTAATTTCTTTCATCAGTGTCTTATAGTTTTCTGCATACAGGTCTTTTGTCTCCTTAGGTAGGTTTATTCCTAGGTATTTTATTCTTTTTGTTGCAATGGTAAATGGGAGACTTTCCTTAATTTCTCTTCCAGATTTTTCATCATTAGTGTATAGGAATGCAAGAGATTTCTGTGCATTAATTTGGTATCCTGCTACTTTACCAAATTCATTGATTAGCTCTAGTAGTCTTCTGGTAGCATCTTTAGGATTCTCTGTGTATAGTATCATGTTATCTGCAAACAGTGACAGCTTTACTTTTTCTTTTTCCAATTTGGATTCCTTTTATTTCTGTTCTTGGATTGGAAGAATCAACATTGTGAAAATGACTATACTACCCAAAGCAATCTACAGATTCAATGCAATCCCTATAAAACTACCAATGGCATTTTTCACAGAACTAGAACAAAAATTGCACAATTTGTATGGAAACACAAAAGACCCCAAATAGCCAAAGCAATCTTGAGAAAGAAAAACGGAGCTGGAGGAATCAGGCTCCCAGGCTTCAGACTATACTACAAAGCTATAGTAATCAAGACAATATGGTACTGGCACAAAAACAGAAGTATAGATCAATGCCACAGGATAGAAAGCCCGGAGATAAACCCACATACATATGGTCACCTTATTTTTGATAAAGGAGGCAAGAATATACAATGGAGGAAAGACAGCCTCTTCAATAAGTGGTGCTGGGAAAACTGGACAGCTCCGTGTAAAAGAATGAAATTAGAACACTCCCTAACACCATACACAAAAATAAACTCAAAATGGATTGAAGACCTAAATGTAAGGCCAGAAAATATCAAACTCTTAGAGGAAAACATAGGCAGAACACTCTATGACATAAATCACAGCAAGATCCTTTTTGACCCACTTCCTAGAGAAATGAAAACAAAAATAAACAAATGGGACCTAATGAAACTTAAAAGCTTTTGCACATCAAAGAAAACCATAAACAAGATGAAAAGACAACCCTCAGAATGGAAGACAGTATTTGCAAATGAAGCAACTGACAAAGGATTAATCTCCAAAATTTATAAGCAGCTCATGCAGCTAAATATCAAAAAAACAAACAACCCAGACCAAAAATGGGCAGAAGACCTAAATAGACATTTCTCCAAAGAAGATATACAGACTTCCAACAAACACATGAAAGGATGCTCAACATCACTAATCATTAGAGAAATGCAAACCAAAACTATAATGCAGTATCACCTCACACGGGTCAGAATGGCCATCATGAAAATATCTACAAACAATAAATGCTGGAGAGGGTGTGGAGAAAAGGGAACCCTCTTGCACTGTTGGTTGGAATGTAAATTGATACAGCCACTATGGAGAACAGTATGGAGGGTCCTTAAAAAACTAAAAATAGAATTACCATATGACCCAGCAATCCCACTACTGGGCATATACCCAGAGAAAACCATAATTCAAAAAGAGTCATGTACCAAAATGTTCATTGCAGCTCTGTTTACAATAGCCAGGACATGGAAGCAACCTAAGTGTCCATCGACAGATGAATGGATAAAAAAGATGTGGCACATATATACAATGGAATATTACTCAGCCATAAAAAGAAATGAAATTGAGTTATTTGTAGTGAGGTGGATGGATCTAGAGTCTGTCATACAGAGTGAAGTAAGTCAGAAAGAGAAAAACAAACACCGTATGCTAACACATATATATGGAGTCTAAAAAAAAAAAATGGTTCTGAAGAACCTAGGGGCAGGACAGGAATAAAGATGCAGACGTTGAGAATGGACTTGAGGACACGCGAAGGGGGAAGGGTAAGCTGGGACAAAGTGTGAGAGTAGCATTGACATATATACACTACCAAATGTAAAATAGATAGCTAGTGGGAAGCAGCCACATAGCACAAGGAGATCAGCTTGGTGCTTTGTGACCACCTAGAGGGGTGGGATAGGGAGAGTGGGAGGGAGGGAGACGCATGAGGGAGGAGATATGGGGATATATGTATATGTATAGCTGATTCACTTTGTTATAAAGCAGAAACTAACACACCATTGTAAAGCAATTATACTCCAATAAAGATATTAAAAACAAAAACACCAGCCCTTTTCACCAAGCCAGCTGCAGCCATGAGAACGGAAGATCTAATCTGCCCCTTTAACTCATTCAGGATCATGAAGTCCCATCACAGCAGAGGCCAGGAATGGTGCTGAGTTGGCTGGGTTAGGTGGCTCCTGGGTCAGCTTCTATGCGTCTTTGCAAAGATCCTTATCAGCCACTGAGATGAAAGAGCTGGACTTTGAGGCCAGACAGCTGGATGCGAAGCTGGCACCTTCTCTTACTTGCCATGAGATCCTCACCAAATTCGCAGGGCTCAAAGCAAAATGAAATTGTGGGTTCCTTTGTTCACAAAGTGTTAAGAATCTCCAGACAGCGAGGGCAGAGCACTGCACCAAGCCTGAACTATCTCTGAGGTTCCTGTGTCCTTCAGCACAGGGATTTTTCTACCTCAGCCCCATGTCTTCACCCACATAATTCCCCATGATCCGTCTGCATTACTGGGCTGTGGGAATTAGGACAATGAAGACAGCTCTCATTTACTAAGCTCGAACATGCCACAGTTTCTATGCTGAGCTTTCTACCTGCACTGTGTTTAATCTCTACTTGATGCCCCCCCTCACATGTCTCATGTCAGATGCAGAAATTATCTGTGGTCCCTGAGCGATGGGCTCACCATCAGCAGCTCACTGCTCTTCAGTGACAGAGCAGGACCGGAACCCGGTTCTTTCTGTATCCAGCTCTGCTTTTCATCACCTGCCCTGCCCTCGAGAAAAGCTGATTCACAAGCAAAATCCTAGCCTCAATTCCTTGCCCTAATGCTTTTTTTGTTTTTTGTACATTGATTCACCTTGGAAAAATTTCTGTAAATGAGCAAATAAAGACTAGATACCGTGACCCTCTGAAAGCAAGGGTGCAGATGCAAGCGACTACATCTGCAGGGAGGGGAGGTGGAAGCAGGAGAGCATAGGTCTCATGAGCCCAGTTCCCTAGAATTTGGTCCGAGGAGTCCAGAGCCATCCTTCCAGCTGAGAGGTCCCCTGTTCCTCCTTCTCCTGCCCTTATTAAAAACAGGAAGCTTTGTTACATCTATAACACCTTTCATTTTCTAAGCTGGATTGATTCCTGATAAGCATTCCTTTTAATTATTCTTTAATGTCTATTGCCTTTTCTTATCAAAAAATGGTGGCATGTTTAAGAATTCTGTCTTTTTTTCTTTTTCTGAAGGAAATCATTGGTCCTTCTCTCTACCCGCTTCCTGCATTTCTGCCATTTGTGAAGTTGAGTTTCTGGGAGTGGGAGGGGACCTGACTCCCCAGGACAGTTATACTGGAGGTGAATCTGGAATCTGGCTGGGCTTCCAAAACCACTCTTCTACAAAGAGGTTTTATAGCCTTGTAAACAGCTGTGGCAGCAAAAATCTCCCTGTTCAAACGACCAAATAAAATAAGATAGGACTAATTTGATTTTTTTTAAGTGGGCTTTTAGAAAATAAAAAATCATTAACCCTAATTAGGTTTAAGTTGCCTATTTAACGGGCTAATTTATTTATAACTTATTATTTGCATAGGAATGGCATTTCCACTATACACCTCTGTGTGCAAATAACCAATTTCAGTAAACTGGGTCTATGTCTGATGAGAGTGTATGTCTGTCCTTCATCCAGAGAGCAATTCCCTGTCCTCCTCCTTTCTTATGTCATTAACCTGTGCAATAAGGTCCTGTTCTTATCCACATTTCCACACACTACAGCCCAACCAGAGCCTGACTCAGTGCCTGAGTTGCAATGCATCGACTCCAGTAATAGGATCGCAGGTCTGATGCACAGACTTTCTCACTGAGTTTTTCTTTTCTTTTTTTTTTTTTTTTGCCACACCATCCAGCTTGCGGGATCTCAGTTCCGTGACTGGGGATCGAACCCCGGCCACGGCAGTGACAGCACCAAATCCTAACCAGTAGGCCACCAAGAAACTCCCTCATTGAGACTGACGGGTGCAGTATCTGCTTTTCCCTTGCAGACCAAAGTAAGGGTTTTTGTCTTTCATTTTTATCTCTGAGACTGTCAGCTAATAATGTAGTTGTTCCAGGTATGGGTACGACCTGAAACTATAACTGAGTCACTGAATACCTCAGAAAAAGGAAGGCAAAAATGTCCAGGACAGACTGGCCTCATCCTCATCCCTCATGAATTATCCGTCACAGCAGTCGCTACCCAACAGAGACTCTCCAGCTCCCTGTAGAGTACCACACAAACTCTCTTCCACCCTCACCTATAAAATTTTAATCCAGATGTTTCTTGTGTCTTAAACATAATCATAGCTGTGGGAATTCCTTGCCAAAATCTTGTGATAGTCTTTCCTACTACATTTTAACTCGATGTCCTCTTATTTTATGCTCAGACACGTGGAGAGGATTTGTTCACTGTCTCTTGCCCGTGATTTTTTTTTGGCTGCTTTGGGTCTTTGTTGCTGCGTGTGGGCTTTTCTCTGGTTGTGGTGAGCAGGGGCTACTCTTCCTTGTGGTGTGTGGGCGTCTCATTGCGGTGGCTTCTCTTGTTGCGGAGCATGGGCTCCAGGCACGTGGGCTTCAGTAGTTGTGGCACATGGGCTTCAGTAGTTGTGGTTTGCAGGCTCTAGAACGCAGGCTCAGTAGTTGTGGTGCATGGGCTTAGTTGCTTCGCGGCATGTGGGATCTTCCCAGACCAGGGCTCGAACCCGTGTCCCTTGCATTAGCAGGTGGATTCTTAACCACTGCGCCACCAGGGAAGCCCCCTTGCCCGTGATTTTGATCTTCAGCTGTGATTAAGTCTCCTAGTGTTCACATACATTATTTTATGACAAAGAAAAATATTCACAAAATGTGGTTAAATGAAAAAAAAATAACCTCATATTTCAGGGGGAAAGCCAGCAAAAGGGGGGGAACAAGGCAGTTAAATAATTAAATATATGGAGAAAGTATAGTGGGAGGATGACACATGCCAACATTAATCGTCACTGCCCCAGGTCCCAGAAGTAAGAGGGTAGTCTGTTAGGTTTCTTGCCATGTTTTGAAAGCTCTGAACATATTTTGGAATTATAGCATTAATGTTGTAATCATTAAAATACTACAATAAATTGAATAAAGAGATTGATTAAAGTCAGACCAAGGGAGCATTCTGAACCTGAGTTCAGACCCTGGTGGACTGATTCTGAATTGGTAGGTCTTTCCACGCTACACTTCTCTGTCTGGGCCATGTGCTCACAGGCTGGTGGGGGAGGAAAGGAGGGTGCAGTTCACTTCTCTCCATTTCCAAATGCCCTACTGGGATCAGAATTACTGCCTAAATGACCAAATAGCTTGATGTGTGTTAATATCAAAAGATCTAATTTTAGCTAACAGGATTGTATTCAGCAATCAGTAGGGCTGGGGTTAAGGTTTGATTTGAAGAGGGAGAGGATGCGTAATTATGGCCATACCTTTGCTAAGACCAGCTTGCCTTATTCTAATTATAAATGTTTTTAACAAATTGCCACTGTGAACACTAGTTTAGGTCAAGTCTTGGCCACTGAATTCAAGAATTCCCAACATAATACCAGCTACATGCTAGACAGACTGTTTGATTCAAATTAATTCAGTGTCTGAATCTCAAATGATTTTCCATCAAAGGGATACTCCTAAATTCAGTCTCTCACCCATCCCTTAACAATTCCCTCCAGAGAGAGAGACAGAGAGACAGAGAGAAGGAAGTGAGGAAGGAAAAGCCCATTTTGTAGCATTTGTCCACTCACCGTCCATGGCCAATTTCAAGCCGCCACAGTGACATCACTGACCTCAGAGCTGGAAAGGAACGTGCGCCGTGGGCCCTCCTGAGTTGGTGTGAACTGGTTCCAGCACATCACTGGACACAATCCAACGTTGTTGCTGAGGATTTCCTGAATTTCAACCTCTCTGTGAAAACAGAGGAGCTACGTGTAATCAAAAATTGTATTATAAATCAAAGAAGATCTAAATAAGAGGAAAACCATACTGTATTCAAGGATTGGAAAATCCAACCTAGTAAAGGTACCATTTGGCCCCAAATTGATCTCTGCAATTCCTATCAAAATCACAGCACGTTGTTGTGTAAATATAGACAAGTTTACTCTAAAATTGATATGGAAAGAAAAAGAACCTAGAGCAGTTAAAACAATTTTGAAAAAGGAGAATAAAGTGAGAGTATGCACATTACTTGACTTTAGGACAGGACTTGTTAAAAAGCTACAGTAACCAAAACAGCATGATGTTGGCAGAGGGTTGGACACATAGACCAATGAAACGGAGTAGAGATCCCAGAAATAGGCCCACACAAACACACCAAACAGATTTTTGTTAAAGGAGCAAAAGCAATTTAATGGAGGAAAAGTAGTTTTTCAAAAAATGCTGCTGGACATTTGGGTTGGTTTCACCTCTTGGCAATTGTGAATAATGCTGCTATGAACATGGGTCTGCACATATCCCTTCCAGACCCTGCTTTCAATTTTTTTAGATAAGCAAAATATGGTATATACTTACAATGGAGTATTATTCAGCCTTAAAAGGGAAAGAAATTCTGACACAGGCTATAACATGGATAAACCTTGAGGACATTATGCTCAGTGAAATAAGCCAGTCACAAAAGGACAAATACTGTGTGATTCCACTTACACGAGGTACCCAGAGTAGTAAAATTCTTAGAGACAGAAAATGGAATAGCGGCTGCCAGGAGCCAGGAGGTGGAGGAAATGGGGAATCCTTTTTAATGGGTACAAAGTCTCAGTTTGAGAAGATGAAAAAATTCTGGAGCTGGATGGTGGTGAGGGCGGCACATCAGTGCGAATGTACTTAATGCCACTGAACTGTCCACTTTAAAATGGTTAAGATGGTATATCTTATGTTACGTGGTGGAACTATAACATATATAGAGAGAAAAATAAAAAGCAAAAACCTTGACCTAAACCTCACGCTTTGTAAAAATTTAGCACAAAAGGAGTCATAGATTTAAATGTAAATATAAAACTGTAAGACTTTAGGGAGAAAAAATAGAAGACAGTCGTCTCAGGATCTAGGGCCAGGCAGAGTTCTGAGACCTACAACAGCATGAGCCATAAACAGAAAAAATTAATAAAGTGGATTTCATCAGAATTCAAAACTTTTGTGTTGTGAAAATCCCGGTTTATGAAGATGAAAAGACAAACCACAAGCTGGGAGATACTATTTACAAACCACATGTCTGAGAAAGGACTTGTATCTGGAAGATGGGAAGAACTCTCAAGTCTCAACAGTGAAAAAAACAAATAACCCATTTGGGAAGTGAGCAAAGACGTGAACAGACATTCACTGAAGAGGAGACATGGGTGGCAAATAAGCAACGTAGGACACTTACATTGAAATAGTCATAGCACCAAATGCTGGCTGGCAAGGATGCAGAGAAACTGAATTCCCATTCATTGCAGGTGGGGATGAATGTGGTGTGGCTGCCCTGGAAAACAGCTTGGCTGTTTCTTGTAATACTAGCATGCACTCTCCCTAAAACCCAGCAGTTGTGCTCTTGGGCGTTTATCACAGAGAAATCAAAACTGACGTGCACAGAAATGCTGTACATGAATGCTCATAATGGCTTTCTCTGTAAGACCCAAAATACTGGAAACAACCCAGGTTTCCTTCAGTGGGTGAAAGGTTACCCATTGGGGTTCATCTATAGAATGGGACCCAATGCACCAATAAAAAGGAACAAACCCATGGTACATGCAGCAGCCTGGATGGACCCCAGGGGCATCTTGCTTGGTGGAAAATGTCAAACCTGAAAAGGCACTATTCCTGAAAGATTCCATTTTTGAAACCTGGAAATGGCCCTAGAGATGAAGAGCAGGTCAGTGGTTGCCAGGGGACCGTGATGGCGCAGATATAAAGGGGCAGCTGGAGGGGCTCCTCTGTGATTGTGATTGTGGTGTTGGTTACAGAGACTATTCACGGGAGAAGATGACCTGGGACACACACACACACACACACACACACACACGCACACACACGCACAGCAACTGTGTGAAGTGAGGGATGTGCTGATTATCCTGACTGTAGTCACCACGTCACAATATATACTTCTATCAAAATATCACGGTTTACACCTTAAATTCATACAACTTGTATATGGTCAATGATATCTCAATAAAGCTGTAAAAATAAAACCAAAAAAAACTAAGAAAAACAGAACTTAAATGTGTTATTTACAAAACACATCTAGGTAAGCTTTATTTTTAGGAGAGGTGGGGCTGATGCCCTGAAACCCACAGCAGCACAACCCGAAGCCCCAGGACACTTTCCACAACCCGAAACCCCGGGACACATCCCACAGCACAATTCCTTGGCGTCAGATACTATTTACTAACGTGTCTAAAGTGACCCTCTTGAAAAAAATATTTTGGTCATTTATTCTGGTTTTCCACTTTTTGCTATTACTCAAAGACTTCTACAACAACAGCCCAAACCTCCCAAGCCTCTCTCGGGTGTGTCCTTTTCTAAGTCAGATGCTCCACCCGGGGCGGCTCTGGCAGGGAGGATGGGGTGGAGGACAGAGGATGGAGGCTCCACAGGACAGCTGAGCATGGGCTGGGGGCAGGGTCTCCAGGACCCTGAGATTAAGCTGGGACCCAACAGCAGTAGAGGAGCCCCTCCAGAGAACAGCAGAGGGGGTGCCCCTTCCCTTCTGCTGGGGCGGTTCCTCCCAGCCCCTTCCTCTGCTCTGCTCCTCCAGGGGGCATCCACTTGGCCTGGGGCCCCCCAGCTCCACATTAGCAGCTGTCACTCTCCCCTCCCTCTGCCCCTGGCAGTATCCCGCCATTGTGCTGGCAGCCACAGGCCACTAAATCAGATGAATAAATAACCTTCTGATTCAGAAATGTGACACACTTGGCAAGGGGCAAATGGTGCATGTTTCACTAAGTGTGAAAATATTGTCAGGGCTACTACAGAGTGGAGACAAGTTGCAGAAATGGCATACAAATGTCACCTAGAGAGCTTCCTGGGAAATGCATTCTGAAAACCAACTATTAGGTCTGCATGTGGCTCTTAAAAATGTCTTATTATTGATATTACTATTAAACTCATCTGAGAAGTAACCGGAGAAATGTCCCCACATCAGTTACTCTGCAAAGAGAGACCCAGGGATAGAAGCAGGAATGAAATCTCTGTCTCAAGGAGGGGGATTCCCTTTAATTTTGGAAGAAAAGGGGATACAGGAGAAATGTCTTAGATCTAAATTTTTGTGTACCAAACTGGTTTTCAGGAGATAAGTGTCTACGATCCTTCAGTGGATAATAAAGCAGATTGTCTCTGACCTGCACGGAGCCGCACCACCAGCTCACACAGATCCTGCATGAAACACAGCCCTGCACAACACACGAGGGTATAATTACCGTCTGTGCAAGTCCGTCCTTGGAAATTCAGTTGACGCCGAGCAGAGAGCACCACCAGACAGCCATATGGCGTTCCCTCTCCCACAGCGATATTTTTATTCAGAAATTACCGTGCAGGCCCTGATTTTTGGCTGCCGGATTCCTAAATCTGCCTTGTGAGGCCTCCTTGCCGTGCTGCATCTCAAGAGCTGCCTTTGGATACAGGGGAAAATGATTCATAATTGAACGAAAGGGATTCTTTTAATGAACTTGCCCCAGGGGATATCAAGCTCTTTTTATGAGCAAGTTTAATGAATCATAATGAATTTCATCATATGAAACAATGTGGATCCACCATAAAGAATTCAGGAAGTGAAGTGGTCTGCACTCGAATGGGAAGAAGCACAGGGAATTATTTGGAACCCACGGGCACAGAATGAGAAGAGAGAGTGTCATATATGGAGCTTAAATATTGGGAAGGGGGTATATAAATACAACATACGTGACCTCTAAAGTAATTTCAGCAAAAAACAATTCTATGTACAAATTATTTATGGCACTCTTCTATAAGGGCTCTTATAGCTTGTTTTCAAACTTTGTTTTTAAGAGAAAAGGATTCCTTCCCTTTAAGACCCTGTTCAAATGTCTACTCTGTGGTGTAATCTTTTCCAGACCCCCCTTCCTGAGTCTTCAAGTATCTGGGCTCCCCCAGCCCTGAGGCCTTGGCTCTGCAGGCGCAGTGTGGGCACTGCCTCTGCCCTCAGTCTAGATCAGGAACTCCTAAGGTCAGGGGAACATGAAGCGCTACCCTCCCCTGGAGGAACTTAAACCCAGCGGGAGGCCGACAAGTGAGCAATTACATAACACATTTTTGTAGGTTGCAGTGGTGGAAGGAGTGTAGGGAAAGCATTTTGCCACCTTGTCAAACAGAACAGGCATTATGGAAACTATATTAATGTGAAACGTGATGGGGGTGCCTGCCCACCAGAAACACTCTGGATCCTTCTCTGTCCTGCTCTGTGCCCCAGGAAGCTTGTCCTGGGGCCTGCAATAACGGCCTCCCTGGCTCTGCGGGAGCCCCGAGTGAGAGACGGCGGAGGGAGGTCTGTGGGTGGGGGGCGAGAGGTGGGGTTCCTCACGCCCCTGCCTCCGCAGTGTTGGCCTCGGGTACCTCCCACCCCTTTTCCTTTCCACACCTCAGCATGCAACCCCTCTGTTAAACATCCCTTAGTTACGCAGCTCTAGCGGCTCCCCGTTTCCACAGGATGGATAAGAATGAGCAGATGAGAGGCGGTGCCGGGCAGTGGGCACAGTTCAGAGGGAGAGTGCTCGGCCTCTGGTTAGGTGTCAAGCAATTCCATTGCCTGGGACACAGAGCAGATGAGGCCCAGGAAAACCAGGGAGCCAGCAAGATACATGTGGGGATCCTGGGTGCCCTGCTGAGGAGCTGGGAGCTTACCCTAAAGCCTAGAGGCGGATTACAGGGTGGACCAGCAAGCAGTTGCTCCGGGAACAATCTTTGGAATAAGCTGGAGAGACACTGTGCACTAATCCTAGTTTCCTCTGTTTTACTGCTTTACGCGACTGGGAAGCGACCTTCATGGCAAAATGGTTTAGCGAAATGTTATCAACCCCCGCTCAGCCAGCGCAAATCAAGACTTCGGAGGCATCTTTGTGATGCCTTGTTCTGGATTTTCAGTACAACCGCAGGACATGCCAAAAATAAAATTTAAAAAAAGGATACTAAAGTAATAAAAGATTTGTTTAAAATAGGGAAAGGCAGTTCTATATAAGATGATTAGTTCGTTAATATTTAGAGCATCTAGTAAATCCCTTATTGTATACAGAACAGGCAATAATCTTTGTTAACAGGGTTTCTTTCTCCCTCATTAAATAAATGTTGAACAAGTTTTAAAGAAAGTGGATTTGAGGGTTGCCAGGTTACAGGCTTAAATGCGGCACTTGTATGTCTCATGCCGGTCCTGCTAAAAGATAAAGGGAACTCATCAGAATGTTCTAAGAAATGGGTTGACCAGATTCATTTCCATTTTAGAAGGACTGTGTGGCTCCTTGAGGAGAACAGTTTGAATTTGGACCGGCTGATGAGGACCTGGGACTGGGGCAGTTAGGAGACTATGGTCTTTATCCTCATGGTGAACAAACGCAGGTGGAAGCAATGGAGATGGTGACAAGGACTGTGGAGGGAAGGGCCGTGAGGGCTCCAGGATGGCCCCAAGTCCCAGTCTGGGCACCTGGGGGAATGTCAGTGCCAATTCCAAGGGTGTGTCAGGGCCCCTGACACCAAACATCTGGCAATTTGGAAACTCAAACATATGGGCAAAAAACAGGAAGGGGAAATATCTTTATTTAGATATCCCAACTACAAACATTTTGGTCCCTTGGACGTGTTATTTCTGTCTGGACATTTAAGAAGTGTGTGGGGCTTCCCTCGTGGCACAGTGGTTAAGAATCCGCCTGCCAATGCAGGGGACATGGGTTTGAGCCCTGGTCCGGGAAGATCCCACATGCCATGGAGCAACTAAGCCCGTGCGCCACACTACTGAGACTGCGCTCTAGAACCCGCGAGCCACAACTACTGAAGCCTGCGCACCTAGAGCCCGTGCTCCGCAACGAGAGAAGCCACAGCAATAAGAAGCCCGTGCACCACAACGAAGAGTAGCCCTGGCTCACCGCAACTAGAGAAAGCCCGTGCACAGCAACGAAGACCCAATGCAGCCATAAATAAATAAATAAATACATTTATTTTTTTTAAAAAAGAAGTGTGTGGCTATTTTTAGGTTGTATCTGCTTTCCCGTGGTTTCGTACCTAGAAGAGATGAAAGCTGCTGGCATTCGGGTCACATACCTTCCTTGGAAAAGAAAGAAAATGCAGTTGAGTTTAGGACTCCTTGAATAATGGGATTAAAGATGGGAAGCTGAGTTAACCACAGTGAAATAAAGAGCGATGGCACGAAGATGAAAACAGGAACTGTCTGGTGGAGGTGTTAGGACCGCAGGAAGGGCAGGTGGGCTGGGTCGGTGTCCAGGAGGGGGGTGGGCTTTGAGCACAGCATGTGCAGCTGCAGAACCGAAGGCGAGGTCTGGGGTGCTGCTCTTGCTGCTGGGATCCAGAGGCCTCCATGGGACTCCAGGCGGAGGGTATGTGGTTCTTCCTACCAGCAGCGTGCAAGAATTTGTCTCTGAGGTTTTTATATACAATATGCAGCTTTGGTGGGGGGCAGTGAGAAGCAAGAGGGCCTGAGATATTGCTTTTAAATTATGTTGTTTTCTTGGGAAGAGAGACTACTTTTTAAAAAACATTTTTGGTGGTAAAGAAACTTATAATGTAAAATCTGCCATCTTAACCATTCTAAGTGAATAGTGTGGCAGTGTTACCTAAATGCACATGTACAAAAGATCTCCAGAGCCTTTACATCTTGAAAAACTGAAACTCTGAGCCCATTAAACAGCTCTCCATCTTCCTCCCCCTCCCCCGACCCCCAGAAACCACCACACTGCTTTCCGTGCCCATGAATTTGACTATTTTAGGTACCCCACATGAGTGGAATCATATAGCATTTGTCTTTTTGTGTCTGGCTTATTTCACTTAGTATTATGTCCTCAAGGTTCATCCATGCTGTAGCCTGTGTCAGAATTTCTTTCCTTTTTTAAATTAAAGTATAATTGATGTACAATATTATATAAGTGACAGGTGTACAATATAGTGATTTCACAATTTTTAAAGGTTATACTCCATTTATAGTTATTATAAAATACTGACTATATTCCCTGTGCTGTACAATATATCCTTGTAGCTTATGTATTTTATACATGGTAGTTGTGTCTCTTAATCCCCTACCCCTATCGTGCCCCTCCCCCTTCCCCTTCCTTCTCCCCACTGGTAACCACTAGTTTGTTCTCTATATCTAGAATTTCTTTCCTTTTTAAGGCTGAATAATATTCCATTGTATGGATAGAGTACATTTCCTCATAATGTTAGCATCTACATAACCATGGTCCATTTATCAAAGCTAAGAAATTAACATGCATACATTTCCCTAAACTGCAGACTCTGGGATTTCATCATTTTCCCACTCATGTCCTTTTGACGTTCACATGTCCCCTTCCATCTGTGACGAATTCTCTTCAGACTTCCCTTGTGTTTGATGACCTTGACAATGTGGAGGGTACTGTTCAGGGGACTTGTAGGACATCCCTCAGTCTGGGTTTGTCTGACTTGGCTCTGGTGCAGGTGGTGAAGTCGCCCTTTCCGTTTCATGCCCTCCTCTCTAGAGTCACAGCGTGCAGTTCACGCTCACAGGAAAGTGTCAGAAATTCACACTGACCTAGCGTCCAGAGTTTGGGGACATATGTTCGATCACCACCGTGTTAAATAAACGTCTGAAGGAGACCCTTGAGGCTGTGCACGTACCGTGTTTCTCCTTAAAGTTTTGCCCCTTGGTTCTAGCATTCTTCAGTTCATCTCCCTCGTGCAGTGATGACTGTGGTGTCTAATGGTGGTTTTCTATTTCCTTTGTTCCTCCCACATTTGCTCTTTGGAATTCTTCTGTAAGGAAAGCATCTCTTTTCACTATTTTTTATGCAGTCATCAATTTACATAGTTTTAAAATGCATTTTAACTTTTTCATAGTAAATGAAAAATACATATACTTGAGTTCCAAATTAGAATATGTTACACACCAAAGTTTACACATTGGAGAATATGTAGTAGTATTTACGCTGCCATACTGCCATGTTAACCTCATTTTGTTTGAAGCACAGGCTAAAGTCAGTCTTTTCTTCCTGTTTCTATTTCAGTTTTTGAACTCCTGAAATAAGACATTGGTTAGGAAGTTTATAGTTTTTCTCCTGGGTATGTGTATATCTGTGTGCATGTGTGTAAATTTAAGATAAGCATGACCACCATACAATAGAGTAAGCATGTAAGTAACTACAAGTAACCACCATACAATAGAGTAAGCATGTAAGTAACTACTTGCCCATGTGAATCACGACTGTTTTGATGTAGTGTGAACAGTACATTGCAGACAAAATTTGGAGGTTGAGGTTGATACAAGACTATATCCATCATCTGTAAATCCTGATATCCATAGGTGATAAATAACAAGGGAATAGTAGAAGCTCTAACATGTAAAACAACTTATTCTAGAAAGAAAGAAAAAAGAAAGCTAGAGAAGAAGGGAAGAAGGAAGGAAGGAGAGAGGGAGGGAAAAAAACAATTTTCTGACTTATTTATGCTTCATATATTGGGATACCAAGTAAGAGCTCATGAGAGGAGAGGGTTCCATAGCAAACCCCTGTCTGGACCCCATTGTGCTAGGATCCCAGTCTTCCCAGTGGGAACTTACTTATTTCTCATCCCCTTGTCGAGATGCCAGTATCTCGCTTGACTTTAATTGCTTTCCGGTATGTTCCTCTTCAGAGCTGTCATTTCTCTAAGTTTTCTAACTATTGTTGTGCTTGTACCAACCGATTTCCAAGCTTTGCAGACCTCTTTAGTTCGCCAACCTGAACACTTCTGAGGAAAATCATTTAGGTTACACTTCAGCGAAGCATATTTGCCTTAGATGAGCAGCCTGGTGCGTGCGCCCAGTGCCCTTCCTCACTTGGCACTGCTGTAGAGGCAACCAGCGTTTTTAAGGGCTTTTTCCATAAGCACTAGATCTTGATAAAGTAGATAACCTAGACGATTTTAAACAATTTACAAGAGTCTAGGTTTGAACATAAATTGTCCTGGAAATTACAAAATGTAGAAATTATCCAAACAAACTTTATTTTTATATAATTTATTAGAAAATGCATTTTCCATACTTTTGGCATGAGCTTTTCAGAAGATGAACAATTACTAAAAATAAATCTATAGTAAACTATGTAGAAATCAATTTGACATTCAGTAATTTCCATAAAGGCAGAATCATTTTTAAAAAGATTTAAAATAGTGAATTATTTATGGATTTCCTAAATACAATTTGAATTTTTCTTTTGGACTTGACTTTTGGAAATGGGACTTCATATTTTCTTTGCTTGTTAGAAAGACCAGATAATACTATTCTGGAGAGCAGTTTGAATATTTTAATGATTTAAAGATTATCTGATTAAAATGAAATTCAAAAGGACTTTTGAATCTGAAATTTAGAAGTCATAATTCTAACGATTATAGAACTAAAAACTTATTCTAGACTCTGGATTTTCATTAGCTGTCAAAAACTTGCTTCATTTTTTTCTTTATATTTAAACTCAATAAAGTAGACACACACACTAAAAAAAAAAAAACCTAAGTGTCCTGCTTAACTGATTTAGACAAAAACTTCACTCTTTGTAAATACAAAGATAAGGGTTAGCTCTGGGCCCCATCACTTTATAATTGTATGTTTAGGGGTAAATACGTAAATTATTTGAGTCTTTGTTTCCTAAACTGTAAAACAGAGCTCATAGAAACCATCCCACAGAGTTAATGTGTAGATTAAAATCTATTAAATTTACATACATCATATTTAAATTTATATATTCTATAGCATATATATAAATACATATTCAATAATATTAAAATTTTTGCCACTGGTACCCTTGGAGTAATATGGTGTAACATCATAATTGGATTTACTTTTTATCTTTTATTTATGCAACAGATATATTTATATCTTATATGTATATTTATAACAGATATATTTACATCATTGTATATGAACAAAGTTGTCTTATTAAACACACTTATAGATGCATTCATTTGTTCAACCATTCAT
Organism: Neophocaena asiaeorientalis asiaeorientalis; assembly: GCF_003031525.2. Lineage (NCBI taxonomy): Eukaryota > Metazoa > Chordata > Mammalia > Artiodactyla > Phocoenidae > Neophocaena > Neophocaena asiaeorientalis. The sequence continues at coordinate 124,820 of NW_020174431.1, read as the reverse complement.
TCAGCAGATATTTATGGGGTACCTACAGTGTTTCTACAGTGTTCCAGGCACTGTTCTAGATGCATGAGACACACCACTGGGCAAAAGAGAGAAAGTCCCTTGTTCCCAGAGCTTACATGCTACTAGGGGAGATGGGCAATGAATAGTAAATATGATAAGTAAGTTATGTCATATGGTAGAAAGTGTTAAAGTGGAACAGAAAAAACGACTCGATGGGTTCCGCCTACTTGAGATCCTCCCTTCCTGTCTGCCTGCACAGTGGACTTCAAACCCCAGCCTCAGAAATAGAGACACAGCTTTACAGAGACTGCTTCACCAGCCCCACCCTGGGTAAACCATTTCCCTGGAACAAATCCTACTGTTATGCTTATCTGGTTGAACCTTGATTGATGGACCCTACTGTGCCAAGTTCTAGGCTCTGGAGATACCAAGAGTTCTGTGACTTGTTCCTTGCTACAGACAGAATGTTTGTGTCCCCCCGAATTCCGTATGTTGAAATTTAACCCCCAAAGTGATGGTGTTAGGAGGTGGGGCCTTTGGGTGGTGATGAGGTCATGAGGGTGGAGCCCCCATGATGGGATTAGTCCTTATAGAAGAGACCCCACACAGCTCCCTCGCCCCTTCCGCCACATGAGGACACAGCAAGAAGACTCCATTTATGAACCAGGAATAGGGTTTTCACCAGACACAAAGTCTACCGGCATCTTGATCTTGAACTCCGAGAATCCAGAACCGTGAGAAATACGTGTTTGTGGTTTAAGCTGCCCAGAGCAGCTGGAACTAAGATAGTTCTTGGTCCAAAGATAATTAAAACCTGAATGGGAAGGGCTTGCAATCATATGTGTGTAATTAGTTTCATGTTCCTTGATGGTGAGCACCAATGGATCAGAGTCTCACTAAAGCTCCTCAGAGCCCCAGTGATCAGAGGGACTCATAAATACTGCTTGCTTGGCCCATGTGCTGTCTTCCCAAGTGAAAACCAGCCAGGCACTGGCCTCCTTCTGGAGGAAAGTTGTCACTAGTGGTGAGCTCCCTGGATGGGGCAGATGGGGGGTTTCTGCAGTGGCCTCTTCAGGTAATCGCTGGCTTCCTGTTTGCATAGGGCTTAAGCTGAGAGGCTAGGGGAGGCACCAGTCAGGCTACTTTACGTTTCCCTGAGATCAGCATAACCATCTCCAGGAGAAAAGCCAGGGAGAAGGAACAGAGCAGTTGTTGTGAGGCCTGGTGCCTTTTCTCTGCTCCCGGCACAGACAGTAAATGCAGCCTCCCTGCCTCTCTCTTAGGAAGCCCAGCGCCAGCTCTCTGCTCATCCTGCAGAAATAGACCCGCATGGCGGGGCTCAGGGATTCATTTCCAGGGTCTGGCTGTGCCTTTCTGGAGGCATAAATTGGGTTCTTCTCAGGCGTATTAAGAGGTACCTAATTGCATAATTCATTCCTGGCAGACTTTTCTCCCTCTAACAATAATGGCCTTGTTGAAAGCAAAAGCTAATTTTACCAGGATTGAGCTAGTACAGTGCTTTGTGCAAACACAACCCCTGTGTCAGAGGAGATCAAACTCATTCTTTCTCATACACTTTCACAACAACCTGAAAAGTAGGTGGGTGGAGGGTATTATTACTCAGACACCTAGAAGAACACGTCGTTGTGCACGTAAGAATAGCACAGTTTCATTCTTCCCCACCTTCCCTCCTAATCACTCTCCCCCTCCCTCTCCCTGACTCACTATCCATGCAACAGAAATCCCGCAACAATGAGCATGTGCTTCTGCAGGCCACTAGCAAACCTGGTGTTCCCACCAGACATATACCCTGAGGATCGCAGGATCCTCCACCCTCTCAGAGACCTTATAGTACTTAAGAAACTCTGGGTTATTCATTAGAACTCTGCAGATGATGGTCCTGGAGAAGCTACTGGTTGTTCTCATTGCATTAGTCAGGGCAGGCTGCCAGAGCTAAATACTGTGTCTGAGATCAGGGTGCCAACAGGGATGGTATCTGGTAAGGACTCTCTTCTTGGCTTGCAGATGGCCGCCTTCTCACTGTGTCCACTCATGGGGAGAGAAAGAGAGCAAGTTCTGTGGTTTCTCTTCATAGAAGGGTACTAATCCATCACAGGGACCCCATCCTCATGAACTCAGTTACCCCAATTATCTCCCAAAGGCCTCATCTCCAAATACCAGCACATTGGGGGTTAGGGCTTCGACATTTGAATTTTGAGGGAACACAATTTAGTCCATAGCACTCGTACTTCAGGAAGAAAATATGGAGTTGGGTCCATTTCATTTCATTTTTCCACTCACTCCTCTGCCCTCATGGGAACACCCTGCTCTTCTAGCAACATGGCTCACAGCCATGACAGTGCATGATCACCACTGTACACCTGCAGCCCTGTTACTGCTTCACCACTGCACACTTACAGCCATGTCCCACCTTCTCATTCATGAAAGGCTTGGACTTCTCTTCACAGGCACATTCTCTCCTCCAAGTTCAGCCATGCTTTTGCATGACCTGTATTTTCATGTGAAAACTCATCTGAGTGTTTGCCCTCCATCCTGGCCTCGTCTCTCCAGTTACCTGCTCTCGCCCAGGACTCATTCTTCTCCTCCCGTAGGCATGCACTGGGATGAAGTACTGCTTTGCTGAAACTGCTTGCTCTGCCCACAACGACCTGTCCTTCTAGCTTTTTCGAGGCCTTTGCAGCTCTTTTTCCTTCTTGGAGGCGCCAGTACACTTTCCTCTCCATCCCTTTCCATACATCCCTTTCCCTGTGTCAGCAGGGCTGTGTGGCATTGCAATGACAGCAGGCTCTTGGTAATGTTGTAAAGTGTCTTTTCATTGTGTCCATTTGAAATGCCTCACTTTTGTTTTTTTTTGTTTTTTTTTTTTTGTTTTTTTTATTTTTTTATTTTTGCGGTGTGTGGGCCTCTCACTGTTGTGGCCTCTCCCGTTGCGGAGCACAGGCTCCGGACACGCAGGCTCAGTGGCCGTGGCTCACGGGCCTAGCCACTCCGTGGCATGTGGGATCTTCCTGGACCGGGGCACGAACCCGTGTCCCCGGCATCGGCAGGCAGACTCTCAACAACTGCGCCACCAGGGAAGCCCTGAAATGCCTCACTTTTGAATGAACTCAACTGTCCACTTTGTTGTGCCTGCACGCATGCATACACACAGGCTGCTTGGAGCTGCTAGAGAGATTGGCGAGCCAGCCAGGTGAGCTGTGTGTCCTGTGACCGCTGGCCTCCACAGGGCTCCCTTCCCGCTCACCCTGTCCCATGTGCTGCTTTAGGAGAGAAGAAGCTCTGACTGCTGTCCACCCCCCATAAGCCAGTTGTTTGCAGGCACAGTCGCTCTTTTCCGTCCTCCTGTTCATCAGAGAAACCATCATAAAACACCGAAGTTTGTGCCTTGATCCCCATAACTCTGTCTCTTACCGGGCCTCCTACACTGGGGAAAATGGACATCACCAGATGGAAAATAGGTGCCCTCCCCACCTCCAATCCCTGACACCATCACTGGTACCTTTTTCTCAATTCCCATCTTGGGTCCTCATCCTGAATTTTAACTTCTTCTTTGTTACTGACTCCTTCCCATCAGCACTTAAATATACTCTGCCCCTCCCACTTCACTTCTCCCAGCCCTGTGTTCTCTGCAGCCACTCCCCTGCCCACATCTCCTGCCCATGTCCATGTGCATTCAAGAGCATCTCGCCCGCTTGCTCCTCCACTTCCTCACCACCTGTGTGTGGCAGCCAGTTGCTGTCCAGCCCGCACCTGCCACCGGCTCTCCCAAAGCCGACACCAAGACCCCTGAGTCACTAACCCTTCACTCTCCTCCAGGCCCAGCGTCCAGCATTGTGCCTGGTACTTAGCAAGTGTTCAATAAGTATTTGCTGAATGATTGTACACACATCCCTGAAGAGGTTCAAGTATTAAGAACAGGGTATCTTTCATGAACAATTTCCAGTATCTTCCCAGAGAAAAGTTAGGTGGACACATTCATTCGTGCCTGTGTTCATCTCTCCACTCACTCACCCAACACTGACTGGCTCTGTGTTATGTGTCAGCCTCTGCTTAGATGCTGGAAAAAGACAGTGAATCAACACAGCCCCTGCTTACAAGAAGCATACTCGCTGACCAAGTGAAACACTGTGCTTAAATACAGGAACACATTACTCCTAAAGTATTATCTGCCCCTGCCCCCGTATGCCAGAAGATGAATAGAGAGGAGACAGGTGACAGGAGGGGTCCCTAAAAGAGGAATTTCTAAGGAATCAGGTTCTGGGGTAGTTATCCTACCTCCCGAAAAAAGGTGGAGGCCTTGGGGGCCCCAGTCATGTATAAAATTCTTCAAGGGGTAGAAAAATATTCTCCATAGACATCTAACTCCATCAGCCTTGTGTGTTCTGAGCTACTCGAATATAATCCAATATTTGTTACTTGTGTTTTATTTGTTATTTATTTATTTATTTTTGGCTGCATTGGGTTTTCATTGCTGCATGTGGGCTTTCTCTAGTTGCAGCGAGCAGGGGCTACTCTTCATTGCAGTGTGCAGGCTTCTCATTGCCATGGCTTCTCATATTGCAAAGCACCGGCTCTAGGCACACGGGCTTCAGTAGTTGTGGCACGCAGGCTCAGTAGTTGCAGAGCATGGGCTTAGTTGTTCCACAGCATGTGGGATCCTCCCAGATCAGGGCTCGAACCCATGTCCCCTGCATTGGCAGGTGTATTCTTAACTACTGAGCCATCAGGGAAGTCCCTGTTACTTGTTCTTAAGGTAAAACACGGTAAACAGGAAGTTTCAGCATTTGCCACTGAAAATTGTGCCTCTTCCAACGCAAGCTCTACAATCCCTCTACAGTCTCTTTTTCTCTGTCAGTCACCTATAATCAAGCTACCATACTCTGTAGTGACTTTCTTTTCCTTAAAATAAAAAGTGGTGTCAAAATAAGAAAAACTATTTATCAAGGATGCCAACATTTGCCATGATTGGGTTTGGCAACTAGTATAAAGCTGAGAATCCATCAATTTAGCAATTTAACCATGTCTAAATAAAGCAGAACAAACACAAATCATTTTCTGACACCTCAAACTTTCTTTTTAGTTGTTCACACCTGGAATGGAATTGCAATATTTACCCTAGTTCTGCAATGAATCTTGACATCCAAAATTTCACAAGGGGCACAAAAGTTATAACAATCTCTACAGAAATTATATTTTAAATTAAAAAAAAAAGACATAAACTGCAAGTCTCATAAAGGAGGAGGTGCCATGGAATCAAATAGCACTGTGGTATCACCACTGTAAATGACTGGGCGTCAGTGATGTAAGAACAATGTTCTGACACTCATATTAGCAACTCCAGTTTTACCTTTTTTGTTCTATAATGAAGAGCCTCTCATTCCTTATTCCAAAGTGAAATGTTTAATGTCAAGCAAGTTGTTGACCCTTTTTTGGCCTCCAGTCATTGCTTGAGTGGGTAGCATAGTTTGAGTTGAAGTTAACCTATGGCTAGAATTCAGACGTGTCTGGGGAATTCATTGGCACGTTGGTTGGCCAGGCCATCCCAAAGCCCAGCTGTGCGAAGGGCTGTGAGGACTTCTAGGAGAGAACTCACCCTGTAGACCAGTGTCCTGAAAACAAGCAGCTGTGCTCGTAACCAAACCTCCAGTTGCTAGTAAGGTGGGGGCCTAGTGTACATCAACCGGGTCTGTATTCTTGCCCATTGCCCCTGTATGCAGAAACTCAGAAAGCTGTTTCATCAAACACTGTTAACACTCAAGCTTATCCAGACCTCCTCAGCCTCTGAGCACTAGTGTGGGTGATGTAGCAGTCATAACTCAACTTCTACTGGCTAGACCTAAGTTTCCAGGCTGATTCGAGTTACTTCTAAGAGCCCCTGGGGAGATTCACCCAATATACCCACTTTCCTATCATTTTCCGCCTCCTTGGTCTCCCAGGGGCTGGGGAGACATGGCCAGGTCATGTCAGGACATGCAGGTGCCCACTTGTCTACAGGCCTCGCTGTGAAGGGATGCCCAGAGTGAGGCAGTTATGCTAGTAGGCAGGGCAGTTCCAAGTGAAAGAGCAAGTCAGCCAAAAAGATTAAAGAAACAGCAGATGCCACAAAGCATCTGACCTGACAGCTGGCCAGAACTGTTGACCGACACAGGTCTGACAAGCCAGGAATGCTTGGGGCCCACTTTGAAGGGTGTCAAGTTTCTGTGTCAGAATGTGGGTCCAGGAGCCAGTGAATTTGGATATGGAGACAATAAAACCTTGGAAAACATGGAAATACCAGCATTTCTGCACATTTCAAAGTCACTAACTCACTGTTGGAGAAGTGGGAAAGATGTTTATCAGATTTTCCTATTACAAAACCATCAGAGTCCGTGTCGTCTGAAACTGCTGCTGCTGTGGAGAGACTGGCAGCATCCCAGAGCCAGGTGACAGACTTGGCGAAGGAGCTCTTTGTTAAAGGCCACAAGGAGAGTTCAGTACATTATTTAATGGTTCATAGTACACATGAAGATACAGGTACTCAGGACTGGTTCAGCTGAAGAATGACATGTTATCCGACCCTTTTAATTCAAGATTTGACTTCGTCCGCTTTTCTCTGTCTCCATTCTCTCTCCATCTCTTTTCTCCATCCATCCCTGTCTTTCTCCTTCTTTCTTGGTATGTCTGTCTATAACATTGTTCAATATTTTCTCCTGGATCATTTAAGAAATTAATAAAACTCTCATTTATTTATTCTCAGCCATTTATTGGTTGTTGAATAAAATAAACACATAGAAAAATGCCAATAGTAAGAATTGCACATGCTAAGGTTTTTGTTGGCTAAAAACAGATCAAATTCCAAAAAAAATTTAAAACTCCATAGGTTACTTAAGGGAAAATCGGACTAATTCTGTTATTGAAATGCAAGTCTGTGTGCCTGACACACAGTGAGGCCAAACAATACCAAAACACCAGAGTTTGGAACAGAGAAAGGTTTATTGCAGGGCCATGCAAGGAGATGGTTGGCTCATGCCTTAAAACCCCCAGAACTTCCCTGGTGGTGCAGTGGTTAAGAATCCGCCTGCCAGTGCAGGGGACACGGGTTCGAGCTCTGGTCTGGGAAGATCCCACATGCCAGAGCAACTAAGCCCGTGAGCCACAACTACTGAGCCCATGCATCACAGCTACTGAAGCCTGTGTGCCTAGAGCCTGTGTGCTGCAACAAGAGAAGCCACCTCAATGAGAAGCCCATGCACCACAGTGAAGAGTAGACCCCGCTCGCCACAACTAGAGAAAGCCCATTCACAGCAACGAAGACCCAATGCAGCCAAAAAACAAAAAAAAAACCCCAAATTCCCTGAAAGCTTTCAGCAAAGCCCTTTTATAGGAAAGGTGAGGGAGGGTTGTGATTAGTTGTTGCAAATGTCTTAGTGTCAGATCCTTTGTTCTTGAGGTCAGGTCAAAGTCAGGTGATGATATTCCTGTAAATCTCCACCAAACAAATGTTACTCTCTGTTCTGACAAAAAAGGGGAAGGTCCCAAGGCACAACTTTCACCCTTCGAGGTCCAGGCCTGGCTAAGAGAAGGGGGTCCCTGTGGCGGGGCAAGGGGCTGTTACCCTGCCCCGGAGCATTCACCAAGCACCCAGTCTGGGTCCTCCTGCCAGTGCCCAGGCCTGGCTGAAGAGGCAGATCTCAGTTGGTCGCTCCCTCAGGGCCAGGTCCCCAGACCCTGCCCGGCTGTCATCGCTGAGGGAGCCAGACGCCCAGGACCCAACTGGCCTTCAGGCTCCTCAGGCCACCCAAACGGTGGGAGCCAGGTCCCCCAGACTGTGTCTTATGCAGACTGCTGCTGCCATTAGGTCACAGAGGCAGGGATGAGAGAGAGGTTCACTGCCACCTCAGGGCCTGGGCCCGGCCAGTGGGCCGTCTTGGCGAGGGCTCTGGAGCCCTGCAGGATGCACCCCCAGCCTGTTTCCTGGCGGGCTCACCCGCCAGCCCTAGGCTGGGTGAAGTGGAGGGCCCTGGACAGAAGGCCAGGATCTGCCTCTTACTTCAGTCTCCACCTGAGGACCACCACTCCGCAGACCGTTGGCTCAATGCCCCTCCTACGGTCGTTCATTGACAGTTGCTTGCTTGTGGGCAGGGCCCACTGCAGCACCAACCAATGCTGAATGGGGCCCGCTGTGGCACCGACCAGTGCCTGAGCAGGACCTCTACGTGGCTCTAACCAGCTGGCATTAATGGTCTCCGAGTAACCGTTGCCTGGTAATGAGGTAGGGGGGTGGGGGTAGTAATGGCTTGCAGCAATGGCCGATTGCTAAGGACTACGCACTGCAGCACTCTATTTCAATTCCTCAGAAATGATGCTTACACAGACATTGAAAATGCAGAGGCTCTAACCAGTAAAACATGATATGGGCAAAACATTGCTCAATGAATCAACTTTTAATAAACATTTACATAGAAAAAAGATAATAGCAAATAGAATAATTTCATGAAAAATAAATATTTTTTATTTAAATGCTATACAATGTTTAGAAATGAATTAGATTGCCTTAATGGAATTCATTTTCTCTATGCAAATTTGTCAATCTTGCCAAAAATTTAATTGAAATATGTTTTTACATAGATGGAATGTGTATGGATACAGAAAATCTGAGAGTTTATATACACAAAGATTACAATAATTTTTTCTTTAAATACTATTTTTAGCTTTTGCATATACACACACATATACAAACACAAGTTGTTTTATTAAAATGGAATTAAATCACTTAGGGTGATAAGGTGAATAGTTCCTTTGAATTTCAAGTAAGAAATTTCTCCCTCCAGTAATGGCAGACTAGTGTTATGGACTGAATTGTGACCCTCCCACCAAACTTATGTGTTGAAACCCTAACCCCCTGTACCTCAGAATGTGACTGTATTTGGAGATAGGGTGTTTAAAGAGGAGATTAAGTTAAAATGAGGCCATTAGGGTGGCCCTAATCCAATATGGTGTCTTATAAGTACAGGAAATTTGGACACAGAGAAACCCCAGGAATACATACACACAGAGGAAAGGCCATGTGAAGACACAGTGAGAAGGTGGCCATTTGCAAGCTGAGGAGAGAGACCTCAGGAGAAACAGCAGTGTGCATTCTTTTTAGAGAAATAACATATCCTGGACATCAGATTTAATTTTTTCATATACAATGTCTAGCACTCAGTCAAAAATAATAGGGCACATAACAGAAAAATAATGTGAAACAATGAACAGTAGAAACAGGGGATTCAGGTGAAGGTGTTATCAGTTATGATTAACATGTTTAAGGAGCTATAAGCAGAGTTAAAGAAAGGAGAGACTATCAAGAAAGAACCAAAGGGAGATTCTAGAACAAAAAGACACAATAGCCACAATTAAGAATTGAATTGATGAGTTTAACAGCAGCCGAGGAGAAGTGAAAGAAAATTAGTGAGCTGGAAGATAGGTCAAGAAAAAATATGCTGACTGCAGCACAAAGAGACAAGGGTATAAGTCAAGTTCCAGTAAGAAAGAAGAGAGAAAACTTTCTGAAAAAATTTCAAAACTGAGAAAAAACATCAAGCCACAGTGTGAGAGTCATACAGAATCCAACCAGGTAAAATCAAAACAAAACCACACCTAAGTGCAGAATGGCCCCCAGAATCATCTTCCTGATGCACAGGGGGCCTTAGCATTTATCCACCATTGGTTGAGGAAGTGAATCCCTCTGACATCTGGTCTGCACTAGTCTGGGACCAGCGAGCCCCCAGGACGCTGGAGAAGATGCTGAAGCAAAGAGTAAAGACATGCAGCCCGTGCTCCAGGTGGGATGCTGTTACCGCAGGTGAGCTCATGTGACCTGTGTACCACAGCTGAGTCACAATCACACATGGGCGGCGGAGATGTGACGTGAGGAACCAACGTATTTGCTACATAACTCGTTAAAAAGTGTTATCTAAAAACAAAAAAACTGCTAATATCATCTTAGACCTCTGTGTACAGTTAACCTCTTTACAAAGTCATGACCTTCATTTGTTTTGGAGAACAGGTCTCTAATAATCAATAATAACATGCATCGCCCACATATGAGAATGCTATATTGGACGAGTATCAAAACATTCTAGACAGAACCAGGGAACATCAAGAAAGTTTGAATGATTCTGTTCAGCATAAGCAAACCTGTCACTGCAGGAGCTGAGTGGACCCTGGGAGTCATGCTAATCAGCATCAAAGAATGTTTCCTGAACATTTTGGGGAACAGATGACAGCTTCGTTCTTACCCACTGGGTGCTTAGGATTGGTGGCTTACGCTATTCCCATTTGTTTGGCTACCGACTGTTTCTCTGAATTTTGCCAAATTTATCTAAACGTGAAGTGAATTGAAAAAGTCAAGTTTCAAGCATAGCTAGGGGAAAAAAACCTGAGCAGGAAACATTGAATCAGGTGCCATCAGCTGAACCAGCCGTTCCGACCTGCTGTGGAAAGTGACATCCTCAAGCCAAGATTTCAGTCCATCAAAAACCTGGCAGGAGCCCAGAGCCACCTGTGATTTCTTCTTTCTTATATAACTAGCCAAATTAATTCTAAATGAGCAGTAAAATCAAAAGGCTTGCAGCCAGGCACCCCCCAGGGAGGACGTCTCTCCAAGCCCACTATCATTCTGTACTTCTACCCCATTCTCCCGACCTTTCTTTGGAATGCTAGTTCATATGTATGTCATATTTATAAAGAGAAAAATTCAGGAAAGTGAGTTATTTGGGGAATAGATTTTGCTCAAGAGAAAGGTTGTCATATAAAGTCTGCTTGTATCAAAGACAGGATTAAATCATTGTTCGCCTTTGCTGCTCGTGGTACCGGCTGGATGGGTGTTTTATGTGATGCCCTTTTTTGGGGTGCCTATACCTTCCTTGCAGGTGTTGGTCTTACTAATGCTTAGCTCACAGGAAGCTCTTTCTATATTATGAACGATTTCAATGCTCACAGAAAACATAGAGAAAAAGAGAGTGAAGACTCATAACCTCGCATCATTAAAAACAGTATTTTGCGTCATTACCTCAGTTCTTATTAATTTAAAGAGATAGATCACTATAATTACAGTTTAAATCTCCCTTATATGCTTCTCCAATTCTTTCCATTTGATCCCTTCTGAAAGATAACTCTTATCATGGTTTTTGTGCTTTATTAGCCCCAATACTGCTTTGATGTTTTTGCATTATGTGAGGGTACACCTTCATGAATAGTATGTTAAAATTTATGTATATGGCCTGATACTGTATCAGTCTACATTGTATATTTTTCATTCAATATTTTCTGTGATTTATCCATTTTGATACGTAAGCTCTAATTCACTCGTTTTAACAATTGAAAAAATTCCATTGTGTGAATGTACCAAACTGTAAGTACCCATTCTCCTGCCCACGGTCACTTAAAGTCATTTCCATTTCCAGTTTCTGCCCAGCACAGGGAAAGCTGCAGCCAGTGCTCTCGGGCACGTCTCAGTGTGCGTGGGTGAGTGCTCCTCTGGGGAGCGTTCCTAGAAGCCCCGCGGTTGGTTGGCGCACAGGTGTGCACCTTCAAGCCTATTGAGTGTCACCAAATTGCTTCCTGGAGCAGTGATCCAACCTCACAGGACGCTCTCAGTGACACCTGACTAGATGCGTCCAGGACAAGCAGGCGCCTCCAGATCATAACTGGGCAGGTGGCAGTCGTAACTTAACCAATAATCTCTGCAGCAGAGAGAGCTGACCTGCACCCACAAGAGACCCTGCCGTGGAGCTGGGATGGGTTTAGGGTCTCCTGTGATGAAACGTTGAATTCCCGGTCACGTGATCTGGCAGGCAGGTGATTAACCAGCTGATGTGCATCCCAAACTAATCTGCCTAAAGTCAGCCTACCTTGTTACATAATTGAATTGCATTCTGTAGGTTTAATTAGATTGTCACTGGCCAGCTCTTACAGTTTTATTAATTTAATAGCATCCAAATTAAATGATCCTAGTCTCGTTGTAAAAACACTTCTGGTGTCCTTACAAGAGCACTCATGCTCTCGAGGGTAGCCCAGAGGGACCTGCCTTACCATCCCCAAACTCCCAGGGACAAGAAATCACAGAAATTGCAAGTGGGAGGCACTGGGAAAGGTGGGAGACACTCGGGGGGAGAAGCAGAGGCAGCCGGCGGGGTGCAGACTCCTGACGGTCAGCTTGGAGCTCCGTGACAGACTGGCACGTGCCCACTGGCCACACAGGTGGGACCCCCACATCCGCCACTACCTGTGCCGCCTGGAGCGGGGTCTGGAACCCCCCGGCCCAGCTTCCTCACCTGTAAAGTGAGGATGGTGAGAACACACACTCCAAGAACATGCCACAAGAGCCAATGATGAGGTACCCACATGGCGCCCGGCACATGGCAAGGCCAGCTCTGGGGGCCACTGTGGATTGTGGGGAAGGCTGTCGGGTATGACGAATCTAGCAGTTCCCGCAGGAAGCCCACCTGTGGTCCGGCCCCCTCTTTACTGTGGATGGAACAAGCATCATGCGTGAGCCACGCTGGCTTCCAAGTCTCGGTTTCCTCCTCTGCAAGCCAGGTTGGTGGCACATAAGCAGCCGTTCAGTGTGCAGAGGGCCCTCTGTGCTCCTGCCCTCCGGAGTTTGCACTGTCTCCACTGCATCTCATGCGGCAACGCCAAGAAGCAAAGCCATCCCCAAAGCCAGAGGTGTGATACCGGGAACAGGCGGAGAAGAACAGAGTGAGCGCCCTGCTTTTTTCCCTCAGAAGAAGGACAAGAACCTCCTGTCTTCCTGTTGGTCAGGTGGAAACATTGACCCACTTGGTAAATTCCTCCTAGAATTTAGTGCTTCACAGATGCCCTTACACACTACCCGTCACGTTCCCTAAATCCACCACACTGCCCTTGGCTCCCGGCTGGATGAGAAGCTGTGCTTGCTCAGAGCCCCGGAAACATGAAAATCCTTTTTACACTTGACCTCTGATCGTCCTCATCTACTATGTTACAGCATTATGAGACCCTCAAATCTTCTTTAGAGGGAGGCAGAATATAAATTGTGTCTCGAGTTTCTAAACAGTCATATTTCCTGTTCTCACTTCTGCCATCTGGAGGAATGGCATTTTGATTGGGGAAGGGGGTGTATTGAATATATTTTTAATTTTCTGTGTAGTATGATGTTTTGACATCCTGGAGAACCTTCCTGGCTGGAGAGACTGCCCTCCTGGGATGAACCAGTTCTTACAGATGGCAAAGGGCCCAGTGGGAGGCAGCTGTGAAACACAGACCAGCCAACCCAGAGCCAGACCCCCTCTCCCTGCCTGTGCACCCCAGGGGGGCACTTCTCCTCTGCCTGCGTCATCCAGGACCAGGGGCCAGGCGACCAGGGCCCACGCCTATAGCCCCAAACCCCTTAATTATTCAAACTAGCCAGCCCTAAACTGTTCACTTGCCTGCCTTCTGTTTCCTACAGACACCACAGCAAAGGCCAAGGCTGTGGCTCTCCCCTCCCTCTGGACCAGCCTGGTGCTTCCCCACTTGGCACTGCGTGGTGGCCATGCCTCCTTGCCTCCTGTCTGCAGGACCCATGAGTGTAATACACTCTGTTTTCTCCTGAGCCTCTCCTCTGCATCCTCTTGTGGCAGCACCTGACTGACCATCCCATAAAAGAATACAGAACAGAGAGTCAGGGTGAAGGGAAACCAAGTGGTCCTGCGGGCTTAGCTCGTGATCATAATTTTGGTGAAAAGAACAGAAATGAAGTGAAAAGGAGATTTCTGAAAACAGGGAGGGGACACCTGAGGATACCTGCATTCCTCCTGCCTCCAGCTGTGTTATCTCCCCCTCCTCCCTCTAAGCGGCACCATGTCAAGAGTCCCAGAGCTGCCTCTGCCCAGCTGCGCCCCCAGGGCACCGCCTGCACGGGAGGGGGCTGCCCTACCAGCCTCACAAACGATCCCACCGCCCTCTGCAGGCTCCACGATGGCTCGTTTCACCCTGGAGGTTGTGTAATTACTGTTTCTGTCAGACAGTTGGCACTTTAATCAGTCTGGTAACTTTTAATTATTGCTGTACTATGTTGTGGGCATATTGTAGAGTCTGTTTCTGCTTCAAAATGCTGTATTTTCTGTTTGCTTTCATAAAGTGAAAATTCTTCCCAATTCTTTCCCACCCACTGAGGGAAAAAAGATGGAAAGCATTTCTGGCAACATATATCATCATCACAGTAATCAATAGTCTTTATTGTGGTTTGATGATGACTGTATAAATCTCTAACCGCACACGGAGTCCTATGAGGTGCCATACAGAGGGCGTGACATCTAGAGCGCCCCCTGCCTTCTGGAGGATTAAACTCAACCAGTGTGAGGCTCCAGTCCTCCCTAGTACACAGCCCACCCCCACCAGTTAGAGACGACATTTGACCCTCTTCCTCCTAAATAGGGAGACATAGTGAATCCTAAATACTGAACTCAAATACTGAAGAAAGGAGGGGGATAACTAATATGGTTGGGTAAGTTTTAAAAGCCACTTCCCAACCTCAGGTTCTGCTTTTCTTTTTTAGATAATGGCTTAGTGCTTTATCTGGGAATGCAGGTGCATTCGAATAGGGACTTCCTGGAGAAAATGTGCAAAAATTACACTGTTGTTGGAAACGTCCATTTCAGTGGCAGCCCACTGAGACTGATGGCTGAGAGGTGCCCCATCCTGTCCAGAGTCCAATAGTAGTTTTACTATTATCGCTTGGTCAGCCCCTCCAGTCTTCAGTCTTCTCCCCTGCAGAATGGGGGCCACCTGCTAACTCAGCAAGTTAGCGTGAGGACAGAGGTATCCACCTGTGCACAGACTTGTGAGCCTTTGTGCAGTTGGTGCCCCGGAAATGTGTTTTTTCCTAAGGGCTTCCTGTCTCCCCCAGTCCAGTCCTGCACAGGAAGATGAGCTGAACACCCAGCACCCATCCTCACTTGGCCAGGCTGAAGAAATGCCTAGGATCCAAGCACGTTCTTGTTCTCTTTTCCCTTCCTTCCTTCCATAAACGGGAAATGCACATAATTTAAAAATCAATTACAGAAAGGCTCAGAGTTTTAAACCGCCACTGTTACACTCCTTCCCCCAATCCTCTTTTCCAGAGCCAGTGTCTTATCCACTCTGCTAGGTGTTCCTGCTGGAATTCATCTCCTTAATTATAAACAGCAGGCTTACGTCCCTGCATCTCGGCTTATTAGTTTCAGATTCACTTTAGGTTGTGCTCCTGTTCTGCTGGATGAGGAAGCCGCCCTCTTAAATCCTACCAACTCTCTCGTTTAGTCACATGGACGGCGTTCACATCCATGTAAGACAAGCTCATAACAGAAATGGATGTGTAACTGTGTAAGCGTTTTTCTTCATAAGTCCAAGTCGTGTACCCTAATGTCCAGAACTCGGGATCTGGCCTGTCAGTCGGCCTCAGAGCTGCCTCTGTGCTGGAGGAAGCTGGGGTTGAAGAACGTTGACATCTGTCCTTTTTTATCAACTTTACTGGGATATAGTTGACAAATAGGAATTATATATATTTAAGGGGGCCCTTTTGATGTTTTATATAACACATCTACCACCTCACATAATTACCTTGTGTGTGGGGGGGCGGGGTGAGAACACTTCAGATCTACCCCTTAACAAATTTCAAGTACACACTGCAACATTGTGAGCTGTGGTCTCCGAGTTGTGTATTAGATCCCAGAGCTTACTCATCCTGCATAGCTGAAGCTGTGCACCCCCGGGCCAGGATGTGGAGGAAGCAGAGCCCTTATATGCTGCTTACAGCAATGCAAAATGCTGACACTCTTTGGACATTGGTCTGGCAGTTCCTCAAATGATTAACCAGTTATCATATGACCCAGAGATTCTACTTCCTGTCATATACGCAAGAGGAATGAAAGCACATATCCACACAGAACTTGCATGTGAGTGCTCACAGCAGCATTATTCCTAATAGACAACGGGGAAACAACCCAAGTGTCCATCAGTGGATGAACAGATAAGCAAAAGATGGCGAATATTATTCATCCATTGAAAAGAATACAGCACTGTTCTGACACATGCTACACTGTGGATGAACCTTGAAAACATGCTCAGTGAAAGAAACCAGCCACAAAAGACCACATGCAATATGATTCCATTCATATGAAAATCCAGAGTAGAGAACTCTGTAGAGAAGATCAATCTGTAGTGGTTGTTTGGGGCTGCGGTTTGGAGGAAAGTGGGGGGATGGGGGCTGGTAGCTAAAGGGTCCTGGGTTTCTTTTTGAAGTGACAAAATGTTCTAAAGTTGTGGTGATAGTAACATATCTGTGAATACACCAACAGCCATTGAATTGTGTACTTTAAATGAGTGCATTTCATGGTATTTGAGTTATGTTTTCATGAAGCTGATTTATTGAAAACAAAGGAGAATGTTGGGGGTTCCCTGGCTCCGTGCTAGGAGACTGTGGGTTGCGTCTGTGCCATGGAGGGGGCATGGGCAGGGCAGGATGGACCTTGAGAGGATTGCTGCTGAGCACAGCAGTTTAGTGATATCCCTCCTTCATGCTGCAGACCTCAGGGCAGCTGTGGGCTGTAGAGGTGGGAGCAGGGACCCCAAGGCGGTCTGTTCCTTGGATGTTCTTGTTTCCGTGAGCCGGCATTCCCCTTGGATATAAAGGACCACATCACAGATGGCACTTGGGTCTCAAAAGCACCTCAACCCCTGGCCTTTCTTGCTGATTTTAAAGTTTATACAGGGACTAGGGGAAACTTGCTTCCTTTCTTCTCTCTGCTTTTCTCAACTGGACCCTTTATTGCACGCCCCACCAGGGAGTTGTCACAAGTCATGTCCCTGAGGTGTTTTAGGATGGAAAAGGAATTCTTTTTTTTTTAATTAATTAATTAATTTCATCTGCACCAGGTCTTAGTTGCAGCATGCAGGATCTTTTTAGTTGCAGCATGTGGGATCTTTTTAGTTGCAGCATGGGACTTCTTAGTTGAAGAAAAAGGAATTCTTGTTAAGTGTACATCGCATGGCTGGTCTTTCAGATTCTTTAGTGAGGGACTTAACATAAAAAGAACAGACTTCGTGAGGCTTCTGATATTGCAAAAACACTGTGTTTTATTCGTGGGACTAGGGCTAGTGATTGAAGTCCTGTTCCCCTCATTAACTGCATCCTGATGGAGGCTCCAGTGTGATTTAAGGTATCCTTATCTTTCAAATTAGTTCATCATGAGTGGAAGGGAGGCTCATACATCTCCCTTGTTCGGACAAGGCCTTTGAGGATGGATGCTGCATTCTGTAAAAGATGCCCACACCAGGGAGGGTGGAAGACAGGCACCCAGGTTTTTAAGAATGTCGGGGTGCAGTTCTGAAGAGGAGGAGTGTCTCATCTCTCCTTAAAGGCAGAGCAGTGCCCCTCACAGCTGCCTCCGGGAGCATTCCCATCCCCTGGTCCTCACTGTGCAGGGGCTGCGGAGAGCAGCTCTCTGGTGACCACTAGCAGCCACCTTTCCCACAGATGGGCACATTTGGAATTGAATGACCTTGCTGCCGTTGGACACTCAGATACTTCATGAGCTGGACAAATAAAATGCAAAGGGCTCAAAGACTCCTTCCGTTTTTGTAATGAACTTTGGAAAACGCTGTTTGAAAGTGTTCAGTTCCGCTGATATTTCTGGGGAATAAGTGAGACTGCGCGTCCCTGGCTGCCTGAGCGAGCGTCTTATCGCCTTGGATGTCTTTTAACAGCCCCGGCTCCACCCTTTCCTCATGAAAAGGACAGAAGGACCCTAGTGTTGAGTCCAATCCCCTTGACATCACATTTCGCTTCCTGGAGTTCATAGGGGACCGTTCCAAAGGCTTGGAATGATATTATTTCTGAGAATTGTTTCTTCATCTGACAGGTCCCCTCCATCTACATGTTCTTTTATATGAAAACTGGAATGAATGTGTCTCCTTGGTTGGACCATAAAAATAAGGCCAAGCTATCGGGCTTCCCTGGTGGCATAGTGGTTAGAGTCCGCCTGCCGATGCAGGGGATACGGGTTCGTGCCCCGGTCCGGGAAGATCCCACATGCCGCGGAGCGGCTGGGCCCGTGCGCCGTGGCCGCTGAGCCTGCGTGTCCGGAGCCTGTGCTCCGCAATGGGAGAGGCCACAACAGTGAGAGTCCCGCGTACCGCAAAAAAA
>NW_020174431.1:60797-106353 GCF_003031525.2 Neophocaena asiaeorientalis asiaeorientalis | reverse complement strand
CCAAAAAAAAAAAAAAAAAAAAACATGTCCTCTGAAATCCATCGTGGCTTGTCTATTTTATAAGCAGAACCGAGTTTTGTTTCTTAATTGCTGCCATTGGCTCTTCAGGCCTGCTTCTAACTTTCTGTCTACTATGATCCAAAGCAGCAAGAAAGATGTTACCATGAAAAAATTGTTTTCTGATATTTTTGTATCGTAGGTAAGAGAATTGCTTTACCTTATTCTCATTTGCAATGTTCCAGAGGAAAACTAAGCAGAGCAAAACAGTATCCAAAAGCAATCTCTCCGTTTGCTGTCACCCACCTTCACTCTGGGCATGCTGCTGTAGCAGGACTGTCACTGGTGTGCGTTTCCCCTCCTGGCTCTTGGTGTCTCCCCGGCAGCCAGATGCCTGACCTGGGGAGGCCGGTTTCTGTGTCACTCCTGGGGGGACAGCAAGAGGCACCCTGGAGCCCAGGGCCCAGGAGGGTGCGATTATAGCACTGGTGTCTCTGTGCCCCAGGCTCCCTGCCTGCTCGGCAGCTTTCCTTTCTCCTGATTCCTATAAACTAGTCGTCCCCTCACTGGGGAGAAGGGGGGAGTAGATGAGAAAGAAATCTCACCGGCCACGACCTCACATGGTGGCTGGAGGCTCGCCAGCCCCCGGACCCCTGTTCCCTGGAGCTGACACACTGGCTGTGCGGTCCAGTCTACCTCTGTAACGAGTGTTCACAGCACCCAGAACTTGTGTATTTCTTTTCACTCTCGTGCGAAGTGTGAACACCGTGTAGAATGCATTCGGTAGATCAAGACTAGAAGTGAGTTTCTTCTGCAATATTTTCCTTTTAAAAGAAATATAGCACAGGTATCATTGATGAGGAAGCTTCTGAGGAAGACCAAGGCTATTCCTTCTTAAATTCTCTTTCCCCAGCCTGCAGAACAGATTGCCAAGCCAGCTGTTTACGTGAAATCGAGGTTATTCCCTGCCAGCACCTAGGAGCAAAGGGAGAGGATTTTTTTAAGAAGTAGAAGACACCCAATTTCAGAAGATGTTGCTGAGTAATTTTCTCATTACTTCCATTCAGACTGCTTGCTTGATCCAGAAACAGGTTTCTAAACTGGAAAAAGGGGCGTTGAAAGGATGACAGCCACAGCATGTGTTCCCCGGGAGCATTTTGTAATGAGCATCGTTTCAAGGGTCTCTGCTCCAGTGAAGGCACCTCGAACCCAAACCCTCTGCCCTTCAAGTCCTCAGACGTGAGAGTGCTGAGGGCAGCAGCCTGCTCCCACCTGTTCAATGTGAATAAGAGGCTGATGTGTACCAGGAGGAGCACATGAGAAGGCTCTCCCCAGACGGCAGAGCAGAAAAGCAGCGGATTGTTATTTATGTTGCTATTGTTCGCACTTGCTCCCTGCTTGTGGTTGATCGCATAGAAACAACCCATCATTTCCCATGGAAGCTTATGAAAATCATTCCTCTATACCAAAGTTACTTGAAAATAATCCACCCTTTCTGACTTACTTCACTCTGTATGACAGGCTCTAGGTCCACCCACCTCACTACAAATAACTCAATTTCATTTCTTTTTATGGCTGAGTAATATTCCATTGTATATATGTGCCACATCTTCTTGATCCATTCATCTGTCGATGGACACTTAGGTTGCCACCTAGAGGGGTGGGATAAGGAGGGTGGGAGGGAGACACAGAGGCAGGGGATATGGGGATATATATATATATGCATATAGCTGATTCACTTTGTTATACAGCAGAAACTAACACAACACTGTAAAGCAATTATACTACAATGAAGACGTTAAGAAAATAATAATAATCCACCCACCCCCACTGCTGTACCCCGACACACACACATCCAGAAGGTGACAGAGAGCCTTGGATGGACAGGGCTGGTGTCCTCCTTACTCCAATGTCACGCTGTAACTTGAGGTGCTCAGGTTTTCTCAGTGCGTGCTCTCAATCCATGCACAGTGTTGATCTTGGAAGTTTCTCGCAACAGTGGAGAGATGTCAGCCTGGGGATGGCTCTGTGCATCTTTGGGCAAAACATCCTCCTGGGATCTCGGCTTCCTCGTCTACAAATTGGGACTTTGTAAGACCGGCACCGCTTACCTGCAAAAGTTCTCTTGGAGATTCAATGAAATAATGGTTTCAGAATTTCTGAGGTAACTTATAAATTATATTCAGATATTGTAAGGTTTACTTTATTTTGCATCAAATGAAACAGGAGTTTCTTATGTATTTGACACTCCATGTACTAGAGCATTAAAATAACTTACATTAAAAGAATTGATCTGGTTGCTTTTATTTCCCATCTAAATAGTGGCTGTTTCTTTGCCAGTTAATGTGAGATAAAAAAGTGCAACTTATTTCTCTTCACTTAGCGATAATAATTACAACTTATACTTTGTTTTTACACTTAGAAGCAGTAACAGTATACTTATACTAATGGGCAGTGATGGTCACAGCTTACATGTGTGAGGGCTTTCTACTTGCTCGACACTGTTCTAAGCATAACACACACTCCCTCTTAATCCTCCCAATAGCCTTATAAGATGGGTACCATTCCCCTGTCTTACAGCTGAGGATACTGGGGCACGAGGAATTTAACCAGCTTATTTATGGTTGCACAGCTGGTAGTGACAAGGCCAGGACGTAAATGTCCAGGTAGTCAAATTCTTGAATCTGCATTCTTCACCAGATGTCACACAGACCCACTGTTTTCTATATTTTCAAGGAAAGTCAAGTTTGTATTGTTGGGTATGGAAATTTCCAAATTGCCTTGTAATAACCTGAATTCATTCATCCCTTATGACACTTCATCAAAAGAAAAGCAGATAATTATACTCTCTTTTAGAAAAGGAAAAGAAAAACATTTTAAAAAATGAAGTCATTTGTCCACAGTAATAACTCTGGGATTAAAAGTTGTGGTCTCTGGTGGTTTGTTTGTTGACTGTGTCAATGGCCAGTGAACTGGTCGATTATGGGCCATTTTATTCTAAGGCTAGACAGAGAATGAGGACTTCAGATGCGGGGCCCCTGGGGGGCGCCAGCTGCCCTGTTTTCTGCTGACAGTGACTCCCAGCTGTGGGACTGCCTCAGTTGGATCCTAGTCGGGAAGTCTGACCTTTGGAGGAGGGAGAGGATGAGAATAGGAGGTGAAGGGGCTTGCACAGCTGTTGAAAAGACCGTCCTGGGGGTCCAGGAAGGCCCTTCAGGACTCTGAGAATCCAAAGGCTATAGGGACGCTTGTTCAAGCTCAGGGACACGCCGTGGCCTTGAGCTCCCCCTGCTGGAGCTCGTACCTGCCCAGCCGCCCTTTCTCTGGCCTGGAGGGAACGAGGTGGTTGGAGAGGGGCCTTGGGAAGGAGGACTCCAGTTCTCGTCCTTACCTTCGGGCAGGAGTGTACAGGGTGGGGTGACGCGGCGTCGGTGTTAACAAGCGGTAGCCGACACGATGGATGGATGTGTGCAGAGAGGGCAAAGGGGACTCTGGGCCTCAGGCCGGGAAGCTGATGGCAGAGAGGTCGCAAGAGGGAGATTGTCACCCCCTGGGGTCTCCATCACCAGCACATGAGGAGCCAGAGGAAACAAGACTGCCTGGAGGCCAGGGTAGGGCAGAGGGACACAGCGGCAGGTGGGCACAGCTGGGTGGAGGGTTTTGCTCTGACTGAGGGGCAGGCACTGAAGGGATTTGAGCAGAGAAATGAGGGAACCTGACTGATCATGTGAAGGGATCAGCGGATCCAGCACAGCAGGAGGGCAGGGAGGCTGTCGGGAGGGTGGAAATGATGGCTGGACCCCAGAGGGGGACGGCCTAACCTTGGTGAGTTCTGAAGGCTGTGGGGGACGAGTTGGGGATGGGCTGGACATGGGTGTGAAAGCGAGCAGTTGAAGCTGACCCACCAGGCAGCCTGGCCTCCTGGGCAGGGACCAGCAGCCACGCGATCAGAAGGGCCTGCGCTTCGCTTAATGCTCCGCTGTGTCGTCTTGAAATCTTTGATTATTTTTAAACAAGGGACTATATTAGTCAGCTCAGGCTGCTGTGACAAAGTACCCCAGACTGGGACCTTAAACAGCAGACATTCATTGTCTCCCAACTCTGGGGGGCTGGAAGCCTGTGATCAAGGCCTCTCTCCTGGGTGTGTAGACGTCGTCTTCTCCCTGCATCCTCACGTGGTCATTCCTCTGCGTGTGTCTGTGTCCTGATCTCCTCTTATAAGGACACCAGTCCTGTGGGATTAGGGTCCCACCCTAGTGACCTCATTTTACTTTACCTCTGTAATTACCTGTCTCTAGATACAGTCACATTCTCAGTTCCCAGGGTTTGGGGCTTCAACACGTGGATTTAAGGGGGACATACTTCGACCCAAAATTCCATTTTCACTCTGCCCCAGTGTTTCTGGCTTGAGCAGCTGGCAGGATGAGAGGACGGTTATGAACTTGGGAGACCGAGAGGCCAGCTTTCTTGCAAGGAGAGAAGATCGGGGGGTTGGACTTGCTGAGTCTGAAACAGAAAAGTGAAGTTATCAAGCAGGCAGTTGATGCACGCTTTGCTGTTCAGGGCAGGAGGTGAACTGGGGGTAAACGTGGAAATGACTGTGTACAGAGGTTTTAGGTGGCGTCCCCCAGGTGACAGGCCAGGGGCCAGCCCGAATGTAAGAGCAGAAAGTTGGACAGACCAGCCCACAGTGTTGATAAAGAGCATGTGCTGAATCCGGGAACTGGTGTCCCCCATGCCGAGGGGGGAGGGGGGGTGAGGAAGGGGCGGGGTCTTTGTGGAGGGGTGAGAGAGGACGGGGAAATCCCAGTGGACTGGGCCCTGGTGGAGCCCTGTGGTCCAGGAGAGAGGCCTGGGGGGCTCAGTGGGAGGAGAAGGAGGGGAGGGCGTGGAGGTGGCTGCTCGGCTGCCCTGGGCACATCCTGCAGGCCCGGGTTTAAAACCATTCCTTCTCAACCACTCAGAAAATCACCTCAAATGCAGGGGAGAGTGACATCATTTTAGAGAGAGTTGCATCTACTTCAGTTATTTTTTAAGTCACCTGTTGGTAAACTGTGGTATTTTCCTTGGTAGTCGTCATACCTAACTCCACACTTGTTAGACAGTGGGTCTGAGCTGCAAGCTGCGAGCTGAAAACAGCTGGTGCCTGGTGTACAGACTTTCCGCAAAGTGCATGTTGCCACGTGGGCTTGCTGCCTGGGGGAGGGGGAGGCGTAAGGAGGATTCTCGTTTCTAACCCAGCACAGACTTGGGGCTTGACAGCTGCCGCTGCATCCTCAGCAGTTGTCTTTCTTTCTGCATGTTGCAAAACCGTCTGCGGGGCAACGAGAAGGCGACTACACAGCCCTGGGGTTCCTGCGTCAGATGCCACGAGCACCTGTAAATGGTGAATTTCAGAAACACGTAGAAGTATGTGGAGAGCTTAAAAAAAAGAAAGAAGCAGGTGTAGAAGCACACATATGTATGGTAGCCGCGGATTTAACACCATGTATGTGCATGTACACACACACGTAAACATATATACACACGCATGGCTGGACTGCATTTGCCACTGTTTTTTCAGTTCTATTTGTGACTTCTCTGATAATAAACTGCTCTCCAGCACAGCAACACTGGATCTCTCATAAATATTTATGGTGACACTTGGTGCCCCTGAAAGCAGCCCCTTTCTCCATGTGACAAAGCACTAGGGGAAGTGACAGGCAGGCCTCTGTCTGCCTTTCCAGTCTGCCGCGGCAGCAGGCCCTGGCACATCTCGGTGGACAGGCTACGGTGAACGTGCTGTCCCTCGCTGCTGGGGGGGAGGTCAGGGTGCAGCGTCTACAAACAAGATCTCTGCTGGCCGCCCTTGCGTAAGGTGCTGTGTTGGCGCATGGAAATAAAAACAGTATTTCCGATGTATCGGGTGTGCCCTGCACTCACTCACACCTGGACGACCCACAGCAAAGCAGCCTGCAGGGCGAGGAGAGGTATGTGGGAACACTGCACTTCCTGCTCAGTTTTTCTGTAAACCTAAAACTGCTCTAATAAAATAAAATTTTTGGATTAAAAGGGTGTGGGAGTTGGATGGTGTTTGGGAACAGAAGAATTAAAGCCACCTGCCGTACCACCTCCAAGGAAGCCTGGTTATACCTTTATTTCATGAACATGCTGTTTACCAGGGATGGGATCTGTGTCCGCTTGGTTCCAAGTGTGACCTTTGACCAGCCAAGGGCCCACAGGGGCCAGAGCCTTGCTGAGTGACACACCAAAGGACGCTCGTCCAAGTGTCCATGCTCAAGGGATTTGGAGCATATCTGAAGGGGAAATTATACTAGTTATTGCATTTTTCTGCTTTTTTTAAAATCACAGTGTTTTCGAGTTCATTAAAGTTTTGAAAATGCAGAACAAAAGGAAAAACGAAATAAGTGTCAGCTATCCAATCACTTTTGAAATATATATTCTCAAGATTGGGGTGTCTGTTTTTCTCAGTATTTTCCTGTGAATACCTGTTTATGTTTTTCCCAGTTAAGATGACACTGAATTTGCAGTTTGGATGTTTTCTTTCTTTGCATTCACCACTACACCTTGCTTTTCCCCATAGTGTATAATTACAGATTTTTATGGCTGTATTGGTGGTCACCACATGTATCATAATGTATTTAACTCCTCCCTTTTTATGGGTGTCGAAGTAGCTTTCAGGTTGGAATTATTATGAATTATCCTTCAATAAATGCAGACAGCTTCTAAAGGGTAAGATTATTAGGTTAAAGATAAATTCTTAATGCTCTTGATAAATATTGCCAAACCTACCTCATCAACTATATATCTTGATGCTATATAACCAACAATGTGATAGAACACTTAATGTTAGGCATTTAAAACATATTTTCCCACTCAATAAGTGAACTTTGATATCTCATCTTCCTTTATGTTTTGATATCTTCAATTATTATTGAGATTAAACATGTTTCCATTGGTTGATTGGCCATTGCAGTTCTTTCACTAATTTCCTGTTATGGTAATTGTTGACAGTTTTTCCCAATACCTATTGAAATGTTTTTTTTTTTCCTCTTGACTTGGCATTAGCTCTTCACACACTGTGTTAATTTTGCCCTTTTTCCCCACTCTGACTTTAACTGCCATGGTACCTGGGCTGTCTATGAATTTGCAAATAAAGCCAGGAAGGACACGGGTCTGAGGAAGGAATCTTACAGGACACCTAATCTCTTCATTATATAAGTTATTTTATTTTAGAGACTTCACATAATTTCTTCAAAATCTGAGAGCCAAGTAATGACAAAATGGGGCTAGAACTCAGAGCTCTAGGCACCAAACCCG
This sequence comes from Neophocaena asiaeorientalis asiaeorientalis, assembly GCF_003031525.2. Taxonomy (NCBI): domain Eukaryota; kingdom Metazoa; phylum Chordata; class Mammalia; order Artiodactyla; family Phocoenidae; genus Neophocaena; species Neophocaena asiaeorientalis. The sequence goes on along the minus strand of NW_020174431.1, from coordinate 99,036 downwards.
TGTTCTTTTCACTAAGTTACGTTGCTTGGCTTCAGGTAAAGCAGATGATTTTCATGCACTGTGACCCAGGTGACAGCCGGGAAGTCCAAGCTTCCCAAGTGTGGGGAAGTCCCTGCTTCCTGATATTGAAATTAGGATGATTCAACGCCCTCATCCCAAATATGGTTCAAAAAGACAAACTAACCAAAAAATCCACCAAGCCACCACCACTACCACCTGTAACAGCTGGGGCAATGTTTTAGGAACTTGAATTCCTTGCTTGTGTTGAATTCTTTTTTTTTTTTTTTTCCTGGTTACTTGTTCGGGGTCTTTTGTGTTTCCATACAAATTGTGAAATTTTTTGTTCTAGTTCTGTGAAAAATGCCAGTGGTAGTTTGATGTGTTGAATTCTTATCCGGTCTTCCAGCTATTTCCTTTTTCTGCCCCACGTTCCCTGAAATATTGAATCCACGGACTTTGTGTTGTTTCCATTTAAAATCACCCACACAATGTAGTTGCTTGTGCGTCCTGGGCCCTTACCTAAAAACTGGAAAAGCAAACAACATGAAGCAGTGATCTTCTTCCAAGTGTCCCACACTGTTCACTGAGAACCCACGGTGCGCTGGGCACTCTGCAGGACACAGGGGCCAATTCAGGAAGAAAAGCAGCTCCAGTTTGGTGGTGCAAAAAACAAAACAAAACAAAAAAAACTAGTGCTTTGAGAAGACTACCTTTTATTAAACTAATGTGTTGAGTTGCTCACATTGAGGTAGAATTCTTCCAAAAGCTCATGGAGTAATGTTGAGGGTTGGATGGAGCACAACAGAGGCTTAGTGTTAAATGTCAGTTTCTAGGTCTCCAGGGACTCAGAACCGCCTCCTGGCCCCTCCCCCTCCACTCCCTCCTGTCACCTTCCCCTCCTGCCTGCATACCCTCACTAACCACCCCCTTACCCACAAAGGAGAGGCACTCTCTCGGCCCATTTGGACCTTCCTGTTAATGACTTAAAGGTGATTTCCCACAATCGCAGTAGCCAAACTGTTTCAAGTTTTCCTAATCAATAATGATTTCTCTCTCTAAAGACCTCTGCTGGCAATTCTTTTTTTTGGGGGGTGTGGTACGCGGGCCTCTCACTGTTGTGGCCTCTCCCGTTGCGGAGCACAGGCTCCAGACGCGCAGGCTCAGCAGCCATGGCTCACGGGCCCAGCCACTCGGCGGCATGTGGGATCCTCCCGGACCGGGGCACAAACCCGTGTCCCCTGCATCGGCAGGCGGACTCTCAACCACTGCGCCACCAGGGAAGCCCTGGCAATTCTTAATGTAACATTTTTTTCCTCCTCTCAGACCACATGATTCAAATTTCCTCTTTTAATCCGTAAATAATATTCTTGGTAATATACCCTGAGTGCTGATAACTCGCAAGGCACCATGCGAGGCAATTATGCTAAACGCCACCTAATTCAACTCTGAAAATAACCGTGTGAGATAGGTATTATTATTGCTATTTTACAGGAACCATACATAAATTGCCCTTCATTTCACAGATGATAAATTGCAGAAGAAGCATTTAATCGCCAGTGTGCCTCATTTTAAGCCCCTCACTCTTAAGAAAAACTCTCAGAAATGTTCAGAGAACTCCAACAAGTTAAATAATCTCTTCATATCGCTAAGCTTCAGTTTTCTCACCTAAAAAATAGCACAAAAAATAGTAATGAAACGCCTTCCTCTGAAAGATTCCTGTGAGCACCAGAGGATTGTATATGGAGGTGGGTATGTGCTCCTGCCTCCCTCCAGGGTGGGGCCTGTTTCCCCTCCCCTTGAATCACCTTTTCACTTGGTTTGACAACACGATGTGACATTTGGGACAACCTCCCAGGAGATCCAGATGCACTCTCTTGGAGCCCTGAGCACCGTGGAAAGAAGCCACCTGGTCTACCAGAGCCAGCAGCCATGTGGATGGGAACCGAGGACCCAGCTGGGGCCCCAGCCTGGGAAGGAGGCCTTCTCAGACCTTCCAGCCCAGCCCTGCAACTGCCAGCTGAACACAGACTCATGAGTGACACCGGCAGGACCAGCAGAAGGACCCGCAGTGAAGATGGATACACTCTTGCTCAAAGTCCTTAAGTTTGTGTGTGTGACGCAGGTCTATACATGTTTTGTCTGGTGGCCAAGAGTGGATGTCCAGCAAATGGAAGTGTCATTCCTGTCCCTTCCCTCCCATCCTTGAGACAGACTAGACCACATTCAACAGGAGGGCAGGAAAAGTGTGTTTTCCCCTGTCTGTTCCCAGTGTTTGTGCTGCACATGGCATCAGAAGATGTTTGAAGAAAGCAACTTGACTCTGTAAAAAGGACTAAGCCTCAAGATCTCTTTAAATTTTCAGACTGGCCTTCAATCAGCTTGAGTTTGAGAAATGATGGCCACACAGCAGACTTGTATAAACAACTTTAAGTATCATGTGTCTGCTAATTACATTGTAAATGCAATGTAAAATTTTATATATTGCTTACCATATTTGGACTAATTGAAAGCTATTCTAAAGCAAAATCCTAGACCAATCTCTACATCTGTGGTGTCAAACAGACTCTCCTATATCCCTTTGTCATGTATGTGCTGTCTTGCATCAGCTCTTGCATTATTTGGAAGCTTTTCTATTTTTCCACTTAAATGCTCACGTGTTTATGAAGGACTGACTCCTTGAGAACCAGGGCATGCATCATAATTTCTTGACACCCATTGTAATACTTAGCAGAGTCCTTGGCACATAGAAGGAGCTCAGTCAGCGTGTTAAGAGCCAGAGGATTCTTAAAAATATTTCCTGATGATCACAAGTTAGCACAAGTTATTTCAAAACAGACAAAGATTTGCTCTAGGCTCATGAAAGGAAAATAATTTCTAACAAGAAAAGGAGCAGATTTGCTCCTTTTATAAAAAACGGAGGGCATATTTGTGTGTGTGTGTGTGTGTGTGTATTTGCCTCTCTGATGGTTATTTATGAACATGTGAGTGACCTTAGGCTGGAATTGGAGGGTTGAGTATTGCCAACAGTGAAATTTTTGGTGTAGAATGTTCCCTTTTCATTTACTGCAGGCTAAGCCAACTGTACTTATTATGCCCCATAAACAACAGCAACAACAAAAAAACGCCCCATAAAGATTAAATTGTGAAACCTAAATTATTTATGTGATTTCATCTGTTGGATGCATTTTGTGCCATTGAGCCTAGCTTCTTTCTAATGTCATAAGACTATTAGGAACTGTAATAATCTTCAGGGGATGTAAGATTTATCAGCCCTTGCAGGATGGGCTGAGAGCCAAGGAAGGAGAGTAAGGGGTACTGGTGAAATTAATCAAGTTTCTCTCTGTGTGCTGGCCAAGAGAATGCATGGGTTACTCTTCAAGCGTTTTACACAGTGGGAACACAATTTGACCACTACCATATGTTGAATTTAGAATCACATGTTAGTCTTTTCCAAGAATAATCCCATAAAAATGTCAATACTTTTATCGACTAATAGCTCTATCCACTAAAAAGGGAGTTTACATACACAAAGTGAAAGAGTTGATATTCACTAGCTCACTGGGAGACATTACATTTTCATCCTGCTGCAGGAGCGAGGCTGGCTGATCTGCAAAACAAGAAGGCTGATGGAGAGACACAATGAAGAGGCTCCACTCCATCATTGTTTTCTTTACCATAAAAAGAACTGGCCTATGTTCCCTTGTGACATGTAAATGGGCTACAGTCAGTGGCCTTGAAATATAAGCTTTTCCTTTTCACTTGAGGCAATGTTGAAGTTTTCTGGAATAGATAGAAGCCATCATTCCATTTCTAACACAAAATGAAAGCATCATTGTGGGAGCAATTTTGAAAATGTATGAACTTCATAAAATGTTCCATTTTCCACATTGTGGGTTTGGCTGCACAATCAGATCATCAAAGCTCAGGAAAACCAACCATTGAGGCTCCAACCCTTTATTTGTATGATATTAATAAAGAATAAGGTATTTTCCATATTGCTTATTGATCAATAATGAGACAGGAAATAAACACATCACCTTCTATGCCATCCAAAACCAAAGAAAGAGGCAGCCAGAAGTTTCAGCGATATCTCCCAGTGAAGCTGTTACATATTTATTGCTAAATACATGTCTTCAGTTTCCACGTGCTGAGGCTTAAAAAGACTCTTCATTAGGTTCACATTAAAGTGACTGCCTTGTCATATGAGGAAAAAAATTGGAATTTAAGTCTGTTGGTTGCCATTTTCCTTCCAAATTGAACCAGCAGCTCCAATTCACTCTAAAAGAACATAACTGTCAGAAATAAACGGACACCATAAACTATTGTGAACACATTGATGTGCCTTTTTTTCAGATCTAAATAACGGGTGGCTTTGGAGGAAAATCAGATTTTACTTTAAGAATGACTTTGGGGATCACCAAAAATACCAAGAACCTTAGATTTTCTCTCTGACAGAGTCAGAAGGATCCTAATTTTTCTCAATCAGGGACACAGCTCGGTAACCAGTTCTTGGTCGGTCAGGTAAATGGACTCTGACCCACTGACCAGGTGTTGAAAGATATAAGGTATATAATAAGCAAGTGAAAAATGCTCCAATTTTGTGAAGTAGTTTGGAATTGTTCTTCAGTTGACGTTCACCATTTCCTCACCTGACATGTGGGTTTTCCAGCTAAAAGAACTATGTTTTCTTCTACAGAGACACCCAGATACCCAAAACTCAAGTCAACCCTCAAATACTTTTTTTTAGTGTTTTGTTTGTGTGCGGGGTATGTGTGTATATGTGAGTGTGTCTCCCACACAACAAAGGCTATATAACCTAATTCACCCAAAGAGTGCAAGAGGAGGGGAGAGGGAGACAAGAGATGTTTTTGTTTACTTTTGTAAAAATTAAATACTTTATTTTTAGAGCAGTTTTATATTCACAGCAAAACTGAAGGGAATGTACTGAGATTTCCCACGTATACCCTGACCCCACGTACCCACAGCTTCCCCACTAGCAACATCCCCAATCAGATGGTACGCTTGTTACAATTGATGAACCTGCATTGACTGGCACGTCATCATCATCCAAAGTCTATAGTTCACAGTAGGGTTCTCTCTTGGTGTTGTACATTCTGTGGGTTTGGACAAATATATGACATGTAACCATCATTATAGTATCACACAGAGTATTTTTACCACCCTAAAAATTCTCTGCCTATTCATCCCTACATCTCCCCAAACCCCTGGCAAACCTTGATCTTTTTACTGTCTCCATAGTTTTTGCCTTTTCCAGAATGTCATAGAGTTGGAATTATACAGGATGTAGCATTTTCAGATTGGCTTCTTTCACTTAGGAGTATGCATTTATGTTTCCTCCATATATTTTCATGGCTGCTAGCTCATTTCTTTTTAGTGCTGGATGAATAATATTCCACTATCTGTATATACCACAGTATTTATCCATTCACCTACTGAAAGACATCTTGCTTGCCTCCAAGTTTAGGCAATTATGAGTAAAGCTGCTATAAACAAACATGTGTAGTTTGCTGTGTTGACTTGTTTAAATTCTAATTTTGAAATAGTTGTAGATTCACAGGAAGTTGCAAAGAAAATGCAGGAAGTTCCTTTGTATCCTCCACCTAGTTTCCTCCCAATGGTTGCATCTTACGTAATTATGTACAATGTCAAAACCAAGAAATTGGCATGGATACAATGCACGTGCCTAGTTCTGTGTCACTTAATCATTAGTACAGATTTGTGTAACCACCACTGTAATGGGTACACACGATACTTCACCACCACTGAGTGGTGCTACCTCCTACCAACAGTGCTACCTGTTGATTTTTGTCCCCCAAGAAGATGTGTTCAACTCCTCACCCCCAGTACCTGTGAATGTGACCTTATTTGGAACTAGGATCTTTCCAGATGTAATCAGGATGAGGTGGGGTCATTCTGGATTAGAGTAAGCCCTAAATCCCATGCCTGGCATCCTCATAAGAAGAGAAGAGACACAGACACACACACAAGCAGGAAGACCGTATGAAGATGGAGATGGCTATGGAGTGATGCATCACAAGCCAGGGAATGACAGGGATCACCAGCAGCTACCGGAAACTGGAAGAGGCAGGGAAGCATCCCAGTTCTCCCATGATTTTGGACTCCTAGACTCCAGAACTGCTAGAGAATAAATTCCTATTTTTTTAAGCCACTTAGTTTGTGATCATTTGTTATAGAATCCCTAGGAAACTAATGCATGCCTCTTTATAGTCACACCTGTCACTCCCCTGTCCACTCCACCATCCCTAACCCCTGGCAGCCATCATCTGTTTTCCATTTCTCTAATTTTGTCATTTTGGTAACGTTATATTAGTGGGATTACACATAAGTGATCTGTTAAGATTGGCTCTTTGCTCAACATAATGACCTTGAAATCCATTCACATTGCAGGTATCTGTAACTGACTTTTTTTTTTTTTTTTTTTTTTTTTTTGCGGTACGCGGGCCTCTCACTGTCGTGGCCTCTCCCGTTGTGGAGCACAGGCTCCAGACGTGCAGGCTCAGCGGCCATGGCTCACGGGCCCAGCCGCTGCACGGCATGTGGGATCTTCCCGGACCGGGGCACGAACCCGTGTCCCCCTGCATCGGCAGGCGGACTCTCAACCACTGCGCCACCAGGGAAGCCCTGTAATTGACTTTTTAGCTGAGTAATAGTCCATGGTGTGGATGTACCACAGTCTGTTTTACCATTCACCTACTGAGGGACATTTGGTGGTTTCCAAGTTTTGGTTATTACAAATCAAGCTGCTGCAAGCAGTTATGTACCTCTATTTGTACAAACATGAGTTTTCATTTCTCTGGAGTAAGTGCCCAGGACAGCAATTTGGGGCCATATGATAAGTGTATGTTTAGTTTTTCAAAGAAATGGCCACATTGTTTTCCAGAGTTGATGGTGTACCTTGTTATATACCCACCAGCAATGTATGAGATTCAGATTCTCCACATCCTCACCAGAATTTCATGTTGATGCTGTTATTTAGCTGATCTAATAGGTGTGTAGTATAACCCATAGGGTTTTTAAACCTGCATTTCCCTAACAGCTAGTGATGTTGAACATTTTCCCATGTGCTTTTTTGCCATCCACATACCCTTTTCAGTGAAATGCCTCTTAATGTCTTTTGCACATTTTCTAATTGGGTTTTTTTTTTAAATGTTGAGTTTAAGAGTTCTTCATATAATGTAGATACTAGTCCTTTGTCAGATATGTGGTTTACAAATATTTTCTACAAGTATGTAGCTTGTCTTAACTGAGTCTTTCTCTTAACAGGGTCTTAAGGCTCTTAACAGAGCCCTTCACAGAACGAAAGTTTTTAATTTGATGTCCAGCCTACCAGGTTTTTCTTTTATGGGTTGTGTTATTGGTGTCATATCTAAGAACTCTTCCCCAAATCCTAGGTCCTGAAGATTTGTTCCTATGTTATTTTCTAAACATTGTATGGTTTTATGTTTTACATTTAAATCTGTGATCCATTTTCACTCAATTTTTGTGTAGGTGTGAGGTTGAGCTTCCTTTTTTTTGTCTGTAAGTAATTTCTCCATGGCTTTGTTTACTTATATCCTTTTTACTCTGAAATTAAAGTACATCTTTTTTTCTAGTTATTCCTCATTCTTCCTTCTTTTGAAAGATGTATAATATCTCCTATGACAATAAATATATATATAAAAGCTAGTGAAAATTTGGTGTCCAAGGAATAAATGTCTGTGTGGAGATTTTGATTATTTTTAACTTTTATTTAATGACTGACCAATGTAGTTTTATAAATACACACCAATCTGGCGATCGCTAACAAAGTTCATGTCTCCCGGGAGTTGACCGGATGCAACCTTAGGAAGCTAGTACCCTTACCAGAGCAGGTGTCTATAAATCCAGACAGTCATGAGTGGTTTTTTTTTAATTATCAGGAAACTGTGTGTGAAACAAAGCAACATATAAGAAAGAAGAAAACCTTTGAAAGGATAGGAAGTTAATATGACATCCAGGAAGTAGTTAGACCTCAGTTAAGAATGATCAGAGCAGCAAGGAAGGAAAAGGGCCATGTGCACCAGGGGCTTTCTCCCCAAGGGAGCATGGCCGAGCCCAGGTGGTTAGCTTTAGTCACCTCTGAGGATGAAGCCCTTTGTCTCCACTGGGTTACCAGACGTCCTCCTAGTGTCTACGGGCAGCTCCTTTCAGAATTGCCCTCAGTCACATAAGAAAATACTAATAATTATCATTCTTTAAAGTCATGCGTGCACACACACACAGGCATATACATACCATTATCAAAAATGCCGACATGCTAGTTGGACATTCCTGATTCACCATACCTGACTGAATCTGACTTTTGGCCGTTTTGTAAACATCAGTGTGACTTTCATAGGATACGCTGCTAGGTTAAATTTTTTTTTTAATTGGGCTTTAATTAAGAGAAAGAGAGAGGGAGAGACAGAGAGAGAGAGAAAGGAAGAAAAGAAAGAGGAAGGAAAGAAGAGAGGAAAGAAGGAAGGGAGGGAGGGAGGAAGAAAGGGGGAAAGAAGTCCAGGCTGCCTCATTTGGGAAGTATGCATCCTTCCAAAGGGATTATCCTGAAGGAGGCAACCACTTTTTAGTGTGTACCTTTGAGTATGTTTCTTTAAAATCCATAAACATTGCTTTATTTTGTTTTTCTTGAAAAGTGGTAATATTTAATTAAACATACTTGGGGAAATTTCCCTGACTAAATTTTCTTATTAAAAAGTGTTTCTTGGGCTTCCCTGGTGGCACAGTGGTTGAGAGTCCGCCTGCTGATGCAGGGGACACGGGTTCGTGCCCCGGTCCGGGAAGACCCCACATGCCGCGGAGTGGCTGGGCCCGTGAGCCATGGCCGCTGAGCCTGCGCGTCTGGAGCCTGTGCTTCGCCGCGGGAGAGGCCACAGCAGTGAGAGGCCCGCATACTGCAGAAAAAAAAAAAAAAAAAAGTTCCTTTCCAGGGACTTCCCTTGTGGTCCAGTGGTTAAGACTTCACCTTCCAATGCAGGGAATGCGGGTTCGATCCCTGGTTGGGGAGCTAAGATCCCACATGCCTTGCAGCCAAAAAACCAAAAAACAGAAAACAGAAGCAGTATTGTAACAAATTCAATAAAGACTTTAAAAATGGTCCACATCGAAAAGAAACATCTTTAAAAACAAAGTGCTTATTTTCAGATTTCAGTTCACCTGGACATCCCCCCACTCCCCATATTATTTTTGGAGCTTCATAGGTTTTCCTTGGCCAGGAGAAGAACATTGTGGTACAGTGAAGAAAATACGGGAAGGACTTTTATATAAAGGGAGTGGATAACACACATTTATTTTGGCCCTTCCTTGAATTCCCACTGTAAAATATGGAAAAAGATTTTTTGAAAGATGTAAACTCACAAATTTTCTTCTAAAGAGGGTAGGAAAGAAAAGCAGCTACATTTTGGAAGCTAAGCAGAGAAATTTCCATTTCCAGAAATAAGACACATCAGGGTATTCAGATCATCTTCCCCTTTGAAAGTGATAAAATGATGATTCAACTCTAAAGAAGCTTATTTTTAAATTATTGACCAGCTGACAGGATAAGTAATTATCAGGATGGACTATAAGCCTGTAACCAGAGCGGTTAGCCAGGCACCAACGGCTTTTGTCCTGCGGGCACCAGCTAAGCCAAGCAAAGATAAAACTCCATGGGCTCTTAAAGTTTGGAGCCATGCAAAAGTGCAGCTTCACAGGAAGCCATGCCCTCAAGGTGCTGGTATCAGAAGGGGCCACACTCTTAGAAGAGGAGCTACGAAATAAACCCACACACAGAATCAACTCGTGCACCTGGAAGAAAAGGGAATGTCCTAAATCTGATAAGGGGCAGATACAAAACAAAAACCTACAGCAAAATCCTACCTATCCTGAAATGTTGAAATCTGCCCCTTTCAGATCAGAAGCAGGACAGGAACGATTGCTCTCAACTCATCACCTCGGCATCACGGAGGTGCCAAAAGTGGAAGGTGTAAGACAAATAAGCATGAGGGTTGGGAAAGAAAGAACAAAACTGTCTCCTTGAAACTGAGCAGGACCCTGTGGGGCTCCTGGGCACAGAAGCCTTTCTGTCCCCCATTTCTTGTTGGTAGGGAACAGACTGCAGCCTCGGTGACCTTCCCTGAGTTCCAAAGGGCAATTCGAACAGTTGCTAATCAGGGGAGGTGCAGCCAAGAAACCACCTGAGGCGATATTAAAGGGGCCAGAGAAGCTCAAGAGGAAGATCACCGGAGACCAGATTAGAAGATTGCGGCCCTGCACACACCCTAAACTTATGAGCAACCCCGCCCTTGAACTTTTGCTGTAAAACTCCTCATCAGGTCTTCCTGGGTTGGGACACAGTTTTTTGGGCAAGAGCCTGCTGTGTTCCGCTTTGCCTGGCAAAGCAATAAAGCTGTTCTTTTCTACTTCACTCAAAACTCTGTCTCCGAGATTTGATTCCACACAGCGCACAGAGGCTGAATTTTTGGCATCATTCCAAGAAGGAAAAGAATGAGGATGCTCTGACAGCCACTTTCCAGCCTGGTCCTGCAGTGGATTCAGTCTGTGACCTTGGGCAGCTTCTCGCTGGACTTCAATTTCTTCACCTGTGAATTAGTATTAACAAAGCCCCAAACTATGTTAGCTGGTTGTAAAACCAAAATGAATAAGAGCAACAAAAAGAGAATTGCAAAGATTTATGCACTGTACAAAGATAGGATATTGTACATATTACTTTTATCCCTGGTATAGTTTTGTGTTTAGAGATTCATAGAGTAAGCGAAATAATGTGACAGATTTTGTAGCAATCATTGGTTCACCCATATAATTTATTCACTCTGGGCAATTTTGTCCTTTGTATTCATTGGAAATAAAAGGCCTGCTGGAAAATCAAATGTTTTCATGGAAGAGTTAATGCAACAGTATTCTCCTAAATTTATTTAATAAAAGGCTGATTCCAAAGAGAATGAGAAAATACATTCTTAAAAATAAGAGTGTGCCCCCGATGCAAAAGAATGTATTCCTTTGTGTACTTATCTGTGGGAGAGTTGCATCTTCATTATGCAAAAATGAAGAGCCCTCAGGTGTCCTCAAACAGAGGGAGATAACACAGATGTGCCTGAGAAATACTGTAGATAAATGTAAATTCACTGTAGAAAGACAGTATGAGGCAAAACTTTGTTTAGGTGGAAGGACCCTAGCAAAAGAGATTTAAATCAATGAAGCACCAAAGAATCTTATCACACTGAGATCGCCCCCTAAGGCCAACCTGAAGCAAAAGACTTTATAGGAGATTTATATCAAAGAAAAGCTTTTATCAGCTTTTTAGATAGCTTCGATTTAACTTGCAGTAACAATTGGATTCTCCTCCAACCCTGGGATTTTTCTTTTGTTTGAGAGAGAAGGAAGAGGGTAGGAGGGAGGGACTGGTGATGAAAACGTAAATAGAGATGAGATGAGGCTTAAGGAATGTTTTATTTTATAACAATTTTTAAAAATATTATTTGAGTTGTGTCTCATGCCTATTTTAATAATAATTCTTTTAACTGGGAATTTATTACAAGCAAATATTATACTCATAACTATTCTTCAGATATCATATACACATTAAGCTAAGAGCATCTATTAATAATTCAAGTCTTTCATTCCCTTTCATCCTATTGTCTAATACTTAAGATGTTAATGTGAAGAGAAATTGTGCAAATAGCATTCTACTGTTACAGTATTAAAATAATGGAGGGATATGCGCTCTCAACCCTTTTACGAAAGTCATGAGCAGTCAAGTAGGAAATGAGAGCCATGTCAGTCATACTAGAATAATCCCTCCAATTGATTCTGGCTTCTTATCAAGTGTTCACTTTTGCACAGAATGGTCCTTTCTCACATGTACATTTCTTTCTCCCTGCCCTTCTGCAGCCTGTCCCCAGATGCTTGTAAACAGGTATGCCTGCAAGTAAGCCAAGAAGCCTTCTCAAAAACATCGCACATAGCGAAGCAACTGGCCCCGCCTCCATCAGCAGATGCCAACGGCGTTTCATTTCCTGTTCGTGAGATCCTTTGGTCATCAGTGAAATCTGTGTGAGATGTAACTACAAATGACAGTGACAAGGAATTATCTGATTTACATGATAAGTCACATGCCAGGAAGTTCTGTTGATCAGCTCCGCTCTGTATTTCTCCGTAAGTTGCAAAATCATTAGTGATGCGAAGTGTCACACGTGGAAGAATTACCACAGGAAAAAACTCTGCTCCACTTGAGTAATGTGATGGCCGCTTGACCAGTTCAAACCTTGGGGTGTAGCTAGGTGCTTCCCACTCCTTCACTCTTCAAGTAGATTATAGAATCGTTCTCTCATGCCAGAATGGGGAGCCTTGCGTGGCTGGATGAAAAATCTGATGGGTTTACAAATCAGTTTGCTTATTACTCACCGAACCCTCTATCCGGATACCCTGTGGCCCACGAGGGCTTTGAATATTTCAATCCACACAGATGGACTGGTGCTCCAGAGCCTGGCAACATTTCGCAATGCATGCCTTGCAAAATCTCTGCTTTTATGCAAATGAAAGACCCTCCGCTTTAACCCTACTATCAACTTAATTAGCCAGATTTCTCTGAAAGCTAGCTTGCTGCCTCCAAGCTAATGAAGGCTCGCCACACTCTTTCTTTCCCAGATTGTGCTTAATAAACAGAAAGTGGAGAAGGTAACGAGGAAAAATCGGAAGCAGCTGCAGTACAAGCAGGAGTGAAGGAGAGCTGATTTTCCCCCAGCCAGCAGGGATGTCCCTGCTCATGTATTCACAGAAGGTGGGTATTTAAAAAGAAATGTGGATTTTGCTTTCACCTAATGAAGCTTTGCTATTTTTAAAGGATCACACTGTGATCGCCATGGTTGCATTAAAAGATAATGGTCACTGGTGTTCTGTGTGTTATTTTTAGCAGGAAGCCTAACACAAAACCTAAGTTAGGCAGCGTGATCCTCATGCCTCCCGAGGGCCTCATTAAAATGAGATGTTTCCCTCCGGAGGCTAGCTCAGTAAGCAATGTTTAAATTTCTTGATCAGGCTGCACCGAGTTGCCACACAAGAAATGGTTTCGAGAACAAATCCTCTGTCAGGCTGTGGCCCACACCTTAACAGGAAAATCCCAGTTACTTAAAATGTCAGGAAGGAAATGGTCTTTGGATGAAAGATGTTTAGAATTTTCATCGTTCTAATTCGGAAATAAGAAGGTATCTACTCAGCTAGAAAGTAACTGCCCCATCAAATTATACTTTCCTTTGAATAAGCCAGTATCAGCTTAATAGCATTTTGCCAAATAATGAAGTCGTGAATATTAATCTTCATTTTGAACCCAGGTTGAGTACTAACTGTTTCAAACAGAAAAAGCTGGGATTCTGAGAATAAGGCCTGTTTTAAACTAGTCAAAATTGTTTTTATAACTGGCAAGTAGGCACACCTGTGATAAAACATTGCTCAGTTCCTCCGTGCTATTTCAATATCCTAAGTAATTTTCATTGCTGAAAGCATTCCCAGAATCTCCTCATGTATAAGTCCCTAAAATGCCAAATAAGTAAAAATTATTCTACGATGAATGCAGTATTCCATTTCCTGCTGTTGAAATGCAGATTATTTTATCCGGCTGTGGTGGTGTGAGGCTTCAGGCCCATCGGCCCTTCTCCATCTCCCATTTTTCCATTCCTGGGTGAGCCTGGGAGCCCCATTCCTTTGTAGATGAAGACGAACCAAGGCCCACCTCAAGATGCCGACCCTAAACCTACAACTGTAAGGACATTTGTGTCATAGATGGCAGCTCAGCTGGAGGCCAGGCTGCCAAGACTTTTTCTCAGGGTTTTCTGTACATCTGAGGTTCTCTGCCAACACATGGTCTGGTTTGCTAACATGCCGCCCTTTCTTCTGAAGATGACATCTATTTAAAACCACCGACTTTCCCAGCTGGTTCAATTTTTTTAAAACTGTCTTGGATGACAAGCAGTCCCACAGTAGGTTAGATTATCGATGGAGTGACCCAAATCAACAGGAAGGCTGGAAAAATCTTCATGAGCTGAGTTTGATCTAGACGTTGAGCTGAGTCTATTAGTCCAGCTTGTGAATTGATAGCTACTTGATCCCCGAGGTCAACATCCTTGTGTTTGAGTCAGAACTGCTTCCGAGCCCTCCAGATGGGTTGGTGGTGATGCCAGGCTACTGCCATAAGAATAATTCAGAACTGCCATCTGCTTGGGGATAAACGATTTCATAGCAAAAGCGGTGTGCTTACCTTGGGGGTAAGTAACTCCTGGGGATAACCATTTGTACCCTATTCCCAAGCCTTATTTTACAGTTTGAAAAGCACCTTGCAAGCAAGTAAAGATGTAATTATGGGATATAATGTTAGTGCTTTGTTTGATAAGAACCTCACTTAAAATTTTAAATTGACAGCTGTGGTGTTTTTTTAATGATCTACTTTTTTGTTTGTTTATTTTAAAACTAAGTTAAAAATAAAAGGCTAATGAGGAAAAAAAAAAAGTGATGTGCTTAAAGATTCCTGAACTGGATGAATCCTAGTCCAAATGAACAGCAGCCCCAGGAAGGCACACAAGAAATAGGCGTTGAATAGAGCAGACCCAGGGCAGCCTGGACGCCACATAATGACGTGGCCAGGTTCACCAGTGACAGATGACCACAGCGCGTCGATTAGGTCATGCCCAGGGCCATTTTTCAAGGTGCACCTCTGCATTTCTCTAGGAAACTTCGATTTCAGGAAGGAATTAGACTGTACATGTATAGTCTAATATCAAAACGTGTCACATTTATTTTAGCTGCTTTGCAGAGCCAGACCGCTTTAATCTACTCATTCAACCAACACATTCGCCTACGACACGGCAGGCACTGGAAACAAGATGCAGTATACGAATTTGACACATTCGTCATCAGAACATCCCCCAAGGTCCCGGGGCTCCGGACATAAGGTGAGTGTGGACTGAACTGAATTGCTGACTATGTACTTCCACTCGTGTGCACTATGCCTCAATCCCCTGCTGAGTACTGAGGGGAAGAGAGTTCACATGGGTGGTCCTGTCCCCACTTCACAAGAAGTTTGTGTGGGTCTGAAGCCCAGTGGTCTGGTCAGGACCAGAGACTAAAAGCAGATGCGTATTCCTGAACTCCGTCTGTAATTCAGGTTATCTGACTGTCCTGAGAAATAACACACGGCTCAGTAATTTAGACCAGAAACATAACACCCCACCTGGCCAAATTGCCTTTCAAGTATATTTTAATTACCATCAGGACACGAAGTCTAGGCCCTGTCTTCAGACAAGGGAAGGAAAATCTTCCATTCCTACCCTCAGGGTCAGACAGGAGACACTCAGGTACAAGTATGATTGAAGAAAATGATTTAACAGAAGTGAAGAGAGAAACACTACGTGACGGAAATATTCTGCACCAGGCAAGTGCAGAAAATCTCCCTTAAAATTCTTAGGATTTCATTCATTCTTACTCTGTGCCCCACTCCACCACCTCATGTATGAATACAGAGTGGCTAAATCTCTATTTCATATACATCACTGTTAGCTCTTTGGTATTCACAAAATGGGTACAATTCTAAAATTGTACATTATTTATATTTACCAACTTCCTTCCATGGTCCCCAGGCCTGTCGTCTGGGCATTTCGGGTGCTATTGATGCTCTGTCTGAGTCTGCCCTCCCAGAACCCACAGACAGGGGCTTGAACAACAGACACGTACTTCTCACGGTTCTGGAGGCCAGGAGTCCAAGATCAAGGTGCCGGCATGTGGGTCCTGGTGATGGCTCTCTTCTGGTGCAGAGAAGTGTCTTCTCACCTGGAGGAAGGGGCAGGGGGCTCTCTGGGGTCCCTTTATAAGGGCACTGATCCCATCGTGGGGGTCCACCCTCATGACCTCATCACCTCCTTGACACCATCACCTTGGGGGTTAGGTTTCCACATATGAAGCTGGGGGACCCAGACACTCAGTCCATAGTAGGCGGCTTTGCAGTGTACTCGTTGCTGCAGCCCTGACGGCCCACAGCTCCTCATTCAGTGTCCGGGGTGAACGTTGTTTGCCATGGGTGTTCTCAGCTACAGGCCCTTAAAGCACAAAATGGCTTTGGGCCCTTCGGGGACACACGGGGCTTCCAGCCACAGACCACTGTCCACCAGCAGCTTCAGTGGAGCCGGGAGGCCAGCACCACTTGCCACAGCCCTGTCCCCCAGAATCACAGTTCGTCTGCCTGAGAAGAATGAGCAGAAATGGGAACCCCACTAATAAGGGAGAGGTTTCTCCAGATCCCATGTGTCAGTCGTCCTGTGGCCTGTGCTGAGGCTTGCCAAGGACGCTGACTTAGAAGTAGGTAAAGTAAGTTAGGGCACACATTGATTCCTGCTAAGTTGCGTCAGGAGCGGAAGCAGAGTGACCGATGGCCCCTGCACGGCTGCTTGGAACCTGATTTCCACTCCTGTGGTTTCACCTGCTCACATTCAGAATCCAGGGGATGCTACTTAACACAGAGAATAAGAAAGGACCCCACGAGCAGGACAGCCTTCTGATTAAAGATGGCTTTTCAGGAGGTTCTCTGGGGGCTTTGTGCCTAGCGTGTGTCTCCGTGTTTTCACTTCTCGAAGGACCACAGAAAACGAGCCCCAGGGAAACCCACCCAGTGTCCACATCCTGTCCCGGATTGACAAGTCCCACCTTCTGCACCCCTGATTCAAGTCTATGAATTCAAGACCACAAGACGTAGGTGCTTTCTGGTCCAGGTCCTGCTCTGGAAGAAAAGTCAGTTTGCAGATATATGTGCAGAATGCCAAGGGTGTTTCCGTGGGTACACTGACCAGTGTCAGCCTGTCAGAGGGGCCGTCTGTCCATCTCATCTGAGCAGCTCCGTCTCCCCGCCCCGCTCCCCTAGACCACCGGTCTAACCCCGCTGCCCACAGCGGGCGTATTCATCAGCGGGCTCACCTTCAGTGAGCACGTCACCGCCACCCCCTGGGCGTGACCCACAGAGACAGCCGTATTTGTCCACTGCATCTCCAACAACTACAGCGGTTCTTGGCGTGTAGTAGGAATCCAGTAACTACTGTTGAATGATTGTGTGAATATTTACACTGACTGATTACAGTGGGAGAGAACAAACAAACAAAAGGAGGAAATGAAATTTTCACTTTGAATTCTTGAAATTTGATTTTTAAAATCTATAGCAAGTATTATGTTACAATTTTTAAAGCTTTGAAAATGACAAATCCTAGATGTAAATAACCCTTAATCCAAAAGGTGACCCTTTCTGGAAAGGCTCTCAGGCTAAAGAAGGGGAGAAGGGACAGTTTGAGGAGCTCTCAGCTGCACCCCCAATCTCTTCCTCACCTCAGAAACACAGCCACGCACACGGAGTCCTGAAGCCCATCTCAAAATTTCTCTTCCCTCCAATGCAAGAAGGAGAGACACTTACACACAGGAGGGATTCGGGTCTGTGCTTCCAGATGTGTCCACGAAGACCACTCAGCCTTTGAAACTCCCACCCTGGGAGCCACTGACCCTGGGCCCCTGAGGCTTTCGGGACATTGCTGGGCATGTGACCACAAGTGGGTGCTAACGGCCCTGTGACCGTGAAGTTACCAGGAAGCTGCTGGCAGGTGAAGGAGCCTTGCTTCCTGGGGTGAAGACCAGGTGCCAGTGTCATTAATGTGGGTCAGTTTTCCTTTACGCTCCATCTGGAAAGCTGTGCCTCGTTGAGGACAACTAGGTTTTCTGGGTCGGTTGTGTTGGGAAAAGCTTTGTAGGGGAGGAGGAGTTGAAAGATCAACAAAGGAAAGGTTCTGAGAAATGTGAGGACTCTATGTTTTGTTATTTTTCTGTGACCCCCAAACAGCACTGGGTGCAGGGGCCTTGGCAAGGCCCAGAGTGTGGGTTCATGAAGCCCAGCAGCCAGAGGAAGCAGTTAAAGCCGTGGGTCAGAGGAGGTGACACCAGCAGCCCCACGGGTCACAGGTCATCTCTGGGTTCTACGTAGCAGCCACACACTGCAAAATAGGAAGAACAAAAAGATGAACGAGTGGCAGAGAGGACACAAAAATCACACTCTCCTCCCCAAAAGGCAGCAAGATAAATGGCCACTGGGACCTAATAGTCTGCGTGGTTTGTAGGGATCGAACTGGGAAACAAACACACAGAAACAAAACTTTGGGCAAGTTGGAAGTTAGGGGTTCAGTTAATGGGTGGTATTTACCAGAAACACGGCCACAGTGCACTCAGCGGCCTGATTTCACTGGAACTGATGCATGAAAACTGAGCCTGCTGTAAGCTTCTCCTGCCCTGTCAGCCAGTTGCCCTCTCTCTGTGTCCCAGGTCACCCAGCCTTCCAGAACTTACAGACACAACTGTCTGCCCTCCTAAGGCCAGGGGTGTCCTCAGGGCTGCTGACGTAAGCCCTGGTGGTTTTTAGGGAAGCTCTTCTCTTTTCCAGAGTAGACTATGGAAGTATCCAGAACAATAGAAGGTCAGGGGCAACACATGTGAGCATACTCCATCACTTGGTCAGTTAACCAGGGGGAGTGGTCTGCTGTGTAACTACCACAGATCACTGCAGACTGGGATCACACTGTAGATCTTAAACCCACACAAGAATCAGGTGAGAGGACTGCGGTGAGACAGTAGTTCAGGACTTTTTTTTTTTCTTTTTTTTGCGGTATGTGGGCCTCTCACTGTTGTGGCCTCTCCCGTTGCGGAGCACAGGCTCTGGACATGCAGGCTCAGCGGCTCCGCAGCATGCGGGATCCTCCCGGACCGGGACACGAACCCGTATCCCCTGCATCGGCAGGCAGACTCTCAACCACTGTGCCACCAGGGAAGCCCCAGGACTTCTTTACATCAGCATCTTGCCGGTAACTCAGCAAGTTACCTAAACTAAGCTGACTTTCTTTCTGGGGTTAAGATGAGTCTTAAATACACTTATGGGTATGAAGCATGTACCGTAGCACCAGGCTCGTGTACGTGCACTAGAGATGTGAATTACTAGTTAGGCGGGAGACACAGGAGGTCTTCAGAGTGAGGGAAAAGGGCTTGTCCAGGACTACTGGACCCACACCCCACTCCGTCCCCTGTGCTGCTGGCACCAGGACCACACATGAGCAAGTGGTAAGAATTAAACCCACGGCTTCCCATGCTGTTCAGTCACTGCTGCCGCTGGGGCCCTCGTCTAGTCGTGGGTTTGAGGACAGACTGGAGCTGCACAGAGGGGCCCCTAAGCCGTCTCGTCCTCCCCAGCCTGAGCCCAGCCTGGGAGCGAGACGGGTCGCAGGCGTCAATCACCACTGGGCACCACGGGTCAGACTCCTCACTCACTCTGGTTCACATGTCTCTCCTTTCTTCTCTGCATCCTCCTCATAATGTCCTAGGGAGCCTCCAGGGCTTTTCTTGTGGGCTCTGATTTCTCACAAGATTGATGGAGTGGGGTATTCCAGATAGTGATAACCTTGGTTAAATAAGTGTTACTGAATTATTTCCTTCTACTTTCAAAGTTCTTTGTAAAATGTGAGCTCATTTCTCCATTCTGTCACCATAAACAGAAGGCAGTAAGCCTAATCAAACATTCCTTTAATGTTTGCAGACCATTCAATATCTTGGGCCATCGTTTCTAATATAAATCTCATCAACGTTTAAATTAAATATAGAGCAGGAGTTTATTCTAGGAAGAACCAACCCGGGGATGCACACTTGACGTGGTTTCTGAGATCAGCCCAAAACATGACCTATTTTTCTTGAGATTTTGTTCTTCTAACTGTGGAAGGTGACAAACAAGTGAGCATGTGGGCTGATGGATGATTCTGACCAGTTGAATCTGGTTCATTCGAACACATGTTTGTTACATCTCAGCCCTTAAACATGTAAGAGTCAGCCCCTCGCTGAAGGTCTGTCACTCAGAGCAGGACAACTTTTTATGTGGCTTTGTATCCAGCTCATGCCAAAGGAATGATATGCCAGACAGACAGCTTTTCTCTTCAGATAATTATAAGGAATCTTTAAATAACCCTCACTGCAGAGCCTTGATCGACATCTTCTCTATTTGCAAACTTTCGTTTGAACAGTCAAAACTGCCACCTAAGCAGGGCTGCAGGTATGTGCCCACAGCTGTGCACATCTGATATGGACTAAGCATGGGTTATCACCGTAGGCTGTAAGTCAGCATCTAAGACATGACATTTGGAGCAGACATTGCGTGATGGTTGTGATAAGGCTCTGGAACCTTCCCTCCCTCTCTGAGCGCAGAAATGTTTGTGTAAAATCAGATCAAATAAAAGGTCTCTCTCCCTGGTCCCTCGGCCAAATCATCTTTCACTTAGTGCAGTTAAACAAATATTGGCCTAGTTCTGTAAGATTTGACCTTTCCAGTGTGCTCTGTGAGTTTATCCTTTGTTTAAAAAAAAAAGAGCATTTTGAACTCATGGTTTTGCCTCTCTGAGGAGTTTATTCTCTGCCAATCTTCATGAGTGACTCATGTCCTGTTATTTAGGTTTGGATGGAAAACAAGACAGAGAAATAGGTTGCTGTCCCAGGTTGCCATGATGCCTGAAAAGCACCCACATATCGAGACACCTGGAACACAGAGAACGCACCAGAATCTCTCTAGTTTGAGATTGAATCAAAGTCCCCAAAGGGAATCTCATCAGCGCTCTGCTCCAGGACACATGATCTGGGGTCAGTCTTGGTTCCCAGGCCAGCCCTGCTGCTTGTCCAGGGGCCTCAGCTGGGATGCACATTCTCAAGGCTCAGCTGCCTGCTTGGGAAAATAAGGATGGTGACTATCTCCTCATAAGATGGTTGCCACAGTACCGGGAAGGCCAGGAATAGTGCCAGGTGACCCTTGAACAACACGGACCCCATACTGTGCCCACCCACCGAGCAGCAGAAATCCACCTGTCACTTTACAGTTGGGCCTCTGTATCCTCGGTTCCATGTCCATGGATTCAACCAACCTTGGATCGTGTAGTCCTAGTATTTATTTATTGAAAAAAATCTGTGTGTAAGTGGACCCCACAGTTCAAACTCATATTGTTCAAGGGTCAACTGTGTTAGATTCTGCTTTGTTTATTTAGAGTCAAGCAAATTGAGACCCAGAAAGGTTGTGCTTGACCCCAGTGGCACACGTAGTTCATTTCAGTCCCAGGTTCTTTGCATGGACTGACCAACATCTGGGATGTGAAGGGAATGTGGATGTGACACCCCAGGATATACCACTTTGGCACATGGATCATTTTGAGCTGAAGGCGATTGACTGAGAGTCAACAGCTGCTGAAAGCAGCTTTCCAGGAACTTCCCTCATCTGACAAGGCAGAAACTTCTGAAAATGAGACCTCCATAAATTCCCTCTCTGGGTGGGGGGAGGTTTGGGCCACGAAGAAGACAGAAAGTTCGCATTGAAATGAGTCTTCACAAACAAACCTTACTAAAATAACTCTTATCTTCCACTGGTTTCCCCTGTATTTACCTTCACACAATTTACTCCCCCTAGAGGCCCACCCCGCTTCCTTTGTCTGCTCATTACTCCACAATTTATTGCCCTTTGTTAAAATAGTATATAAGCCTCTGAGCCTAACCACTTCTTTGCGTTTTCACTTCTTTTCTGTGAAGTCCTCCGTGCATGTAAAAAGTATTAACACCAATAAAAATCTGCATGCATTTTCTCCTGTTACTTTGTCTTCTGTCAGTTTAATTAACAAGGCCCCAGGAAAAAACCTAAGAGGGTAGTGGGAGAGTTCCCTTCCTCCCACAGTGAAACTCAGAGACTCTAGGGTGAGCAGAGCAGGGCAGACCTGACTCCCTCTTCCCACAACCGTCTCCGATCCAGGCGGATCTCTGCTGACACCATGCGTTCTTCTAGCCACAGGGCCTCTACACTTGTGAGCAACCTCTGCCCCTTGACTGCATCTCCAAGTCCAACCCCTTCCATGGTATCCTGTGGACCAGAGTTTAGTAGGAGAAACAAGAGGCCGTCAGCAGCCTAGCCAGGGGTTTCTGTCCAAAGCCAGGGCTTTCTACTCCATTCCCCCTTCCCCAAGGCCATGGCTGTGCTATTCCCAAGACTGGAATGCCTGGAACGCCTCTCTGTTGTACCCATCCCCTCCCTCCAGGAGTCGGTTTAAATGCCATCTCTTCCTCATACACACCCAGTCAGGATCAGAACCCCTGTCACACACCCGGGGCTCCCTGTGCTTTTCCTTCAATATAGTTACAATATACACTTGAGTGTTTTCACTTATCAAAAAAAAAAATCTTTTTGAGAGATACTGCAGATGCAAGAAGGGCTTTCTGACCTTCCCCTGAAGCAGGTCGTGAGACCCTCACGTAAGAGGTGTCCTCCCTCTACCCCGAGGAAGGGAGCCTCCTTGTCTCTAGGATGGAGGGTTGCGGAGAGGAAGCTGAATGAACAGGACTTGCCAAGTCCCACCAGTTCACCTGAGCTCAGATTCTTTATCCTCTCACATCTTTCTTCATTAAGCCCAGTATAAAAAGTCTCAGGTTAAACCATTTCTTTGAGTCTTCATTTCCTTTTGGAGGCTCCCGTGTCACATAAAACTTACATTAAATAAATGTTACGTTTTTCTCCTGTCAGTCTGTCTTTCGTCAGTCCAATTTACAGGGTTCCAGCCAGAAAACCCAGGAGACTAGCAGGAAAAACCGTTTTTTCCTCCCCTACAATATCAAGTGAAAAGATAATCCATGCAGTGTTGTGTGAACCAGATTATATTAAATATGCAACATAGATGAATGACCACAATCTGGAAGAGAAAAGCCCCAATGTCATAGAACAGAGGCCTCTTGTGGGTTGCAGGCGGTGGGTGAGTTTTGCTTCCTTCTTCATGACTTGTGTGTGTTTTCTAGATGTTCCCAACGACTGTGAGAGAGACACCTGCATCGGTGGCCTGGGTCAGCCCATCTCAGGCTGCGGCCTCACCGTCCACGTGACCTGCTGGAGGCCCCCAGATCTCTGGGCTGCCATAATGAAATGACCTGCACGAGCGCCGAGCACACACTGGGAGCTCGGCTCTGATGGAACCAAAAGCAGAGAGGAGGCCTGGGATCACCAGGGTAAGGTGTGTGCAGGAGGTGGGCCCATTCTCTGCAAGCAGCTCTGCCTGCAGGCGCTGAAGCCAGCAGTTTATCTGAAATGCGAAGGAGATGACAAAGTGCCCCACCCCTCCGAGAAAGTCCTGCCTTGGTGCCACCTGTTAACTGATTTCCAGTGAGACAGGACTGCAGTCCGGGGCGGTCGGTCTTCCAGGGCCTGCTTGGTTGGCATAAGGCTTACTCTGTTGTCTGTAGAACCAGCTCTGCAGTCATGGTGAATGCGGCAAACGGGAGCATAGGTGAAGCATTGAGGATGGTGAGCCAGCGATTGGTTTCTCTTCTCTCCGTCCCCTGGGATGATACAGAGCAGAGAAGCCAAGGCCAAGGCCTCCACGGCTGTGGGTCGGCGAGGGGAGGGAGCCTGGGCTCCTCTGCCCACCTGCTCAATAGCGAGCATCATGCAGGCAGCTGGGGAAGGAGCTGTGTGCTAGGGAAGGAGCAGGTGCAATCTTTCCTGGTTGGGAACACAGCCGTTGGGCACGGTCTCAATAAAGTAGGACTCCCAGAATGTCCCCACGATCCCAGGGCACCTCATGCCACGATGGAGAGCAAATCCACACCATGTCAGTTTTCTAGACGACCTCCGTGGTGAAAAGTTTAGGGTGCATCTCCTTTAACTACTGAATCGGGGCAGAGAGCTCTCGGAAATTACGCTGAAAGCAGAACTTGAGAATCCAGGCAGAGCAGAAGGAAGAAGGCTTTACTCTGACTGACGTCCAGAGCCTGGCGCCCTCCACCCAGCTCCTGTCTCTTCTCCCTACGGCCGCTGCTGTGTGAGGTAGATGCTCGCAGCCGCAGCCAACCATGCTGGTTTCTTTTCGGTTCCTTCCCTAGAGCCACTCTAGTAGGAGAAGAGCACCCCGTCTGTGAGCCCTGCCCACCTGCGCACACGTCTCCCTGGCAGCCCCGAGTCCTGTGCAGTCGCTGGTTATTTTAATTGAATGTTAAAGGATGTGGGTGTGAATTAATTCTACAGGCAGGTAGGGCTAAGGGATGGATTATATGGAGAAGAGAGTCTTTTTAGTGCAAATTTTAGTCCACTCAGGATGCATAACTCGTAGCAGGACCAGTAACCTCAGCTGGGCCGCTTCCTCCTGGAACCTGTGGTCTATCAGGGACTCCCCTTGACGTCCACGGTAGGATGGAGACCGTGGACCAGGGAACGAGCTCAGACCCAAAGCCGCGCGCTCGCTGGTTCTTATCCATGAAATAAGCTGCTGCCTCACTTACCTCCAAAACATCCTTTGAACTCTAAGAGGAGAGATTTTACTTGTTCTCTCTGGGATGCTAATCTCTCTGGGACTGCTGAGAGCACAATGCGAGGATAGGAAAAGTGCACTGGAACAGAAGGGGCAAACCCTCAAGCCCGGAGGTGGGAGATGGGTCTGCTTCACTTACTGGCCCAGGATCTTGGCCCCGTCCTTCCTCTGGGTATGCTGGGCTAGACGGGGAGTGAGAGGGCTGTGCGTGCAGAGGCCACGGATGTTCCTGGAACGGCCTGCACGTGAGGGAGGGATCCATGCGGTGAACCAGGATGGCTGGGCCAGGGAGGCGCCTCCCACCCGAAGGCTGCTTTACAGATGGGCGAGAAAGTGGAGTCGTGAACTTATTGTTAATGTTGTTTTGGCAAACGCTGTGCTGCAGACGCTCCCACCCTCCCACTGCTCCTGCCAGAACGTGTAGTTTGAAAGGACACTTTCAGACCCCTCCTTCCACAGAATTCACCTCTGGAGACTGAGCCCCATCCCGAGAAGGCATGGTCCAGTTAGCAACAGGGAAGCACGCTCACCTGTGTTTCATTCATATGGAAAATGCGGTGAAACAGAAATTAAAGTTTTCTCTCACATCTTCCGTCTCCCGACACTGGTAGACAAGGAGTAACCATAGTAACAGATGCCTGGAGAATGGAGCAGTGGGAGGGGGGTGAGGAAGACCCGGAAAGTGACCGCCCCCCGGCCCTGGGGCCCCGTGTCCTCAGGAAAGTCTCACCTCCCTTCTCTCACCTGGATTTTGGTGGAAGATGTTTTCCTCTTTCTCCCAAAATTACCAGGAAGAGAAATAGACAGAAAAACCACCTTACAAATACAGAGAGAAAATGCAGAAGTGAAGCTATTCCTTACACACACACAAATTCCCTCAGACTGAGAGTCACCTCAGTTTTAAAGATAGAGTGGAAGTTTGCTAAAAAAAAAAAAACCCAGCATTGATTGCAAGTGTTTCCAATGACATCAAATAAAAATCAGACCATTGGGGTCATTTCAGAAATAGACCTCTCACCGTGGTGCTGAGGACAATGTCAGGTCTCTGAGAGCACCTCGGCCCGAGCCATCCTGCCTCTCCCGGGCCAGGAGGAAAGGCTCTCCCTGGGGAGAGGCCTTGAGAAACCATCCTTCCTAAGGGCCCCCCCCCCACCCCGCTTATAAACAGGATTTTTTTCTTTTAATTACAAAATGTCGGGAAGTACAATCTACCAAGGAGGCAAGACGTTCCAGGTGGCAGGGAATGGATTTGCTCCTCAGAACGATGTGCCGGAAAGGACATGAGGTGGGAGGCAGGACTGGACTTGGGGATGGTTTTCTGGGGCGCAGGACCAGGCTTCCCCCCACCCCCGAGGCCCTGCCCGGAACTCGGTTGAACTCGAGAAAGTGGAAAACACAGCGTCCCCAGCGAGGCCGCCAGCAGAAGCCAGTGCGCCCTGCGCTGCTTTCCTGAACGTTTGCCCAGGCTGCGCTTCCAAGGGCATTTTGGCCACAAGAACTGCGCTCAGCTTTGGCCTGTTCACCTCGAGTGGACAGAGGAAGCGTCTCAGCCCCAGATTCTGAGGCCACAGGAGCTGCCAAGAAGGAGGGAGCGTCTGTTCCTGCCTGCAAAATCAGGCCTTCTGAGTAAATATTTGTGTCCTTTGGTTAATTGCATAAAGTATCTATCTTTATCATGGAGCAGGAGGCATGCATGTTTGTTGACTCCTGCTGTCAATCCATAGGCAACAGGAAATGTTGCAAAATCATTTAAAAAACTCAGTGAGAATAGAATAGAGTGAAACTTTCTCCTAAGGAATAAATTGCTAAATAACTTTTGACCCCTTTAAAAAATAATAGAAGATAATAAAAGAGGCAAAAGGGATTGTTCTGTGTAACCAGCAGTGAGTAGGCAGGCAATTTGATGATAAAAGTACATGCTTGGAACAATAAAGGATACTGTTCTTTTAGCATTTTTAAAAAAATTTTCTGGATGTGAACAGCTAAGAGTTGACCATTGCTTCTCCATTCCAAATCACATCCCTTAATATGGGAAGAGGATTTCAGACCTTCATTATCTACACGTAGCCTACTGAAAATCAAAGTTTTGGGTTTTTGTTTCTGAAAAACAGAAGTACTCATTTTATTTGACTCGATGAAAAGTGGCATGATTGAGCTCAGAGACCTTGATTACAATCCTAGCTGTGCAACCGTCAGCATTTACCTGCCAGCTTTCTTTCACGTTCTGCTTCCTCACTGTAAATGAAGAGGTAAAGGAACCAAATTCTCTGTAGCACCAAAAAGTGATGAGCCGGGTGCATGGGTAGATTAACAAATAAGAAAACAGTAGATTAGATAAAAATGGTAGGTAGAATGATGATAGATTCGATAGATAGTTGATAGGGATAGATGATGGACCCGTGGATAATAGATGATAGATTAGATATAGAGAGAGATGATAAATAGATGATAGATAATAGGTGACAGACAGATGATAGACACAATGTAACAGACAACAGATGACAGAGATAGATACATAATAGACACATAGATGAGAGATGATAGAGAAAACAGAGATCATCAATCAACAGATAATAGATGATTAGGTAGATAGATGATAGATATATAGATAGGTAGATAGACAGACAGGTGTGTTACTTGAGCAACAACATTCATTCCTGCTCCATGGCGTGACCATAGGTATTCATAAGGAAAGATGTCAGCAACAATTCAAATAAGAAGTTTTAAGTCCTCAGTACTAATCACAGATGTAAAAGCTGTTATCCCCAAACAGACCAATAGTTCTCTTTAAAATAACTTTTTATTTTATTTTATTTTTTATTGAAGTGTAGTTGATTTACAATGTTGTGTTAGTTTCAGGTGTACAGCAAAGTGGTTCAGTTATACAAATACATATATATTCTTTTTCATATTCTTTTCCATTATAGGTTATTACAAGATATTGAATATAGTTCCCTGTGCTATACAGTAAATCCTTGTTGTTTACCTATTTTATATATAGTAGTGTGTATATGTTAATCCCAAACTCCTGATTTATCCCTCCCCCACCCCCTTTCCCCTTTGGCAACCATAAGTTTGTTTTCTGTCTGTGAGTCTATTTCTGTTTTCTAAATAAGTTCATTTGTATCATCTTTTTAGAGTCCTTGTCACTTATTTATATAAATGACTGACTTTACTTAGTATGATCATTTCTAGGTCCATCCATGTTGCTGCAAATGGCATTATTTCATTCTTATTTTAGGGCTGAGTAGTATTCCATTGTGTGTATATGTTTGTGTGTGTGTGTGTGTGTGTGTATATATATATATATATATATATATATATATATATATCACATCTTCTTTATTCATATGTTGATAGACACTTAGGTTGCTTCCACATCTTGGCTATTGTAAACAGTGCTGCCATGAACACTGGGGCGCATGTATCTTTTCAAATTATGGTTTTCTCCAGATATATGCCCAGGAGTGGGATTGCTAGATCATATGGCAACTCTATTTTTAGTTTTTTAAGGAACCTCCACAGTGGTTACTGTTCTCCATGGTGGCTGTATCAATTTACATTCCCACCAACAGTGCAAGAGGGTTCCCTTTTCTCCACACCCTTTCCAGTATTTGTTATTTGTAGACTTTTTAATGATGGCCATTCTACTAGTGTAACACAACTTTCTTAAAAAAAGAAAACTACAGATATTTTTAACCAAATTGTCATTGATGGCTGAAGATTTTTTTTTGTCAGAAAGATTACTGCACGTGAAGGCATCTCACATCACGCTCACTGTTTTATATGCTATTTTTAATGAAGGGCTTATGAACATTCTTACGGACTGGGAATTTTTCCTTCTGTCATGTGTACCTTCTGGTTGAGTCTCTCCTGATCCACCAGCTGAAATTCCCACATGGGGCGTGACTGTGCTCAGCCTGAGAAGGTGGAGGATACTTTTAGCAGAAATGTAACAGAAAGCTGTTTCTGAGAGAGAAGTTAAAGACTGAATCCCAACAATAATATTTGCAAATTTGAAGTGTCTCAGTTTGTTTAGCATAAATAGAATTGAAGTGAACACTAAGAAAGGACAAAGAAAAGTGTGCATTTTCTATCAAGATAATGTTGTGACTTTGCAAACGACTATAGTGTAACAGTGCAGACTACCTAACCTGTGAGGAGCTGTCCCTTGGCTGTAGACACCAAGGTGTCCAACACAGGAGAAAGGGGGCAGTGGGGCAGCTGTGGAGTCCTTCTTTTTTTTTGCGGTACGCGGGCCTCTCACTGTTGTGGCCTCTCCCATTGCGGAGCACAGGCTCCGGACGCGCAGGCTCAGCGGCCATGGCTCACGGGCCCAGTCGCTCCACGGCATGTGGGATCTTCCTGGACCGGGGCACGAACCTGCATCCCCTGCATCGGCAGGCGGAGTCTCTACCACTGCGCCACCAGGGAAGCCCTGTGGGGTCCTTCTTTACATTTCCTTCAATGACAATTGGAATTCTAAGTTTTTACTTTCTATTTTGCATATTTTTTCTTTCGAGTATGTGGCACAGAGATATATAAAAAGGTAAAAATATGGGTTGACAAAGAATTTTTCAATTTTTAGAAGAAATACAAGATTTAAATTCTGGTTGTGCATTAAGATCAACTTAGTTTGTACACTCAGGAGACCTCATATTTAGGGATCTGATTTGACAGATTTTGTAGGCTTTTGTAAATATCTATGAAAAATATAACTTCAGCGTTTATGAAAATTTAAAGTTGAACAAAGCAAGAATTAAACCATGCTGTTAAAGATGTCATCAAATTCCCAAGTATGAGTAAGAAAAACCAAAACAGTGGGCAAACCAGGGAGTACTGGAGGCAACTTGTGTGAGGTGGGGAATGCACAGGACCTGAGCGCCTTCGGGGCACATGGGCTCCTGACGCGTTGTCCACATTCGTGTTGCCGTGTAAACAGATGCCCGGGCTTCAGGAAGTGGGATTTGATTGGCAGACGATGGTGACCACTGGACTAAGAGACAGAATTACATAAAAATCTTCAAAAGAAGGGGGAAAAGGTTTGCATCCCGAGCTTTAGAAACCATTGCAGTTGGTGGCATCTTCTCGCAGTTGGTTGTGTTTCCAGCAGGAATAGACAGACCCATCCTGGCCCTGCCAGCCACTCCTGCGTCAGGTTTAGCAGGACTGGGAAACAGCCTGTTGCTTCTAAACCTTCCAAACGGTGGAACCATCCCCAATGAGGAGTCTCCACGCCCGTTGTGGTTTGAGGGTTGGAATCAAGAGCAGAGGAAGCCTTGGGGCTGCCTGAGTGGTGTGGGGGCCTAGGCAGCCCCAAGATGGTCTGGAGGGAGGAGAGAGAAGGTCCAGGACATGGTCCATGATGAGACAAGGGAGCGGACATTAGCACCAGGTGGTGGGAGCTTTAGGAGCCTAGAAGAACGGGGATGCAGGTAGTTTGTGTGGAGAAATACGGTAAATGATGCTTCTTTTTTTCCTCTGCACGCTCCCCATAGTGACACGCACAGTCACAAGCACCAGAACCAGCAGAGCTTGGTGAAAAGAGCCATCGACTTGCTGGTCCACCCTCCAGCTGCTTGGCTGTGCTGGGGGCCTTGCTGCCTGACTGTGTGCATCGTCCACACCACTGGGGAATACTGGGGGTCCTGTCGGAGTGGACTAACCTCCGTCTCTGCTTTTGCCAAAGGCGCGAAACCTCTGGGCATCAGTTTCCTTGTGAATAAAAGGAGGACATGCACCTGACCTTCTCATAGGATCAGATGAGGACAGAACACTCAGTTCATGTTGCTCCTGCGTGAAGAACTGACAGTACAAAGCTTTACGACGCTGTCTCCTGGGCAGAGACATTTTCAGAGTCTGGTTGACACTGTCCTCATTATGTCTGTTGCCCTAGCAACAGCTGTGTGAGGTTTCGGCCCTTACCTGGTGTTGAGCAGAAAATTAGGACCTGAAGCCTCGCTGACGAGCTTGTCACCTTGGTAGCACACCAGGCTCCCAGCAAAGGTGATAAAGTGACTGTGAAGCATCCAGCTCGCAGAGCATAGTCTGACCTTTGCTTCAATTCGAGAACCAAGTACTCCTTTTCAAATATGGAGACACAGCATACATAACAGTATGGAGAACGTGAAAACCTGATGTTAAGTTGGTTACTGTACCAACAAGGTTCTTAGCCTCCAGTCGCTGAGACCATGGACTGCTGTGACCAGACATTTGCAGCAAGGATGCCTTTAGGTTCGCAGTGCTAAAGTAGCTACTTCGCTCATTTCAGAATCTCAGCCCATCGTCCAGTTGCTGTTGATCGCTGCACATGTCCTAATGTTTACACCTGATACAGATCAGCTCCTGGAAGAGGTTAACTGAAAGTAGGAACAAAGAGCAAGAATGCAGTTGCACTTTTTAACTAAATTTCTATAAGAAACATGACTAAGAATTAAGCACCTCTATGTCGTTTTAGAAAATTAAATCCAGCCAGTAAATGCACGTGACTTACCAAAGCTAACATCACTTATACCCCTAGAAACTGCCTCAGTTTTTGTAATTTATGTTGCTTGGGTTTAATCCTAAATTACTTGATTTCTTATATGTCACAAGACATTCTATTTTTCACATGAATATAAGTCATGAAAAACAAATCTGTTAGGCTGGACCTCACCTTACAAAATATTTGTGTTTCTGAGAGGTTTCAGGCCAAAAATATCCTGCTTTACATGACTGAGCCAGGTTTGCTATTTCAGGGAACTTGTGTCGAATCACTCAAATAAATGATAATTGACATCATCATTCCCTTATTATCCACTAGGAGACTGTGTCCTTTACAGATCTTATAATTGCAACTGCAATCTTGATTTTACCCTTTTTTGGTAAAGTATTTTGCTCTGGGGCTCTCATACACAAAGATGAGAAACCATGAATTAAAGAATTGTATAAGAAAATGTTTATTCCTCCAGCTGGATCTTAATTTTTGAAATAAACACTGAATCTTCGGGAAGCAAAAACTGTTTTTCACGCAACTATCAAGGTATGATAACCCTAAATCACAACTGGGGTTAGGGCTCCACACCCACCCTGTCACTTTCTCCAGGGCTCCACTCGGCTTCTGTGAAAACGGCAGATGCCCCAGCCGATTACGGAACACGAGCCACACAGAAGATGGGCTGAGTCACAGATTCCTCCCTTCCGCTCCAGACTGCTGCTCACTCACGGGAGGAAAAGAGAGAATCAGGGAGAACGAGTCTTCCCAAGCTGCTCTCATCACAGGCTTGTGTCAAGCAAATGTGTCATGAAAGTGTTCTTCCTTAAAGTAAGAGTAGATTTACAGCACATCACTGGGATGAATATAATGAAAAAAAATGCAATTCAACCAAGTAAAGGGAAAACAGTATAGAGCAAAGAGGTCATTCATTCACCCACCCACCCTACCCCCGCCCCGCAGCTCAGACCCATGAAACACCCTGGAGAAAATGGATCCAAGATTCACGCCTCGCCACCTCGCGCTGGGTACCTGGCCTTCTTCTCCCTCCCCCATCTGTTGTCCTGTTCATCTTACACAGAATTGAATCTGCACACTCCTGCCTGAGTCCTCCCTAGGAAGCTGCTCAGCGGGTGGGGACTTACGCTAGCTGTGTATCTGCTTATTAAAATCACTACTTAGATGATAAACATTGTCACAAAAAAAGATAGGAAAGGAAGTTGATGGCAAAAATCCTGCTTGATATTTTTAAATGTAACTCAAATAAATATGTCAACACATTCTTGCATAATATTTTATAGTATATAGGACTCAATTCCTTATTTTTAGGAAAAATAATTCAGATGTAGGAGCCCTATGTATACGTTGCTTGAAATATATCACATATATCAGTGGCCTCAAACCCTTCTAGTTAGATTTTATATCACGATCCATTGCACATGCACATACACACACACACACACACACACACACACACCATTTAACCCTTCATGACATGATACTTTATTATATACAACGCACTTAAATCTGTTCTATTCTGTTTCCTTCATCTCTCCATCCCTCCTTCCTTTTTTCTAAATCGATCTCATGAGCCTAGTGGGTCAGGACCCACAATTTAAGAAACGTGCCTCCAGATGGGACACTGACCTGAAGGAGGCTGCACGTGAGACTGTTCCCCGTCGCGGCTGGTGGTGGCACATGTGCCAGTGAGAAAGCACAGGCCTCCTCTGACTTGGTACCAAGGCTCTGGGCGACTCCTGAGAGGACCAGGAAAGTGCAGGGCATGTGTAGAGGGGAGAGGAAAGGGCTGGAAGCAGAGGAGGATGGAGGGCATGGCCGCGAGACTGTCAATGCCTCACGAGACAACTGGAAGTCTCAAGGTAGGCACGGAACAGTGCAAACCAGGCTGAAAAGCGGGCTTTGGAATTCAGGCAAGATGCATCCCAGGACAGCCAGCATCCCTGCTGCCTTCCTCTGGCCGCATCTCTGCCGTAGTAACATCAGCAGCCCTGCACCCTCAGGGCCACTGTACTCAGTATGTCCTTGTCTTGTTTACAAGACCCTAAGAAGTTAGTGATGTGCTTTATATCAGAGGGTGGAGGTGCATCCCCTCTGCGCCGAGGCTGCCAGGTGCCTCACCAGCCTGCAGGAAAGTCTCGCGAAGACCCCAGACCTCGAGGGATGAGTCAGTGCCAGAGCCCCAGGTGCCTGAGCTTAGAGGACCAGGAATCCCAATGAGGAGAGGGCTCACCCACTGGCCAACACACAAAGCACGCGCAAACACAGAACTTTGTGTGGAACAAAACCACGAATGTGAGAGTGCTTTTCTGAAACATTGACTTCTGCATGGATGGACCTGGAGAATGGATGCTGGGTCAAATAAACCAGACACAGAGAGACAAAGAGCACATGGTCTCACATGCGGGATCTGAAGCAGTGGAGCTCAGAGCTGGGGCTGGGGGTGGGAAAGTGGGGAGGGGCCGGGCACAGGGCACCCACTTCTCTTATTGGATGAGTAAGTCCAGGGATCGAATGTACAGCATGGTGACTGCAGTGAACGATACTGTGTTGTGTACCTGAAATTTGCTAGGAGAGTAGATCATGAATGTTCTCACCAATAAAAAGAAAAACTGGTAACTACATGAGGTGACAGTTGTGTTAATTAATTTAATTGTGGTGATCATTTCACAGTGTGTACGTATATCAAATCATCACGTTCTACACTTTAAATATATGCAGTTTTATTTTTCAGTTATACCTCAATAAAGCTGGGGGGAAAACATTTATTTCTGCATTCTTCTGACTCAAATGGTCAGAAGGAAAACAATTTGGTATATTTTGCATTTTGTGTTTCTGTGCAAATGACATGGAGATGACACTTTAAAATACTTCACATTGAGTTCACTGAGCATGAGACCAGGTTTCCACAGCCCTCACTCAGGAGGGGAAGTTCAGCGTTAATCCGAGTGACAGTGACCTGGGAAGTAAACCAGGGTGCCCTTCACAGCACAAACAATGCTGTCCGCTATGCCTCTGAGATTGGGCATGGTCACCTTCTGAAGTTGCCTATGTCCCCCACTCAGCTACGTCCTGTCTATTCCATCTTCTGGGTAAAAAACTGAAGTCAGAGGAAAGCCAGTCCAGCAGTTCTGAGTGGTCACCCTCGCTGCGGGACAGGCTTGAGATGGCCGACTTCTGTGGCTCGTCTTGGCCATAGTCATGGGACTGCTGATCTTTACTGAGTTTACTGGACACACAGATGAATAATAAAATTCCCTTTTACATTTGAAAGGTCAAATCAAGACCAAGCCAGTTACAGAAACATGTAGGAATGTCCCCAGAATTGCTCATAACTTACTCGTGGTGTTTTGCTGTTTTTCTTTTCGTGAATTGAGCCATGGCTTACACAGGGGCCTTCATATGTTTGTTAAATTAATGAATTCATTAAAAATAATGCAACTACTATGTGTCTACATCATACTCTCATTGTACTGTCTGTATTATGCCTATCCTATTTCTCTTGTTTTAGGAGTTTAACATATCGTGACAGTTAATTTAATGTGTCAACTTGACAGGACCGATGGACACCCAGACAGTTGGTGAAACGTTCTCTCTGGGCGTGGCTGTGAGGGTGTTTCTGGAAGAGAGGAGCATTTGAATCGGTGGACTGAGTGAAGAAGGGCACCCTCTCCATTGTGGTGGGCACCATCCAATCTGAATAGAACAAAGAGGTCCATCTTCTGCCCTCGGACATCAGAGCTCCTGGTTCCCAGGCTTCGGACTCAGCCTGAACGCCCACCCCGGCCTCCCAGGACCTCCAGCTGGCAGATGGCCAATGGTGGACTGCCTGGCCTCCAGGACCACGTGAGTCAGCACCTGTAGTAGCTCTCCTCTGCATCTCCCTACATCTCATTGGTTGTGTTCCTCTGGACAACCCCGACTGAGACACATCTGAACCCTCCTCCTCCTAGAGAAGGAAGGACAGTCTGTTTGCCTCTCTACCCCCCTCAGCAGTGCTTCAACGTAGCTGGGGCCCAGCATGTGTTCAGTACATTGAATTAAAATTCTTGTTTTAGAAAAGCAAGAGGCTGCATTTTTCTAACTCTCTCACAAAACCTTTTTTTAATCTCTTCATCTGATATCAGGTAAATGTCTGTAACTTCTGAGTATCCAGAAGTGGATATTCAGAGGAGTAGTTGCTCTTGGCTGTTGCTTTCTGGGGAGTAACGGCTTTTATTAATGAATGAACTAAACAAAACTCAGGCACAGATCACAGCCTCTGTGAGCTCAAGACCGGAATGCCAGCTGAGGCTGGGGTATTGACCTACATTAGCTGGATGGTAGTTTAGCGATGACAGTGTCAGAGCACCAGCTAGCCCAGCAGCTGCGCACAGGCCGGTCTTGGCCCTGTTCAACTACAGGGGCGCTGTGTGTGAACGCCCGGCTCTCCCCTGCCGTTACTGCTTCATCATCACCCACTCGTCGTGGGCAGCCACCCCTGAGGTCCCCTGTGCACGTCAGACTTACCCTGTCTGTGGTGGCAAGATGGGCCCCCAGGAAATGACAAATCCCACTGGGTCGGCCTTGACACCCACCCGAGCCCCTCACCCACCCAGCACCTCCACGCGGCTTGGTGATGCCCGGAAGCCGCTTCGAGGCTCTCAGCCAGGCCTTGACTCCCCACGCTGACCTCCCCAGGGTCCATGGCACAACTTATCCACTCCCGAATCAAAACCAGGCAGACCCCTGCATAAGCCAGGGGTCCTCCAGGCTGTCACCATGCTGTGAATTTTAGTTCCAACTTCTCCTCCACTTGGATAACTTCCTTGGGATCCCTGGCCTCTTGGTGACCTAATCTAGCCCCACGTAACCTCACGGTGCATTTGAGGGCTAGACCTCCCAGGCCTAGAGCTCCATGGTGTGGCTGCCAGGCCTCACGTGCACAGTGGTTGCTCCAGCCTCCCTGCCGCAGCATCCAGGCCCTCGTCCAGTCCCCACAGGAGGAGGGAGGGCCTCATTCCATCACCCAGTAGCTGCTATTACGTAGAAAGCAATTTGTGCCAGAGACAGTACTTTCTAAAGGGTTAATGTTTGGATTCAAAGGAGCAGATTAACTAGTGGGGGTGCCTGGCAAATGTTTGCAAATAGAGTCTCAGCTCCCATCAAAGCTGGCCACCCAGGAGCTGCCAGCTCTTGGTACGTCCAAGGTCACCTGTAGAGTCCGGTATGTCTGCAACTAAGCTCCCTCTTCTTTAAAAGAGTGTCAGAGTTAGGTCAGCTAATGTGAAAGCTTATGAACAGAGTGGTTGAAAATGACCTCATTCTAGGCATCCCAACACCCAAGATTAAAAGGTTAAGAAAAAGGGTGTCCTCTTTACAATCCTTAGAGACCAGCACATCATCTGGATTCTTGCAGGAAAAGATTTAATTTATCATGAAAGTCGAGGAACACAGTACTGACTTGATAGCAGGTTAAGGCGATTAAGAATATTTGCTAAAATAAACAACAAACTTTCACCCTACAGGAAGGGTGAGATTGTCCATAATCAATGAGCAAGTCAACTGGAGAACAGGATGAAGCCCGCAATCACCCTGCTTGTAGCTGACACCCTGAAGGTAACGGCCCAGCCCAGGTAGAGACGGCCTTCACTCACAGACTGTAAGGCAAGTCGTAACAAGGAGGTGAGAATATAAAACCTACTTAAAGAGAGCTGGCTAACCCGGGAATGGTGTCTATGGGTACTATTTGAAAAGGCCTTTCCTAAGTCTTTGTGGCACCTGGGGGCCCCCTGAGAACAGCCAGGCAGGAAGGAGCCGGGATCCTGGGCGGGCCCCTCAGGGGCCTCATGCCTTGAGCATCTCCTGTCCGTGTGAAAGGATTTCCGACGTCTACAGGGACTAGAGCTCCCTCTAACCCCACCCCAAAAAGTATCCCATGACAAAAGGTGGGAGCTCAC
The DNA here is from genome assembly GCF_003031525.2 of Neophocaena asiaeorientalis asiaeorientalis. Lineage (NCBI taxonomy): Eukaryota > Metazoa > Chordata > Mammalia > Artiodactyla > Phocoenidae > Neophocaena > Neophocaena asiaeorientalis. The sequence continues at coordinate 62,176 of NW_020174431.1, read as the reverse complement.
ACGGCCAGCAGCAGGGGTAGTGCGGTCCCTCCACGGAGGCGGTGTGAGCCGAGTGATCCACGGGCCAGATCCAGGCTCAGTTTGCGTTAAAGACATGCTCAGTAGCTGCTCCCACTCAGGCCGGCTTCTTGGCTCAAGTTTTATGACTCTAAGTACTGAGATTTTGGCATGATGTCAACAAAGTATCGATATTTGGAATGTGCATTTTCTGTTTTTGTTCAAAATATTATTGGTAGACACAGCTGTACTGTAGCATCCCAGCAAATTGTTTAATTTCCTCAACTTTCCCTTTCACATATTCGTTCTCAGCTTATTGTCTTTTTTTTAATAAATTTATGTATTTTTGTCTGCATTGGGTCTTAGTTGCAGGCATTCTCTAGTTGTGTCGAGTGGAGGCTACTCTGTTGCGGTGCGCAGCCTTCTCATTGCAGTGGCTTCTCTTGTCTCAGAGCACGGGCTCTAGGTGCGTGGGCTTCAGTAGTTGTGGCACACGGGCTCAGCAGTTGTGTCTCGTGGGCTCTAGAGCACAGGCTCAGTAGCTGTGGCGCACGGGCTTAGTTGCTCCGTGGCATGTGGGATCTTCCTGGACCAGGGCTCGAACCCATGTCCCCTGCATTGGCAGGCTGATTCTTAACCACTATGCCACCAGGGAAGCCCCAGCTTATTTAACTCTTATTTATGTAGTTTATTAATTCTATAGGATGTCATGTCTCCCATGAATCAGTATAGCCTGTAAGCAGCTTCGCTATGTCATCCACGTCTTGATGCTTTGGAGCCACCAGGGACAGAACCGTTTAGTGGGGTGCGAGGGCAGGGACGCCTGGGGAGCCGCGGCTGAACAACAAGGGGAAGCCATCTGGTGTGGGTTTGCCGTCCCAAAGTGCACGACTCAGTCATTATTCCCTGCTGGTTACAGTTTGTGATGAGGAAAAGCTCACATGGCAGGGGAAGGCGTGTTCTAAGCCCCTGGGAGGTGGTGTGGTGGGGCAGACCCATGGGCCCTGAGTCCTCCAGAGCTGAGGATGGTCACCGCCACTGAGGACTCGGTGTCGGCCAGGCCTCACCCCTGCTCCATCAGAACTCGGGCCTACTTCTGCTCTGAGAGCCTGGCTCTGGGGAGGTTGGCCAGCGAGCACTGCGGGCTGCAGGGTCACAGCTGGCATTCGGACCTCGTGATGGATGCGCCGGGGCAGCAAAGGGCTCTCCTCGTGGCCACAGATGGAGGCCACCCACCCGCCATCAGACCACCCCTTCCTCCTCCCCCAGGTCTCCTGTCACTTGCCCAGCCTCCACCTTGTCTCCCTGCTTCCACACCTCACCCAGAGCACACAACACACACATACACCACACATACACCCCCCACACACACATAGCCCCCC
>NW_020174431.1:60636-60762 GCF_003031525.2 Neophocaena asiaeorientalis asiaeorientalis | reverse complement strand
ACACACACACACAGCCCCCACACACACATCACACACACACAGCCCCACACATACAGCCACACACACATATCACACACACAGTCCCCCACACACTCACAGCCCACACAACACACACACACAGCCCCC
>NW_020174431.1:58011-60424 GCF_003031525.2 Neophocaena asiaeorientalis asiaeorientalis | reverse complement strand
CACAGCCCACACAACACACACAGTGCCCACACACACACCACACACAACCGACACAACACACACAGCCCACACACACAACACACACAGCCCACACAACACACACAGCCCCCCCCACACCACACACACAGCCCATACACCACACACACAACAGCCCACACACCACACACACACAGCCCACTCAACACACACACACAGCCCCCACACACACACCACACACACACACTACACAGCCCACACATACAACACTCAGCACACACAGCACACACTCAACACACAACCCACACAAAGCACACACACCACACCACACAGCCCACACAACACACACACCAGGCTCTCTCCCAGCTAGGCGCCGCTGTGCTCAGAGACGCTAGGCTGGAGCGGGGAGGTGGGCGGAAGAGGAGTTCCGCGTGGAGCGCCGCCTGGCCTCCCTGCAGCCACCTTTTTCCTGCATACACGGGCCCTGCCCCATGCTCTCTGCCAAGATAACACCGTCGTTCCCGATGTGCTTGTCACACGGTGAGACACGCCTTTTAGAGCGGGGCTGTTCCCTGTGAATCTCTTTTTCTCACAGATCTGTGTGTGTGTGAATGTGTGTGCGTGCGTATGTATGCGAGTGTGCCCATCCACATGTAATCACGTATGTGTCCGTATGTGTGTGTCTGTGTGAGCGTGTGCATGTGCACAGGAGTCCCACCGCTGCCCCTGAGGTCCGTGGAGCCCAGGCAAGCAGTGTGAACATTAAAGGACAAGTGTGTGTGATGCAGGTGCGTCTGTCACTTGCGCTTCACTAACTGTCTGTTTTATTTTAATGCTGACGCTTCCTGACATGCAGTAAGTTGATGTACTGACAGAGCAAGGCCTTCGTTCAGAGCCCTCACAAGCCTGATCTCATTCCACGCACAGAATGTGAGGGTCTCTGTGTCAATGAGGGTTGGAGACCGCGCTCCCAGGAGCAGCCTGACCTGACGTGCTACTGTTGCCATGATAAGAGGGGTACTTGCCACCAGCATCACAGCACTGTATCACCAATTTAGTGCTCCACTAAACACAAAATAATGCCTCCTTTAATGATGCTGGGCCGGGGTTTCTAGAAATATGGGGCCCCCTGGAGCAAGCGCCAAGATGCAGAATAAAATCACAGGAAACATCTCCTTGTACCCTGCAGGGTGGCTGTGGTTTCCACCACGCAGAAGCCGACAGGTATTTGTCGTCGCTCCTAAGTTGTTCAGCCGATTGCATCTCTAGCCTCAAGTAGCAGTTCTCCAAACCCGGCGTCAGGTGCCTCAGGCTGGAGAGCTGACCGAAGGCCAGCCTGGGTCTGGTCCTCGCGCCATCTGCACCTGGTAGAGTACGAGGACCAGGCCGAGTCTGCCCCAGGAAGTGATCGCTTCACGAGGCAAAGCTTGGAAACAACAGTAAATGGAAGCCCAGCTGTTGTGGGCTGAGAGGTCCCGGGGAGACGTGAGAAGAGCAGGCAGCCTCCTGAGCACACCTGCGAAGTGCCTATCACTATGCCAGGGTCCTGCCCTGTTCCGGCCTCAGAAACCCCCAAGCTGCCTCCCGGGTGTGTGGGGATGCAGGGCAGGGCTGCACAGGAGGGAGAGCAGCTCACCTTTGACCTCCAGCGTGAGGAGGGACCAAGAAGGCCAGGCGACAGGCACAGTGTTAGGGTGGCGCAAAGGCAGCAGGTCACAGGCCCCCAGCTTCCACACGCTCGCCGATGGAGTTTTAAGGTGGCTTCTTCTGCTTTTGAGGATCATGGTTTCACTAAATGATGGAATAATTTTATGCCATTTCCCCACTAATAACCATCACTTGGCTATTCAGCGGCGTGGCCTTAACTCTAGCGTGTCCCTGGGAGGTGGTGGCTTCATTCTGAGGACGCTGGCGACACCTCCTGGGCCTTCGGGGAAGCGTCACAGCTGCGTGTGTGAACTCTGGCCTGGGGAGCAGGTGTGGAGCCCCCAAGCATTGCTTAGTGGTGGCAGGCTAACATCTCCATGCGAACGTGCGCGGCACAGAGGAAAGCAGACCCCGGGCCTCCGAAAGATTGTGTTTCCCATAAGCACCTGATCCCCAGTGGCCACTCGCTGGATGAACCTTGACGAGTTGGTGCCTGTGTCCTCGGGTCACTGGACAAAGTGGCCCGGAAGCTGTCACCCCTCCATCCCCTAGACCCCCTGCCACCGGCTTCCTAAGGCAGAGGGGACACCCATGGTTCCTCCTCATGTTCTGAGGTGGACAAGACTTTTCTTTCTGCTCTGGAATTCTCACTGCAGAGGACAGAATGAGTTTTGATCTTGTTTTCAACATCTCCCTAAACAAGAGGGAAATGGTGACTCCATTTTTCCTCCATCCCAAAAGAGAAAACTAAATTGATACATTGAGCTAAAAGAGTCCAGGCGGGGGGGGG
>NW_020174431.1:52145-57840 GCF_003031525.2 Neophocaena asiaeorientalis asiaeorientalis | reverse complement strand
CCCAAAAAAAAAAAAAAAAAAAAAAAAAGATCACCACAGTCACTACTTTCCATTTCAAAAGTGGGCTTTGACCACCCTGCCTGATGGGAGGCTGTCTGCAGGGAAATGAAGGTGTTCCTCACTGATGCTAAAGCTAAAGAAAAAAAAAAAAAAGCTTTGTACGATTCTCTGCACAGAATCCACCTTGCCACCCCGCAGCCACTGTCCCCGGGCCGCTCCTCATGGCTGCCTCCTGGGACGCTGCCGCCCTCTGGGACATGGCCGCCCTGGCCTGGACGATCCTGGCCCCTCACCCTGGGCCTGGGGCCATCTCTCAGCCGAGTCCAGCTCTCCATCGGCTCTGCCTCTGCCTCCTGGGAATGGCGGACTGTAGTGACGATTTACACAGAGCTGTACCTGCAGGCACGCAGCTGGCTGATGTGTGCGGCAGGGCCCCGGGCCCTGGCCGGGAGCAGTATGCACCGGGCCCCCCACCTGCTGTGTCCTGGACTGCATGCGGGAAGCCCGGAGACAGTCGAGGTGGTCTCCCTCGAAGCAGAGGAAGCCGGCACGGCCCTTCCCATCACCAGACCCTCGACGGCGTTGGCGTGAAGACTGCGGTTCTTCTCCTGCTGGTTTGAAATAGACATCAATGGCCGTCAATCATGTCAGGCGTTCCCTTCCCAGCCGCGCTCACTGCGGAGCTTGCTCTGGGAAACCTGTTCCCTTGTGAGGAGGTGTGGCAGAAACACAGTTACACATGGTCCTTTACAGCCACACGTTGTGTGTGGAAACCTCAACAGGGCTTCCGTGGGGAGCAGAACGCTTGCCTTGAGTGTGATGCAGCCTGCAGCCTGGGTGGTGTCATTTTGTAAAAAGGATGTCGTGCTATAAATAACTGCCCGTGTCTGGACGCGGGGTGGCTCGCGATGGGGCACTGGCTGTGCTCAGCTCTGCCCCTGGGGTCAGAGAATGTGAGTCCCCGTCTCAAGAGGAAAAAGCCTCCTTCCCGCCCCCTTTAACATCCCAGTGTCTTCCGGGTCGCTCGCCCCCTCCCCAAGTTTACCCTCAGGTCTCAGAGGGGAGGCAGCCCCCGGTGATGCGGCTCCCGAGCCCCCTGAGGCACGGCGTCCTGGGAGGGGAGAGGTCCCCCAGCATCTACCCCCACTCCGGCCGGTGCCGTTTTCACCCTGACCTGGTGAACCGGCCACCTAAGCCACACCGGAGCTCGCACCCCCAGGCCCTGCAGGGTGGCCCGACGTGGTCTCTCCCGGTTCATGCCCTGAGGCTGGCCAGCAGGAAGGCCGCCACCCACACCGGCAGAGCCGCCATCCCACCACGGGCAAGGGAAGTAGGGGGTCACAGCCACGCAAGGAAGCGTGTCGGTAAGTGGCGGGGTCGCACCAGGCACAGGGGACAGTACCTCCTGTTCAGTCCCGGAAACAGGTCCTGACCTTGTGCCAGGAGACAGCTGTGGAGTGAACGAATAAACAAATGAAGGAGTGATTGGATGAACTACAGAAGTGAGGGACTGAACAGGTGAGCAAGTGAGCGGGCGAGCAAACTAGAGGATGAGCGACCAATCTAATAAATGAACAAACAAACAAACAAATGAAAACGTAAGCACACAAGTGAACAAATGAGCAAATAAAGGAAGGAAAGGGTGACCCTTTCTCCTCACTTCCTGTCTCCCGTCCCCTGGCTCCATCCACTCAGGACCCCTACTGCTAAGCCCCTGCAGGCCCCCTTGAGGAGATGCGGGCGTACGCTAACCCTAAACCGTTGTCGTACCCTAACCTGTACCCTACAACATACCCGTCCCCTCACCCTAACCCTAAACCTTAGACGAAGCCTTACCCTAAACAGTCCCCTAATCCTGACCCGTACGTTAACAATAACCCATACCCTAACACATACGCTCACCCTACACCGTTGTTGTACCCTAACCTGTACCCTAAACCGTCCCTGTCCCCTAACCCTAACCCTAACCCTTACCCAAAGCCTTACCCTAACCCGTCCCCTAATCCTAACCTATACGCTAACACTAACCTGGACCCTAACATGTATGCTGACCCTAAACCATTGTTGTACCCTAACCTGTACCCTAAACCATCCCCGTCCCCTAACCCGAACCCTAGACCTAACCCTAACCCTAACCCTCACCCGAAGCTTTCCCTAACCCATCCCCTAATCCTAACCCATACGCTAACACTAACCCATACCCTAACACGTACGCTCACCCTAAACCATTGTCGTACCCTCACCTGTACCCTAAACCGTCCCCGTCCCCTAACACTAACCTTAACCCCAATCCTTACTCAAAGCCTTACCCTAACCTGTCCCCTAATGCTAACCCGTACACTAACACTAACCCGTATCCTAACACGTACACTCAACCTAAACAGTTGTCGTACCTAACCTGTACCCTAAACCGTCCCTGTCCCCTAACCCGAACCCTAACCCTAACCCTTACCCGAAGCCTTACCCTAACCCGTCCCCTAATCCTAACCTGTACGCTAACAGTAACCCGTACCCTAACACGTACGCTCACCCTAAACTGTTGTCGTACCCTAACCTCTACCCTAAACCGTCCTCTAACCCTAACCCTAAACCTTACCCGAAGCCTTACCCTAACCCGTCCCCTAATCCTAACCCGTACACTAACACTAACCCGTACCCTAACACGTACGCTCACCCTAAACCATTGTCATACCCTAACCTATCCTCTAACCCTAACCCTAAACCTTACCCGAAGCCTTACCCTAAAACATTCCCTAATCCTAACCCGTACGCTAACACTAACCTGTACCCTAACACGTATGCTCACCCTAAACCATTGTTGTACCCTGACCTGTACTCTAAACCGTCTCCGTTCCGTAACCATAACCCTAACCCTAACCCATACCTGAAGCCTTACCCTAACCTGTCCACTAATCCTAATCGATACACTAACACTAACCCATACCCTAACACATACACTAACCCTAAACCGTTGTCGTACGCTAACCTGGACCCTAAACCGTCCCCGTTCCCTAACCCTAACCCTGAGCCTAACTCTAACCCTAACACTTACTCGAAGGCTTACCCTAACCCGTCCCCTAATCCTAAGCCATACACTAACATTAACCTGTACCCTAACACGTACACTAACCCTAAACCATTGTCATACCCTAACCTCTACCCTAAACCGTCCCCGTTCCCTAACCCTAACCCTAACCCTTACCCGAAGCCTTATGCTAACCCGTCCGCTAATCCTAACCCATACACTAACTCTAACCCGTACCCTAACGCTTACGCTAACCCTAAACTGTTGTCGTACCCTAACCTGTACTCTAAACCGTCCCCGTTCCCTAACTCTAACCCTTACCCGAATCCTTACCCTAACCCGTCCCCTATTCCTAACCCGTACTCTAACACTAACCCGTACCCTAACATGTACGCTAACGCTAAACCGTTGTCGTACCCTAACCTGTACCCTAAACCGTCCCCATTCCCTAACCCTAACCCTAACCCTTACCCGAAGCCGTCCCCTAATCCTAACCCGTACACTAACACTAACCCGTACCCTAACACGTACGCTAACCCTAAACCGTTGTTGTACCCTAAGCTGTACCCTAAACCATCCCCTAACCCTAACCGTAACAACTTACACAGATGATTGTATTTTCACAGAGAAAGAAACGCACAGAGTTAGAAAACAAACTATTCTTATGTAAAAGGAAAGGTGGGGGGAATGGAAAATAAAGATTAGGTTTACCATACGTGTACAAATACCTATTAAATACATATATCAAAAAGACTGACCATATAGCAAGGGAGGTCAACAGAACACTCTGCAATATTTTACATGGGAAGAATTTCTGTACATGAATATATAATATATATATATGTATATATGTATATATATATTTATGTATATATATTTATGTATATATATGTAATATACAAATGAACCAGATTGTATACACCTAGGACAAACAATATTCTAATCATTACCCCGATTTTAAAAAAATTTTAAAAAACGAACAGGAAATAATGGGATATAAACTTACGGGATTTTTTCCTGGCACATTCCATTCTAATTTACAACCTGGGAACATGACTTCCAGAATGGCTGTGCTGCCCTAGTAACCAGCTTTGGGAATGGAGAAATGCTGCTGCCTGTGGCCGTTTCCCACAACAGCAACTTTAAAGCCTGTGCTAATGGTCACTAAATATTCACAGTCATTGCAATCCTGTAAATGACACCTGCTCCTAAAAAAATCCTGGGGTCGAAAATCATCGAATAAATTCAGAAGAGGGCCGCCTTCCCTGAAGACAATTTTAAGAGGTTTATTGTACTCATAGTTTTTTTTTTCTGTTTTAACAGAAATAAAACGACGTGGAAAAATGCTGCACATTAGGAATTATTAAAGACATGCAAACCCAAATTACAAAAACCTATCAGCTCACACTAGTCAGAATGGCCACCAGCAAAACTTCTGCAAAGAATAAATGCTGAAGGGGTTGTGGAGAAATGTGTACCCTCTCTTCAAAGTGGGACATGGTAAGAGCCAGTAGTGAAAACACAAACGAGGTGCCTTGGAATGGTAGATATTGAGCTACCATTCAATCAAGCATACCCACTGCTGTGCCTATCGCCTGAGAGGTTGTGAATCAAAAAGACACATGCTAGCAATCCTGCACTCCAGGAATATTTACCGCAGCCAACACTTGGAAGCAACAAAAATGTCCGCCAACCGAGGAATGCACAAAGAAGTAGTGGTCCATGTACACGATGGAATATTACTCCAATAAAAAAAATATAAATTCAATTTAGAAACCAAACATAAGTAAGGAAAAATCAACTTTTGCGGAGTATAAATGCTGATGGGGTTTTAGAGAACCGTGTACCCTCTAGCTGCTGGTGAGATGTAATGTGGTAAGAGCCTATAATGAGAACAAATGAGCTGCGTTTAAAAGTAAAAGTTGAGCGAGCATTCCATTCAGCAGACCCACTGCTGAGCCTCTCACCTCAGAAGACCAGAGTCGAGAAGGCACAGGCTGCAACAGCTTCACTGCAGGAGTTTTCACAATAGCCAAGACACGGAAGCAACCAAAATGTCCATCAATGGATGAATGGATAAAGAAGTGCTCCATGTACACAATGGATTATTAGCCATGGAAAACAGTGAAACACTGCTCTTTGAGGCACCATAGATGAACCTAGAGATAATCACAGAACATGAGGTAAGTCGGACAGCAAAAGACATATACCATGATATCACTTATAGACGTTATCTAACAACTGACACAAATGATAGTATTTTAACAGGAAAGAAACTCACAGACTTAGAAAACAAACTATTCTTATCTAAAAGGATAGGTGGGGGAAATGGAAAATTAAGATTAGGGTTACCGTACTTGTACAAATACCTATTAAATACATATATCAAAAAGACCGACCATATAGCAAGGGAGGTCAACGGAACACTGCAATAATTTACATGGGAAGAGTTTCTGTACATGAATATATATTATATATATATGTATATATATATATATACACACATACATACATACATATGTAATGTACAAATGAACCAGATTGTATACACCTAGGATAAACAATAATCTAATCAGTACCCCAATTTAAAAAAATTAAAAGACAAACAAGAAATAATGGGATATAAACTTACGGGTTTTTTTCCTGGCACATTCCATTGTAATTTACAAC
>NW_020174431.1:47222-51814 GCF_003031525.2 Neophocaena asiaeorientalis asiaeorientalis | reverse complement strand
TTTCCTGGCACATTCCATTTTAATTTAGAACCTAGGACATGACTTCCATTGAGGCACTGCTGCTCTAGTAACCAGAATAGGTAAAGGAGAACTGCTGCCGCCTTGTGGCCGTTTCACACAACAGCAGCTCTAAACCCAGCGCTAATGGTTCCTTGATAGTCAAAAAATTGCAGGCCTGTAAAGGACACCTGCCCTCAAAACAAATCCTTGGGTCGTTACACACACACATACATACATACATATGTAATGTACAAATGAACCAGATTGTATACACCTAGGATAAACAATAATCTAATCAGTACCCCAATTTAAAAAAATTAAAAGACAAACAAGAAATAATGGGATATAAACTTACGGGTTTTTTTCCTGGCACATTCCATTCTAATTTACAACCTGAGAGCACATCCCTCAAAACAAATCCTTGGGTCGTAAATCGAGCAAAAATCTCAAAGATGTGCATATATCAAAACGACAATTTCAAGAGCCATATTTTACGCACCTTTTGTATTCTCTTTCTTTTTTTTTGTTATAAAAAAAGGGCATGGGAAAATGCTTAATATCAGGAATTAATAAAACCATGCCAATCCAGTCTACAAAAACTTTCACCTCACAATCGTCAGAATGATCATCAGCAAGAAGAGGCTACAAAGTATAAATGCTGAAGGGGTTTTAGAGAACTGTGTACCCTCTAGCTGCTGGTGGGATGAAACCTGGTAACAGCCAGTACTGAGAAGAGAATGGAGGTGGTAGCAGCTTTAAACCCAGTGCTAATGGCCACTAAATATGCACCAGAGCTGCAGTTCTGTAATGAGACCTGCCCTCCAGAAAAATCCTGGGGTCGAATATCGACCAAAAATTCAGAAGAGGGCAACCTTCCAAGAAGACAATTTCAAGGGATATATTGTACTCACATTTTATTTTTAACAGAAAAGCAAAAGGCGTGTAAAATGATGAATTCTTGGTATTTTTAAAGACATGCAAACCCAAATTACAAAAACCTATCAGGTCACAGCAGTCTGAATGGCCATTAGCAAAAATGCTGCAAACTATAAATGCTGAAGGGATTGTGGAGAAATTAGTACCCTCGGTTCTAAGGGGGACGTGGTAAGAGCCACTAATGAAAACAAAATGGAGGTGCTTTGAAAATGTCAACATTGAGCTACTAGTCAATCAGTCACACCCACTGCTGGGCCTATCACCTGAGAAAATGAGAATCAAAAAGTCACATGCTGGCAATCTTGCACTACAGCAATATTTAATACAGCCAACACTTGGAAGCAACAAAAATGTCCATCAACAGAGGAATGCACCAAGAAGTGGTCCATATACACAATGGAATATTACTCCAATATAAATTAAATTTAAAATCAAACAAAAGTAAGGGGACATCAGCTTTTGGGGTTTTATCCAGGCACATTCCACTCTAATTTATAACCGACAAAGACCACTGGCTGGAGGTCTGTTTCCCTAGTACCAGCATGGGGAATGAAGAAAGGCTGCCACACTCTGGCCATTACCTGCAAAAGCAGCTTTAAAGCCTGTGCGAACGGTCACTTCATGTGAACAAGTACTGCAGGGCTGTAAATCAAACCTCCCCTCAAAATGTCTTGAGGAAGGTAATGGCCAATAAATTTCAAAATGTGACATACTCTGTAATAACCTACACGGGAAAGGATCCAAAGATGAATAGATCGATACATAGATATAATGAACCAGATTCTGTACACCTAGAACACACACATTATTTGCAAATTTGCTTTGATAAATAATAAAAATTATATTTTAAAAGCAAACTGGAAGTAAGCAGATATAAGCTCTTGGGGGTTTTCCCTGGCACATTCCACTCTAATTTTCAGCCTACAAACACGATTTCCAGGAAAGCTCTGTTGCCCAAAATATCAGATATGGCTGTAAATCAAACCTCCCCTCAAAATGTCTTGAGGAAGGTAATGGCCAATAAATTTCAAAATGTGACACATACTTTAGGAAAACACTTCGAAGAACTAAGCTGTAATCACAGATTGAAAAATAAAAGTACATGCCTTAAAGCTCAATTTCAACAGATTATGAGTCACATGCAAATTCAACCACAAAGAGATATCAGCTCACACCAGTCAGAATATCCATCAGCAAGAAAACTACAAACAATAAATGCTGAATGTGTTGAGGAGAAATGCATACCCTCAACTTTAAGTGGGATGTAACCTGGAAAGAGCCACTAATGAGAACAGAATCGTGGTGCATTGAAAAGGTAAACCCTGAGATACCATATGATACAGGAGGCCCAATCCTGGGCCTATCACATAAGAAGACAGAATTGGAAAGACACAGGCAGGCAAATGTGCAGTGCACCAGTATTACAATAGCCAAGACATGGAGGCAACCAAAAAGTCCATCAAGAGGTGAGTGGACAAAGAAAAACTGGTACATGTACAGATGGAATATTAGCTAGGGAAAAAAATGAAACAATGCCATTTGCAGCACCGAAGATGATTCTGGAGGTAATCAGGCAAATTGCACTAAGTCAGACAGCAAAAGACACATATCATATAATATCACTTATAGGTGTTAGCTAAACATTGATAACAATGAAGATATTTCCACAGAGAAAGGCAATCACAGATTCTTCAAACAAAGTTATGGTTCACCAAATGAAAAGGTGTGAGGATTGGATACATTAGGATATTGGGGTTAACATAGATATAGAAACACATGTTAAATATACAATCACCAAGATCTATGGAATACCAAGAGAAGACTACTCAACATTGTGTCATAACCTACATGAGAAAACGATCTGAAGAAGTATAGATACATGTATATGTGTGAAAGAACCATATCTTGCACACCTAGAACAAACAAAACATTTTAATCAAATTTGCTCTGATAAAAAATAAAAAATTTAAAAAAGAACAAGAAGTAATGAGACATAAGTTTAAGGGGATTTTTCCTGGCACATTGCATTCTAATTTTCAACCAGAACGCGACTTCCATTAAAGCTCTGTCATCACTAATAAAGCAGCTTTATAAGCAATGTTGAAGGTAGCTTAAAAGAAGTCTCACTAATTATTCGTAGTAACAAGAAAACAAAAGTAAAAGTCTCACTGCAAAAAGTATACATAGAGTAAGGGTAGTAGATCAAACACTTATTAAACTTCTGTAAAGAATAAAAGACAATAGTAGTATGTTTTTTTAAAAAAGAGAGGGCCCAAATAAATCAGAAATGAAAGAGATGATGTTACAAGAGCCACCACAGAAATACAAAGTATCCGAAGGTACACACAGGGTAACTCAGGGCTCAGACTGGACAGAGCCCACTCTCCATTCCCCTGTACATGACTTACAGGAGCCTGAGGAACTAAGGAGGGGGTCCCTGACGAGAGGCACAAGATAGAAGATATTAGGCATTAACATGACTGCATTCATCTTAAACGTGCCTGAACTACACTCACATGAGATTATTTTGTCCTGTGTGTACCTCAGCACCTCTAGTCGGAACTGCAGATCTTTGGCTTCACCACCTCTATGACAGCATTAGCTTCACCTGCTGTGGACCGTCTCCTATAGGATTTCTAGAACCACAAAGCATCGAAGCTTCACAGGACCCAGAGTCTGTGGGACTCCACTCCCAGTCTCAGAGTCTCAACTGCACTCAGAGACTCAGAGTCTCAACAGAGACTCCACTCTTGGAGGACACACACAAAGTAGTGGGCACATCAGGACCCAGGGGAAGGAGCAGTTATCCCGTAGGCAAATGACCATACCTACCTGCTAGTTCTAGAGGGTCTCCTGCAGAGGCGGGGAGTGGCTGTGGCTCATCATAGGAGCAACGACACTGGCAGCAGAAGTTCTGGGAAATACTCCTTGGTGTGAGCCCTCCCAGAGTCCACCATTAGCACCACCAAGAGCAAGGTAGGCTCCAGTGCTGGGTCGTCTCAGGCCAAACAACGAACAGGGAGGAAAGCTAGCCCCATGTATCAGCAGACAAGCGGATTAAACTTTTTATTAAAATTTTATTTAATCCACAGACAAGAAGATTAAAGTTCTGCCCACCAGAGCAACACCCAGCTCTACCCACCACCAGTCCCTCCCATAAGGAAGCTTGCACAAGCCTCTAAGATAGATTCAGTCACCAGAGTGCAGACAGCAGAAGCAAGAAGAACTATAATTCTGCAGCCTGTGAAAGGAAAACCACATTCACAGAAAGAGAATATGAAAAAGCAGAGGACTTTATACCAGATCAAGGAACAAGATAAGACCCCAGAAAAACAACGAAATGAGGTGGGGATAGGCAACCTTCCAGTAAAAGAATTCAGAATGATGATAGTGAAGATAATCCAAGACCTTGGAAAAAGAATGGAGGCAAAGATGAGAAGATGCAAGAAATAGTTAACAGGGCTTCCCTGGTGGCGCAGTGGTTGAGAGTCCGCCTGCCGATGCAGGGGACACGGGTTCGTGCCCCGGTCCGGGAAGATCCCACATGCCATGGAATGGCTGGGCCCGTGAGCCATGGCCACTGAGCCTGCATGTCCAGAGCCTGTGCTCTGCAACGGGAGAGGCCACAACAGTGAGAGGCCCGCGTACTGCAAAAA
>NW_020174431.1:46503-46818 GCF_003031525.2 Neophocaena asiaeorientalis asiaeorientalis | reverse complement strand
GGAACATTCTCTGGGATAGATCACATCATGGGTCACAAATAAAGCCTCAGTAAATTTAGGAAAACTGAAATCATATCAAGGAGCTGTTCCGACCACAATGCTATGAAATTAGAAATCAATTACAGGGAAAAAATCGTAAAAAACACAAACACATAGAAGCTTAACAATAAGTTACTAAATAACCAAGAGATCACTGAAGAAATCAAAGAGGAAAGCAAAAACTACCTAGAGACAAATGACAACAAAACCACGATGATCCAAAACCTATGGGATGCAGCAAAAGCAGTTCTAAGAGGGAAGTTTATAGCAATACAA